>NC_062216.1:109833044-110158544 GCF_902686445.1 Sciurus carolinensis | reverse complement strand
AGCTGCGACCAGGAGGCCCAGGTCCCCCAGCCACCCCACCACCAGCACTAGATGCCCTATCCCCATTCCTTCGGAAGAAAGCCCAGATTTTGGAGGTGCTTCGAGCTCTGGAAGAGACTGATCCCTTGCTTCTGTGCTCACCTGCTACCCCCTGGCGGCCTTCAGGCCAGGGTCCTAGCTCCCCAGAGCCCATCAATGGAGAGCTGTGTGGCCCGCCGCAACCTGAACCTTCACCCTGGGCCCCCTACCTGCTACTTGGACCTGGTAACCTAGGAGGTCTGCTGCATTGGGAGCGCCTCTTGGGGGGCCCAGGGGAGGAAGAGGGTACCAGGCAGCCTTGGAGCCCTAACAGGGCCCCACCACAAGCCCAGAGCACTAGCTCTGGTGCACACTGTGCCCCAGGCAGTAGCTCCTCCTCCTCTTCTGATGAGGCAGGTGACCCCAATGAGGCACCTAGTCCTGACACCCTGCTGGGTGCCTTAGCCCGCAAGCAGTTGAACCTGGGCCAGCTCCTTGAGGACACAGAGACTTATCTGCAGGCCTTCCTGGCTGGGGCTACAGGCCCACTCAATGGGGACCACCCAGGTCCTGGGCAGCCATCGTCCCCAGACCAGGGGCCTCAGCAGCTGTCCAAGTCCAAAGGCCTCTCTAAGTCAGCTTGGGGTGGGGGTACCCCAGAGGCCCACAGGCTGGGCTTTGGTGCTACCTCAGAGGGCCAGGGGCCTCTCCCCTTCCTCAGTATGTTCATGGGTGCTGGGGATGCCCCACTGGGTTCGCGGCCTGGCCAACCCCACTCCTCATCTCAGGTGAAAAGCAAGCTCCAAATTGGGCCCCCTTCTGGAGAAGCCCAAGGACCCCTTCTGCCCTCTCCTGCCAGAGGCCTCAAATTTCTCAAGCTGCCTTCAGCTTCAGAGAAGGTTCCTAGCCCAGGAGGCCCCCAGCTCAGCCCCCAACTACCCCGGAACTCCCGAATCCCCTGTCGCAACAGTGGCTCAGATGGCAGCCCCTCCCCACTGCTGGCCCGCAGGGGTCTGGCTGGAGAACTATCCCCAGAGGGGGCACAGGGCTTGCCTACTAGTCCTTCACCCTGCTCCACAGTCCCAGACTCTGCACAACTCAGACCCCCCCAGTCAGCCTTGTCTACCACACTATCCCCAGGACCAGTGGTCTCTCCCTGCTATGAAAACATCCTGGACCTTTCCCGGGGCACCTTTAGGGGGCCTTCCCCAGAGCCACCTCCATCCCCACTGCAGGTGCCCACCTATCCACAATTGACTCTAGAGGTACCACAGGCTCCTGAGGTACTCAGAAGCCCTGGAGTGCCCCCCAGCCCTTGCCTCCCAGAATCCTGCCCCTATGGGAGCCCCCAGGAGAAGAGTTTGGACAAGGCAGGCTCAGAGTCTCCCCATCCCAGCCGCAGGACCCCGGGCAGCTCGTCCAAGAAGCCCAGCCAGGGGTCAGGGCGGCGACCTGGGGATACCAGCTACACACCTCTGCGGGACAGACTGGCAGCACTGGGAAAACTGAAAACAAGCTCTGAGGGGCCCCTGGGCACAGAGAAAAATGGGGTGCCTGCCAGGCCTAGCACTGAGAAGGCCCGAGGACCAGGGAGGTCAGGGGAGAGTACTGGAGATATGGTGCCCACCTCTACTAGACCCCTTGAGCAGCCAGAAGCAAAGGTGGTCCTGCGGGGGGCAGTGGCCTTAGGCACTAGCAGCCTGAAGCAGCAGGAACCTGGACTTGGACTTGGGGATCCTGGGGCCCGTGTCTACTCATCCCATTCCATGGGGGCCCGGATTGACTTGGAGCCTGTCTCACCAAGGAGCTGCCTCACCAAAGTGGAACTGGCCAAGAGCCGGCTGGCAGGGGCCCTGTGCCCCCAGGTGCCTCGCACCCCTGCAAAAGTGCCAACCTCGGCCCCCAGCCTGGGCAAGCCCAACAAGAGCCCTCATAGCAGCCCTACAAAACTACCCTCCAAGTCACCTACCAAGGTGGTGCCACGACCTGGGGCCCCCCCAGTCACTAAGGAGCCATCCAAGCCTGAAAAGGGGAAGGGACCTCCTTGGACAGACTGTGGTAGCACTACAGGCCAGCCTACATCCCCTGTGCCTGGCCCCTCTGACCCAAGCCAGGGCCCTGAGGGGCCAGCCCCACATTCAGCCATTGAGGAGAAGGTGATGAAGGGCATTGAGGAGAACGTGCTGCGACTCCAGGGCCAGGAACGAGCACCAGGCTCTGAGGCCAAGCACCGCAATACCAGCAGCATCGCCAGCTGGTTTGGCCTTAAGAAGAGCAAGCTGCCAGCACTGAACCGCCGAACAGAGGCCACCAAAAGCAAGGAAGGGGCTAGTGGGGGTTCCCCACTCCGGAAGGAGGTCAAGATGGAAGCCCGCAAGCTGGAGGCTGAGAGCCTCAACATCTCCAAGCTGATGGCGAAGGCAGAAGACCTCCGTCGGGCCCTGGAAGAAGAGAAGGCTTACCTGAGCAGCAGGGCCCGCCCACGGCCTGGGGGCCCAACCACAGCACCCAGCCCTGGTCTAGGGCAGGTGGCTGGTATGTACCAGGGTGCCGACACCTTCATGCAACAACTGCTCAACAGGTGAGGACCTGGGATCAGTTGGCAGATTCTTAGCAGACACACCTGATTCTGGACCTAAGACTGCCCTTCTGGCAACTTGGGCTTCCCAGAGGTCAAAAGGGATAGGATGCTGCTAGGAAGTCTGGGGGTTAGTGACCTGGCCTGGAGGATTCAAATCAGAAGTCGGGCTTATACCCCTTACTCCCCTCCTAACTGGCTGGCTGTCATCCAGATTTGCTGAGACCAGTTTTAATTTGAGAGGAGTTAACAGTCTTGGTTTTTTTTGTTTTGTTTTGTTTTGTTTTTTTGGTACCAGGGATTGAACCCAGGGGTGCTTAACCACTGAGCCACGTTCTCCAGCCCCTATTTTTATATTTTATTTAAAGAGAGGGTCTTACTGAGCTTCTTAGGGCCTCACTAAGTTGCTGAGGCTGGCTTTGAACTCCAATCCTCCTGCCTCCACCTCCTAAACCACTGGGATTACAGGTGTGCACCACTATGCCCAGCAAATTACCAGTCCTGTTTTTCAGGATTATCTTGTGTCAGATAAGCTGGCCTAAGGTGCCTGCATATGGGAGTCAAATGAATGCTAGAGCCTAATTGAGGCTAATAAAAGTCTTCCTCCAGCAACAAGGAAGGTCTCGTCCCATTTCACACTTTGACACCTGCCACTAGGGGGATCTGTGGTTTAGAAAAGAAACCCACTCATCTTGGGATTGCACTTTCTGTGCTTATAAAACAGAAAGTCTGAAGGAATTGGGCCTCAATAGTATGAGGTTGGGGTGGCAGATGTGCTCAGAAGTTCAGGGGGAGCAGGCAGGATATTGTGCATGGACCAGGATGTGACCTGATCTGCCAATATACCAGAGCACATTGACCCTGGGTAGCTTTGGAGGAGGTGTTTCACCTTCCCTCCCTCTACTATTCCCTGGGTTTCCCCCCACCTGTCAGAGTCCCTACCTGTTGCCAGTGTCAGGAGAGGTTGGTGGGAACAACCACCCCTGATATGTCCCCTTCCCCCAGATGTTTGCCAGCAGGTGCAACACCTGGAAAATGAAAGGTTGGTATATTAGTCCATTTTTCATTACTGTAATGAAATATCCAAAGCAGGCTACTTTATAAAGAAGAGGTTTATTTTGGCTCAGAGTTTAGGAGGTGCAAGGTCTAGGAGCTGAATCTGGGGATGGCCTTCCTGCTGGCAGAGTCCTGAGGTGGCATAGAATGTCACATGGCAAGAGAGTGAGCATGAGTATGTGTGCCTCTGCTGTTCTCTCTCAGAAGTCCACCAGTGTTCAGCCACACAGTCTCCACCCTAGTGACCATACCTAATCCTGATCTCTCTCTCTCTCTCTCTCACACACACACACACACACACACACACACACCTGCAAAGGTTCTGCCTCTAAACACTGTAGATTAAGTTTCCACTTTCATTCCCTTGCAATGAGGTATTAAGCCTTGGGGAACACTCAAATTATATCCAAACCATAGAGGCTGGTGTAGTCTTCTGAGTACTGACCTTACTCACCTTCCTCACCTCCCTCTCCTGTTACCCCTAGGGTGGATGGCAAGGAGCTGCCACCTAAGAGTTGGCGGGAGCCCAAAGCTGAATATGGGGATTTCCAACCAGTGTCCTCTGACCCCAAGAACCCCTGGCCAGCTTGTGGGCCCCGAAATGGCCTGGTGGGCCCACTTCAGGGCTGTGGGAAACCTCCTGGAAAGGTAAGTTCTTGGGGTCGGACTGGGTAGGAGGACTGACTCTGGAGGGTTCCCTTCGCTTGATCCTGGGAGCTGCTGGATGCATTTGTGGTCTGTAAGGGGAACTGAGGAGAGGAGAGGGGGTTCCAGAGGGCCTGCAACAATAGCCATCCTCCAAGGCCCTAATGCCCCTACTCCTCTGCTCCTGTACTCACATTCTTACTCCCAGAGGCACAGCAGGGTTTGGAGGAGGGATGGGAATGAACACCCAGGTCTTCTGTACCCACACAGCTGAGCAGTGAGCCAGGGAAGCGGGAAGAGATGCCCTCAGAAGACAGCCTGGCCGAGCCAGTGCCCAGCTCACACTTCACAGGTTGGTGGGACCGGGGCTGAGGTACATGGCAGGTACAGGCTCCAAGTGCCATCTTGGGGACAAACACCAAGTGAACTCTGGGTCTGCACAGAAGTGAAACCCTTCTTTACCATCAAGGGTACCCACTCTGAGGCCAGAACCCATGAGGGTGGGCAGGCAGTTTCTGTAGGATGGGCATGTTGGGCCAGGAGGGCCCTGAGAGTTGGAGTGGAGCCTGGACTGGAGTGGGAAGCTAGAGGAAGGAGGCAGAGGGCACAGCCTCCACCTTACATCCTCCATGTGCCCTCTCTTCCCCAGCCTGTGGCTCCTTGACACGAACCTTGGACAGTGGCATTGGGACCTTCCCACCCCCAGACCATGGCAACAGTGGGACCCCCAGCAAGAATCTTCCCAAGACCAAACCACCACGGCTGGAACCTCCCCCAGGAGTGCCCCCAGCTCGGCCCCCAGCCCTTACCAAAGTTCCCCGCCGTGCCCATACGTTAGAGCGGGAGGTGCCGGGCATAGAGGAGCTGCTAGTGAGTGGGCGGCACCCCAGCATGCCAGCCTTTCCTGCACTGCTCACTGCTACTCCAGGCCATCGGGGCCACCAGACCTGTCCTGATGGTGAGTGTCCTGGCGGGTGAATGGAACATCCCCAGGAACTAGACAGCTCCACCCACCTTCCTCTTGTTCTTGCACAGATCCCTGTGAAGACCCAGGCCCTTCTCCTATGCAGCTGGCCAAGAACTGGACCTTCCCCAATACCAGGGCAGCTGGCAGCTCCTCTGACCCATTCCTGTGCCCACCCCGACAATTGGAGGGGCTGCCCAGGACCCCCATGGTGAGAGTTGAAGGGGAATGAGAAGAGGACTAGGGGACAGGCGGGAATGATATGAGGCCACAGTAGTACAGCACGTGTCCTGCATATCCCAGGAGACCCAGCACTGCCCGGGAGGAGGGTGGAGGGAGCATCCCTTTGATGCCCCTCTGGGCAACCCACCCACCCCTCTTGGGGAAAGGATTCCCATTATTCCCTGGAGCTTGGTAGGTCTGTGAATAGTTATACCTGCAGCCCACTACCTCTCAAGTGGACCCATAGTAGCACCTCCCACCAGGTGGGCAGAATGTCCCTCAGCCCAGTGCCTCACAAGCTGGGCCAAGAGGTGGGGAGGAAAGTTCTCCAAGCAGTCCCTCCTTTCCAGGCCCTGCCTGTGGACCGGAAGCGGAACCTGGAGCCTAGCCGCCCAGCCTCTACACCTCAGGGCCCGGCGTTTGGGGGCAGTCGCACCCCAAGCACTTCGGACATGGGTGAGGAAGGCAGAGTGGCCAGTGGGGGTGCTCCAGGGCTGGAGACCTCAGAGTCCCTCAGTGACTCACTCTATGACTCACTCTCCTCCTGCGGGAGTCAGGGCTGAGGGGCTGCACCCACCACAGCCCCTTCTGGATCTGGGGACCACGGACTGGACCCACTCTCTTCATACCCCATGCCTCAGAGCCAGTGGGGCCCTGTCTGAAGGGACCAAAGAGGCAGGTGGATAAGAACATGACAGAGGTCCCTGGCACGCCCCACTGCCCACCGCTGCTGTGGAGGAGATGGCCATGCTCAGCTCAGGGAGAGACCCCACCCTTGGTTCCTTCACTCACCCAGAATAAGGCTTTTCCTCTAAGGGACTGGGGGTTCAAAGCCACTGCCTCAGCTCCCTCAGCTGCTGCTTCAGGCTGAGCCATCTTGTGGTGCTGGGCTTTCTGCCCACCAGCTGTGCCATCTCTGCCCAACCTGGCTGCTCTCCTGTCCCAAAGCCTCCATGGGGCCATTCTGGAGGCCCCTGCTGGTGGAGTTTGGGGTAAGGGGACACATTGCCTTCTCTCTCTGCCCTGGTCCTCCCTGCTGTCTGAATGGTGCTGCCCTCCCTTGCCCCATGTCTTTGGGGTCTGTTTGTCTGTCTTTTTGTTTTGTTTTTTTTATTAAGGCGCCTGGCCCAGTTCCTATCCCCCAACCCACACTACGGTTAATTTATCTGTTGTTAAAAACATGGCTGCTCTGCTTCCAGCCTCTGCTTCTGCCGTATCCCTAATAAAACATGGAGGCCCCTTCCCACCCTGACTTGGCTTGTCATATGGGAGGACTCAGGGTGGACAAGTGGAATCACCCTAGGAGGTTGGGGAAATGGGGCTTGCTTAAGCCTGGAACAGTATGTTGTGGGCTTCAGGAGATTCCCCTGGGCCAGGGCTGGGTGGGGCACAAGTCTGAGCAGCTCCTTGGGGAGGGAGGTAGGGAGGGTGTTATGGGCATGCACTCAAAGTGGGCCAATTTGGAACCTCAGGTGTTGGAGGGTAAACTGTAGCCTCCTATTGCCATGAAATTAAGCAAGGCACAACTGAGTCTTAAATCACTGCCACCTTCTAATCTCATATTTAAGGAGAGAGGATCTGAAAAAGGCCCAATTTCTGTCTCAGATTTCAACCAGAAGTTCCCCCAATTCTGCAACTCTCAATTTCAGAAAGGGAGGCCAGAAATGAGAACTGAAGGGAAGGGTTCTGGTTTCTAGGAGCTCTTCCGAATTTTGTGTGGATTTCCTTTTGGGCCAGAAATTGGGTGAGGACCTGTAAATAAGCCAAGGGCAGATAGCCCATCTGGCATTGCCAGCTATTGAGAAAGGTCTCCTCCCTGTCAGGTTCAAGGGCAGCATTACTTGTCACCTCCCCATGACATATAACCTCTGAAAGCCACCAGGACAACATGTGTGCTTGAAACCTTGGGTCTTATGGTTGAGACTCTGGACAGTGTGTGAGAGGTGGGGTCCCTTAGTAGACACATGGTCATAGTGTCCCACTGTGTTAGCACCATGGGCTGGAGTCAGAAGTGACTGGATGGGGTAACACTGGGACCATTCAAACCAGTAGTAACTGGGCACAGTAGCTACTCGGGAGACTGAGACTGGAGGATCACAAGTTCAAAGCCAGCCTCAGCAACTTATCAAAACCCTGTCTCAAAAAAATAAAAAGGGTTGAAGATGTAGCTCAGTGGTAAAATGCCCCTAGGCTTAATCCCTGGTATCACAAAAAAAAAAAAAAAAAACATTGTATCACTAAATACCAGTCTTGAATTCTAAGACCAAAGAAAGCTGAGCATGGGGAAGGTGACAGTCCCGTCAGCCAGACCTCCTTAGTGTGTGCTTTTCTTACCACCTCCTGCATCTGGCATCTCCCACTCCTGTTTTCCTTAATGTCATCATTGAAGAAATCAGCCCTTAGAAAACAGCTGAGTTCAATGTCTTGGTTTTACTTAAAGTCAGAATCCCATTCTCTTACCCACTTCTACTTCCAGGTACCTCTCCCACCGCCCCTTTGTCCTTATGGTTTAATTGTAATATTATCTAGCTGCATGTCTTGTGGGGGGTGGGGGTGCACACCTATAATCCCAGCAATTTGGGAGGCTGAGGCAAGAGGATCCCAAACAAGGAGCAACCTGGACAATTTGGCAAGACCTTGTCTAAAAACAAAAAGAGCTGGGGATGTAGCTCGGTGGAAGAGTATCCCTGGGTTCAGTTCCCAGAACAACCTCTGTCCCCCCCGCAACACACACACACAAAACCAATCTGCAAATCTCTGCCTCTTCTTAAGTGAGCTCAAAGCAGTCTGCATCCTAACTTTTTTTTTTTTTTTTTTTTTTTGCGGTGCTGGGGATCGAACCCAGGGCTTTGGGCTTGCAAGGCAAGCACTCTACCAACTGAGCTATCTCCCCAGCCCTGCATCCTAATTTTTTATTTTTTGGGTTTTCGAAAAATTTCCCCTGCTTGAACCTAATGAATTACCTCATTTCCTAGTTAAAACTGAATTGTTTGCCTATAGGGTATTTCTCCAATTTCCTTTCTGGGAAGAAGTTTGGCATGGTGGGCTTGATTCTTGGCTCTGCCTCTTCCAAGCTGAGAGCAAAGGATCCATCCACATTCTTCCTACTGGGGTCTGATCAGGTCTGCTGCTGGGCTCTGTTCCATAGTGTTTGCAAATGCAAGGTGTCACCTTGGGACAGTATGAACCGATTGGGGTAATGTCCTTTGTCAGGCACTGGGGCAAGGTACACCTGGTGCTGTAAGGCACCTACCAGCTATCTCCTATGAGCTGCTTACCAGCTGTTCTGCCTAACTCCCCGCCCTTGCCAGATGCCACAGAGGGGTGCTGGTCCTAGTGGAGTCATCGCTCAGCCCACATGACTGTATGCCCTCCACACAGACTAGTGTTCTGTCTGAAATAATTGTGTAGAGGAGGACTTGCAAGTGACTTTTAAAGACACTTTAGGGCTGGGTGTGGTGCACACGCCTGTAATTCCAGTCATTCAGGAGGCTGAGGCAGAAAGTCACAAGTTCAAAGCCAGCCTCAGGAACTTAGCGAGACCCTGTCTCAAAAAAAAAAAAAAAAAAAAAAAAAACACTAGGGAATCCAATTTCTTCTTGCACTTCAGGGTTTGGCTATTGGGCACAATGGCACAGGCCTGTAATCCCAGTGATTCCAGAGGCTAAAGCAGGAGGACTGCAAATTTTCAGCAACTTAGCAAGACCCTTTCTCAAAATAAAAACTAAACGACTCAGTGGTAGAGCACTTGCCTACCATGTGTGAGGCAATGTGTTCAAATCTTGGCACCACATATAAATAAATGAACAAAATAAAGGTCTGTCAACATCAAAAAATATTTTTAAAAAATAAAAACTAAAAAGGGCTGGGGATGTATGTAGCCCAGTGGTAGAATGCTCAATCCCCAGTACCACAAACACACACATCCCAATGGGCAAATGTTTGCTTTAATCATTGTATAAGACCTTTTCTGCTGAGCTTCCCAAATGAAGCCAAAACTGCCATATACCTGCCCATTCCACAAAAGGTTTCAAGGCATCTGCACAAGATGAAGAAGTAGGTTCCACTCCACTGGGCACTCTGCCTTTTGAAGGAAATGACTTTAAAAATGTTAACCAAGGTTTTCTCTAGGGTGCCAGTGGTTTTATTTTTATTTTTTTTAACCTTTTCTAGATTTTCTACAAATAGTTTGTTTTGTTTTCTTTATCAAAAAAGGATTTAAAAAAGAATCACACTCCACATCAAACTCCAGATGTATACTCCTGATTTGTCATCCTGAATTCATTCAAGCATAAAAATCATTTTTTTAAAACCACATGAATTTGAAGTAAATATAGGAGCATTTCTATGATCCAGGGGTATGGAAGAACTTTTTTAAAAACTTTAAAGAATTATTAGACGTACAAATTTTAAAAGTACATGTTTGTCCCAGGCATGGTGGGGCATGCTTATAATCCCAGTGACTCAGAAGACCCAGGCAGGAGGATCACAAGTTCAAGGGCAGCTGGGGCACCTTCAGGTGATCCTGTCTCAAAAATAAAAAAACAAGACTCTCCCTCACATTCCTCTCTCTCACTCCCCTGACCAACCTGAGTTAGTTGGTAATCTTTTCAGATGTTTTTAAAATGCACAAACACAGCATATTTATGTTTACCTTTTATTAACAAGGACATTATAGTTAATTGATCTGATGCTTCCCTTTAGTGTTTAATATTTTGGTGGTCCTTCCAAAGTCCATGAATCTCCCATTATCATGCATAGTACTCCATTCCATTGCATGGCACTGGTTTTGCTGTAACATGCTGCAGTGAAACACATGTACTTTTGTATTTGCATAAGATAAATTCCTATAAATAGAATACCTGGGTCATAGAGTATGCTTAATTTATTTTTTATAGAAATAAATAAATTGCATTCCCATCAACAACATTAAGTGGAATTACCTCCCCATATTTTCCACCCATTGAGCATTATCAAACTTTTTATTCTTAGCCAACTTGGTAGGAGTAAGAGATCATGTAGGGTCTTGTAGCCCAAGGTAGGGACTGTGGCTTTTACTTGGAGTACAATAAGGAACACACAGAGTGATGAGGATAGACTAGAGGGCAAGTATGGAAGTTGACTACTAAGGAGGTCTCTTCAGTAGCCCCCATGAGAGATGGCGGTAACCTGACCAGGTGGAGGCATAGAGACAATAGGGTTTCTGAATGTAATTGATGTGAGGGAAAGAAGAGCTAAGATAACTCCAAGAGTTTTAGAGCAACTAGAAGGGTGACATTGCCATCAGTTAATTTAGGGAAGACTGTGAAGAGAACAGACTTGGGGAAAAAAAGATCAGGAGTTAAGTGTTGACATGTTAAATTTGAGATATTTATTGGACAACATCCAAAGGAAAATTTGGAATAAGCAGTTGGTTACAGAAATCCAGAGTTTAGAAAAGAGGTCTGAACTGAAGATATAAATTAATAAGTCATCACATGTGGATGTTATTTAAAACCAGAGGACTGGATGAGATCGCCAAAGGAGTGAGAAGAGGAAAGATCTGAGTCCTGAACTCTAGGATCCTCTATTCTTTAGAGGTCAGAGGAAATGAGGAGGAAACAGCAAATGAGATAGAAAAGGTGGTACCAGGAGAATGTGGGGTTCTGGATGTAAGTGAAGGAAATGTTTCAAGAAGAAATAAATTCTCTGCTGTCAAATTCTGCTGACATATCTGGTGAACTGAGGATTAAAATTGTCTTTTGAATTTAGCAATGACCTATTGGTGACCTTAACAAGAACAGTGGTAGAAATGTAAGCTGTTTGGAGTATGTCAGAAGAAAATGGGAAAGAATTGGAGAATAGACAACTCATTTAAGAGGTAGAGAAAATGAGTGAGAGAGGAAGATAGTCAAATGTGAAGTTTCAATCAGGCACAGTGGCACATGCCTAGAATCTCAGTTTTGTTTTCTCCAAACAAGGGCGTTTTCCTGTATATCCCCAAGACCATCAAAATCAGAAATGGCCATCAGGTCTGGCATGGTGGCACACACCTGTAATTTCAGGCACTGAGATGCAGGCATGGGATTACAGGCATGTGCCATCACGCCCAGTTGAGAGGGTTTCTTAAACATAGAAGAAATTAAAGCTTTGCAGGGGAACTGGGGATTAAACGACGGCCTCATGTTTGCTGTTTTTGAGACAGGTTCTCAGTATTTTGTCCAGGTGACCTTAAACTCCTATGCTCAAACAATACTCCTGTCTCAGCCTGCCAAATTGCTGGATTACAGGTGCACACCACTGGACCCCATGAAAGTATGTTCTTATATGTTTGGGAATAATAAAATAGAGACAATTTGATGATGCAGAAGAAAGAAAAGGGAACTGGTCTCCAGTGCACAAGTGACCTTAAACAGTATACCTGGGTACAGGAAGGAGGAAGGCACTGACCCAGGTATAGGTTGTGGTGTCTACTTGTAGAAGTACCTTCTGTGCTGCATTGTCTCAAGGAAATAATTAAGAACATCAGCTAAGAGGAAGGATGGGGGAAGGAGATATTTGAAGTCTGAGAAGAAAGGAGAAAATATGAACAGCCACCTAACTCAAAAGAGTGACTGGGGCCTGGGGATATATAGCGCAGTAGTAGAGCACTTGCATTTGAGCACTTGCCGAGCATGTTATAAGCCCTGGGTTCAATCCCAATACCTTAAATAAAAAAAAAAAAAGACTGAACTGGAAAGGTGGTAGGATTACCACACAGCCCAAAGGATCTACTTGAGGCAATTAGGAATTTAAAGGGTTCTTACAAACATAAATGTGTTTGTTCTCTTCTCCATCCATGCTAGACACAGAATAGGCAGTGAGTTGGATTAGCCAGAACTGGCAATTTGCCAAGTGCATATGACAAAGGAGAGAGAGTGAGCAAGGGAATCTAAGGTGTATGCAAGACAGTATGTCTATTAATTGACTTTAGATTTTAAGTTAGATAAAGAGGGAAGAGAGGACAGGAAAGGAAGGGGCATGAAGGAGACAGAATCAATCCGTTGGAGGACTTGGTGGAATCAAAGGAATTTCAGAGAGAGAAGAGTAGTGAGAATGAGTCAGAAAGAAGTTGGGAAGAAATGAAGTGGTGGTCACAGGTTGGATGCATGAAATCGAGAGTATGAGGTATGTTGTGGGTTGAATTGTTTTCTCTTCTCCAAAAGATACTGAAGTCCTAACCCACAGAATCTGAGGAGGGGACCTTATCTGGAAGCAGAATCTTTAAAAACATAATCAAGTTAAAATGAGGTCAGTTGACTGGGCCCTAGTCCAATTTGACTGGCATCCTTATTTAAAGGGAAAAATTAGACACAACATACAGGGAGGCCACCATGGGAAGATAAAGCAGAGGTAGGGGTGATGCATCTACGACGTTGCCAGCAACCACCAGAAGCTGGGCGAGAGGCCTGGGCAGATTCTCCCTCGCTGCATTCAGAAAGAACCAACACTGACAACTCCTGTATCTCAAGTTTCTGTCTCCAGAACAGTGAGGCAATAAGTTTCTGTTGCGTAGGCCACCAGCATATGGTACTTTGTTATAGTAGCCCTAGCAGGCTCATGAAGAGGGGTTGCAGTTATGAATAATGACAGGACCAGAGTTATGACCATGAGAGGTCACCGGAGAAGAGGAGAGCATGGAGAGCATGGAACTGAGAGGCTATGGTGTTGGGGGAATTCATCTATGTGCAAACTGAAATCTCTAAAAATTGGGATAGAATTATTATGAGAGAAAGACAATAAGGCAGGAGTCAAACTTTCAAGAAACGAGAGGAAGTAGCCCAGGGATTGGTAGATGAGTGGAAGGAGGCATACTGGGTGGTACAGACCATGGACACAAGGCAAAGTTAGGGATTTTAGGGAAAAGATAGGTACGAAAGCAGCACTGAAGTGCGTGAAGGCATCTACACCCCCACTGGCCTGTTGGCACAAAGGATGAGGGATAGAAAGCTACACCTGCTAAGAAGTGCTGCAGGGAGAGTAATTTCCTCAAGGGAGAGTCAGGACTGCTGCCATAGGAAGGCAGGGGAGCATTTGGAGAAGAGGGCAAATCCATCCATTGGGGCCTTTGCTGATGAAGGACCACAAGTGCTTCAGGAAACGGAAACAGGAACATGCAGAGCTATTTGAGGACTGGCGTGTGGGTCAAGAGGGGTCACCACAAATCACGAGGAAGAGTTACAAATCATACTGGCCAGGTTTGTCAATTTGCCACAGAGGGACTCTTAATTTCACTGTACTCTTTGAACCTTTGATTTTGTACTGTGTGGATAGGGAAAGTGAAAAAGAGTTGAATGCTGCAGATTGAATCGAGGGGTCGAGGCTAAAGACTGATCAGGGTTTTCTTTCAAGGAGCCTGGAGCCCAGTGGAGGCTGAAGCCCAGAGATCTCCAAGGCACCTGTTTTCAGGGAAGTGGGACTTTTGTGGTTGCTATTGCTTCTCTTAGCAGGTGCAAATGCCTACCTCAATCTATAGATAGGTTTTGCTAGTAAGAGAATTGAGGTGCCTGGTGAGAGGCGAGATAAAATTATCCATAGCCTCCAACTTAAACAGTAATAACAGTAATAATATATAATACCAAACACACATATAACATTTACAGTGTGCCAGGCACTCTTCTGAAATACACACACACACACACACACACACACACACACACACACTCAGTTAATTCTTGCTACAACCTTTTTAGATAGATGTTATTGTTATCCTCCCCATTTTTTTCCAGTGCTATTATATCGAGGGCCTCAAACGTGCTAGGCAAGTGCTCTACCACTGAGTCACATCCCCAGCCTCATTATCCCCATTTTAATATGGCAAAGTGAGGATCAGAAGGTTCCTATAACCTTCCCAAGGCAAAGCTTGTCTGTAGAAGATCTGTGATTCTGGGCTAGGGATATAGCCCAGTTAGTAGAGTGCTTGCCTTGCAAGCACAAGGCCTGCGTTCAATTTCCAGCACTGCCAAAAAAAAAAAAAAAAACAAAAAAAAAAAACATATCTATATATGTATATATACAATATATATGTATATATACATACAATATATATGTATATATACATACATATATATATTCATAGAAGATCTGTGATTCAAGCCCAGGCAGCTGGTCTCTAGAGTACATTCAAAATCACAACAGAAGTCAGGCAGGCAGTGCACACCTGTAATTTCAATGACTCAGGAGGCTGAGGCAGGAGAATTGCAAGTTCAAAGCCTGCCTCAGCTATTTAGTTGGACCCTGTCTCAATAGCTCAGTTGGTAGAGTGCCTGCTTCTCGTGCACAAGTCTCTGGGTTCAATCCCCAGCACCATAAATAAATAAATAAATTGTAGGAGGGTGTTGTGGTTCAGTGGTAGTGTTTGCCTAGCATGTGTGAGGTACTGGTTTCGATTCTCGGCACCACATATAAATAAATAAATAAAATAAAGGCTCATTAGCAACTAAAAAAATATATATTTAAAAAATAAATAAAAATAAATGGGGTTGGCTGTTTTTAAACATACTTGGGTACTTAACCTGGTACAGAAAAAAAAAAAAAATCACAGCAAAAGGGAGGTGACACCAACAGGTGAGAGGGTGCCAGAACCGGATGTGGTTGTGCTTGAGGTCAGAGAGTAGCAGAGGAGACTTTCCCATCCCATGCAGCTGGCTGAAGTGAGATAGAGGTGAAAGTTGCTGGTGGAGACTAAGAAGCTCGCCTCAGGAAGCCTGGTGTACCCTAAAATGATGTGGGTACAAAGGGAGAGGACAGGTCTCTGAAAGATGGTAAATCATTTGTGCAGGAGAGGGAGTGGGCGGGGCCTGGTTCACGAAGGCAGCTGGGCTCCTTCAGGCTACAGGAGACATCTGGAAATCATGTTTCTGGTATTGAACTGTGGAAGTCAACTAGGTAGCACTGGGAGCCTTCCCTAATGCAGGAGAATTCACAGGAGTTATTTTAAAATAGCAAATATGAACTTATCACATAGATTCTGTTTTGATTCTTTAAACTTAAAAAAAAACAAATCATTCCTTGGACTGAGGATATAGCTCAGTGGTAGAGCACTTGCTGAGCCTGCATGAAGACCTGGGTTGGATAACCAGTACCAAAAAAAAAAAAAAAAAAAAAAAAAAAAAAAAAAAAAAAAAAGGAAAGACATCTTAAACCCAGACCCTGTAATTGGGGTGCACCTGCAATTCAGCTGCTAGAGAGACTGAGGCAAATTCGAATCCTACCTGGGCAATTTAGCGAGACCCTGTCTGTCTTAAAAAGGGCTGACATGTAATGGTAGAGCACCCCCGGGTTAAAGGGTTAAATCCTCAGTCTAACAACAACAATTTAAAAAATAATAACATAATAATATTCTTACAAAGTAGTTAGGGAAATATTACCACCAGATGGTGGCAATGGAGGCAGCAACCATCTGAGAGGTTTGCAAGGCTGCACTGCCACCCTGTGGTGAGAAGACAAAAATACAGAGCCCCCCCACTTTACTTGTGACCAAAGGACCAAATGCTGGCCACCAACTTCCCATGCCCACCACAGGCTTTGAACAGAGAGTATGAATATATGGAGTTGGACATAAACTCCTCCTGTCCCATCTGATTCTCCTGGACTACCCTGACAGTCCTGCTTGCCAGTCTTGCATCTTAGGGGACTTTTCCTACAGCCAACCTCAAGGTAGATAGGGTTGACAAGGCAGCAGGAAAGATTCTGACCCATCTGAGGTCAGGACACTCTAAAGGTGGCATTCCTCCCACTCCCTACACTCTGCCTCTCTTGTTCCTTCACTTCCTGCAATGATTCTACCACAAACATTTGTCAGGCGCTCAGTAGGCATGCAACACTGAGCCAGACACTGGGTATCCAGGGACGATTGTAGCCCCCTAGCGGGTGAGGCTGAGGAGTCCTGGGTGGGCACAGGAGAATGTGAGCAGTGCTGTGAGGGAGTGCAGAGGTGCAATGAAGGCCCCAGAAGGGGCTCCTCTAACCAGCCAGAAGGCTCCCTAGGTAGTTGAAAAAGGTTTCCATATGCTTCTTCAATGATGAGGTTCCTGGGGTTCCCAATGGAACCTCAGTTCAGTTTTATAAAGAGCACAAAGTAATGACTTCAGACCCATCTAAATTGTCACATGTAATATGATTCGTTCCTCACATTGTAGAATACTGCATTGTTCACTGTGTGAATTTACACTTTGTTCATCCTTAGTTTTAAGTGACAACAAATAGAACTTCTCAGAACATTCATGTACGGCTTTTGTGTAAACACAAACTTTTATTTCTCTAGGATAAATACCCAGTAGAACAGTTGCTGGGTTGAATGATTTTCACGTCTGATTTCATAAGAAGTTGCCCAGGAGACTGAAGCAGGAGGATCACAAATTCATGGCCAGTCTCTGCAGCTTAACAAAACCTTGTTTCAAAATAAAAACTAAAGGGCTGGGGTTGTGGCTCAGTAGTAGCGTACTCGCCTAGCATGCTTGAGATCCTGGGTTTGAGCCTTAGCACCACATTAAAAAATAAAGGTATTATGTCTATCTACAACTAAAATATATATATATATTTTTTTTTTTAATGTAACAAAATAAAAACTAAAAGATGGGCTATAGTACAGTACTCCTGGGTACAATCCCTGATACCACAAAAAAGTAAAATAAATTGTGAAACTATTTTCCAGAGAGGCTGACCTATTTTTACCTTGTTTCCAGTGAACATGTGAGAGATTCAGTTGTTCCACCCTCTTGCTAGTACTCAGTATTATCACTATTTTTTAAGTTTTAGGCATTCTAATAGGTGTGTAGCAGAATTTCACTGTCCCTTTATTTATTGATTGATACTGATGATTGAACCCAGGGATGCGCTACCACTGAGCTATATCCCTGGTCCTTTTAATTTTTTTTTTTTTTTTTTTTTTTTTTTTTCAGTACTGGGGATTGAACACAGGCTTTGTGCTTACGAGGCAAGCACTCTACCAACTGAGCTATATCCCCAGTCCTCCTTTTAATTTTTATTTTTGGACAGGGTCTCACTAATTTGCTGAGGCTAGCTTCCAACTTGTGATCCTCTTGCCTCAGTCTCCCAAAAAGCAGAGGAGCCCACACTGGGCTCATTGCTTCTTTAATTTACATTTCTCTAATGTCTGATGATGTTGAATTTGCCATTTGTATATCTTCTTGAGCAAAGAGCCTGTTCCAGGAGCTAACTCATTTTTTGTTGTCTTGTTTTGTGGTGCTGGAATTGAACATAGGGCCTCATACATATTAGGCAAAGGCTCTGCCACTGAGCTACTTTCCCAGCCAAGCTAACTCATTTTTTATGGTTTTATTTGTTTACTTATTTGTTTATTGTGGTACAGGGGATTGAACCTACGGGTGCTCTACCACTGAGATATATCTTCAGCTATTTTTATTCATTTATTTTTATTTTGAGACAGAGTTTTGCTAAATTGACCAAGCTGAACTGAACTGAAACTATATCCTCCTACCTCAGCCAACCAAGACACTGAGATTACAGATATGTGTCACCAAGCCCAGCATATTTTATGATTTTAAATGTACCAAATCATCATGCTTCTACACTAGCTTCTCCCTTAGCTTCAGAATCATTCCAATGCCTCTGCATTGGTGTCCCACAGCACTGCAATCTCAACCTGTCCAGAGCCAAAACTATCATCTCATTCCTAGTCCTGAGTCTCCCTGTGGAAGAGCTAACACTTAGGGACTTTGTTGTGTGCTAAGCATTTTTCTAAATTCTTTACTATTTTAATTAATTTAATCTTCACAATAGTTCTAGGTGGTTATTACCTACATCTGACACATGGGAAAATTAGGCCCTAGGAGGACCAGTAGCTGGTGGGACCATACAGGCCACCTGAGAGTCATCTTTGATTCTGTTGTCTCTCTCACCTTTCCATAGCTAATTAAGCACCAAGACCCAGAGATTTTTACCTCCAGAATATTTTAGTCCACTGTTTCTTCTCCTTCCTTATGACTACTACTCTACTTCAGATTGGTTTTTCTTGTGCCTGGACCATTTCACCTTTTGTTGCTTTTTAACTTTCCGTTACAGAAAATTTCAAGTATTTTGGCTAGGGACATAGTCAGTGGTAGAATTCTTGCTTAGTGTTCATGTGACCCTGGGTTTGATTCCCCAGCACCATAATTTTTTTTTTTTCCAAAACATATAGGTAGAAGAGTAGAATAAATACGTCTACTACCCAGCTACAACCAATATAAACTCATTTTTATATTATTCATATAAATACCATTCATTTTCTCTATACCCTCCACACTTTGCCACCATCCAGCTGCATTGTTTTGAAGCAAATGTCAGATATCATGGTTAGGGTTTGGATTTTTTGTTGTTGTTTTCAGTACTGGGGATTGAATCCAAGGGCATTTTACCCTGGAACTTCATCTTAGTCCTTTTTTTTTGGGGGGGGGGAGGGTCTTGCTAAGTGGCCAAGGCTGGCCTCCTGCCTTAGCCTTCCAAATCACTGGGATTACAGGAACCCAGCTATGGTTTGAATTTTCTATGTCTCAAAAAGGTCAGTTATTGAAGTCTTGGTCACCAGCCTGGGGTTATTGAGAGGTACCTTTAAGAGGTGGGACCTAGTGGAAGTAAGTTAGGTCATCAGGGGCATGCCCTTAAAGGGGATATTTGGACCCTACCCCTTCTTGTCTCTCATTTTACTCCCTGGCCACCATGAGATAAAGAGCCTGCTGTGCTATGGGCTCCCTGCCAGGGTGTTCTGCCTCATCCCAGGCCCAAGGGCAACAGAGCCAAGTGACCATGGACTGAAAGCTCTGAAACCATGAGCCAAATAAACCTTTCCTTAAGTTCAGTTTTCCCAGGTATTTTGTCACAGCAATAGAAAGCTAAATACTACATCATGTTCATTCATTCACAAATATTTCAGTACCTGACTTTATTTATTTTTTATTTTTTATTTTTTGCAGTGCTGGGGATCGAACCCAGGGCCTTGTGCTTGCAAGGCAAGCACTCTATTGACTGAATTATCTCCCCAACCCAGTACCTGACTTTAAAAGATAACTTTTGAGGAGTATAATCACAATAACATCATTAGCATTATGCAGGAACAATTTTTCTTTAATATCATCAACTATCTAGTTAGTATTTGTCTTAGTTATCTATTGCTTTGCCACAGTGGTTTGACAATAAACATTTATTTTTTTATGCTGGGGGTCAAACCCAGGGCCTCACACATGCTAGACAAAGGACCCTACCACTGAATTAACTATAACCTCAACCCTTTTTATTTTTTGAGACAGGGTCTGTTACTGAGGCTGTCCTTGAACTTGAAATCCTCCTGCCTCAGCCTCCTGAGTATCTGAGATTACAGGCAGGTGCCATGGCTTAATTAAAATATCACTATTGAAAGAAACTTATACTTTTTTTTTTTTTTGGTATTGGGGGTTGAACCTGAGGCAATCTACCACTGAACTACTGTCTCAGTTCTTTTTTGTTTTGAGTCAGGGTCTGGCTAAATTGTGCAAATTGGTCTTGAACTTTCGATCCTCCTGCCTCAGCCTCTTGAGTAGCTGGCATTACAGGCATGTGATACCAGGCCTACCACCATTAAAATATTTTTAAAATATAATCATGAATTTACAGATTTAAAAACATTTATTCAACTGCTACCAATGTTCAAATTAACCCATCTTTAGCAAGTAGCATCCTCTTTAATTTGGCCCCCAAGTCCTTTTGAATGATAATGCTAGTCATCTCTGATAGCTTGCTTTCTGACATAGTATTATATTCCAGGCTAATTTCATACATTTCCTGCTACAGACCTCTTAGTACTATTTCTCCAGAGTTCTGATTCCTTTTAGTGGGAAATGATAGAGAATGAAGTCTGGGCATTATTAGCATAAAACCTTTCCTCTGGTCCCTCTTCCCTGTTCCAGTCACCCAGGTTTTAAAACACAAATCTGACCACTTCTTTTTTTGACTTCTTTTTGCTCAAGGTTCTTCAATGGTCTCTGTTGCCCTCAGGACAAAGTCAGCTCCTCAGTATAGCATACCAGATCCTTAGTAACTGTTTACCAACTTACCTCTCCCTCCTATTCCCTCTTAAGTCTCCCCAATCCAGCAAAACCTACCATTTGCAGTTTCCTGCACTCTCCACATTGGGTCATGCCCCTGTGCCTTGCCCCATGCTAATCCCTTGGCCCCAGCCCTCTACCCCCACTGCCTTTCTTAGTCTCTTGTTCTGACTTAATCTTGGTGATTTAGCTTAGCTCAGTTGTCATCTTCAAAGCACTTTTCCTGACCCAACCAGGGCAGGCTGTGCAGCCTGCATGCTTTCTCATGTTCAACAGATAATGTTTATTTTACATGTAGCTCTGCTGCACTGTTAGCAGTGAACGACTACTAAGAAGGAACTGAGCTATCCAGTTTATTCTCTGTATGGGAAGAGAAGCCCCATCTGATCACCATGTCAGGAAGGGCAGTCTCTTCTTCCAGCAATGAGGGTCTTCCACTTCCATTGCCTCCAATTGTCTGGTGCAGGCCTGCAAATCCACCAGTCATGGACCAAGCAGCAATTAATCATTTTCTTTCTGGGTGGGGGGGTAGTGCTGGGGAATAAGTCCAGGTCCTCACACATACGAGGTCACCCACTGATGTATATCCCAGTTTTCTTCCTTAGTTTTTTGAGGTAAATTCTAGATAGATGGGCTGGCTTAGAATTTGGGATCCCCCACTGCCAGCCTTCCAAGAAGCTGCGATTACAGGCTTGTGCTGCCTGGCTTTGTTACCCCTTCAGTTTAAAGAGACTTAAAAGTATGCTGTATTCTACACTGGTTTTTCTCTCCCTACCTCAGTAGGGCCCATAGCCAGTATATGTCAGGATGGAAAAGATGACACTAACTTACTTTGTTACACAGGGAAAAGCAGGGGCCCTGGAGTCAGTGTACTTGTATTCCTTCTGGACAGAGACTGCCACCGCCTTGCCAGTATGACCTTGGAATTGATCCTATTTAGTCAATACACCATCTTCTTGGGCTACTGGGAATATTAAAACAAAACAAACAGGGCTGGAGTTGTGGCTCAGTGGTAGAGCACCGCCTGGCATGTGTGAGGCCCTGGATTCAATAGTCGGCACCACATATAAATAAATAAAATGAAAAAGCCACCGACAACCAAAAAAAAAAAAAATATATATATATATATATGTATATATATATATATATATAAACTAAGGTACTTTGCACAGTGCCTAATGTGTAAGTAGTCATGGCTTGTGCCTGCTCCAGCACAGAGATAGTGGGCTTTTAAAGTCTTTAAGATGGGCATTTCCTCAAAGTCAGCAAGAGAGAAAAGATATTTAAAGGATACTTTCTAAGTTGGGGAAAAGCTTTTAGCTGGCATGGAGATACAGAGAGTCCAAACAGGTCAACTGCAAGTAACCTGGATCAACCAGTCAGAATAACAAATCCTAACAGGAAGGACTGGGGCTACAATGAACATGACAATTAGAGGACAAATGTGTCCAAGTTGAATAGACTGTTACAGTGCAAGCGCTGATTTATAATCTCACAAATAAGCTTTACAAGGGATAGAATTTTTATTCATTGATGCATCTAGAATAGAGCCTGACCAGTTAGTGAACAAAAGTACTTGCAGAATGAGTGGACATTAACTGCTTCTTTCCCATTTGCACCCCCAAAAATTCCAACACATGGATGGCAAATCTGAACCAACTGCATCTGCCACTACAGGCAATCTACTGTAAAGGCAGGGGAGAAAAGGACTAGAAAATGGTCTGGGTCATGTACCACACAGAGGAAATCCCAACGTACATGTCTCTTTGGAACTACAGAGTGGGAGGGCCAAGTTGGGCTTGTGGGGGAGTTCCTCACTCCTATCTACATCTAGAGCAGGCCCTTAATAGCCCCACTACCAGCTCCCACTAGTGAGACAGGACCCCAAGCCCTGTCCAGCAGTGCCCTTGATTTTACATACACACACACATATACACACACATATATATCAGGAAAGGTTAAAGAATTTTCTTTATTTTTTACAAATTAAGACTATGTAGATATCATATATTTTTGAATCAAAAACACCTTTTTCTTCACAGTATGAGTTAGAGAATGCAGCCTGAGCTGAAAATCAAGGAACTAGAAAAGAAAGTGGAAATTACAGTGATACCTGTATTAAAAACCTGTTATGCATTTTCTTTAAAAGTAGTTTATTTATATCTTGTCATTCTTGGCACTGTTTCTAAAGAAAAACTCCTTTATCCCAAGCAAAAAAAGCGTAAGAGATGGGAGTCTGGCTTCAAAGGTGGAACTCAGATTCTCAGACTTGGCAGAGAATCACCAAATTTATGGAGAGTTGATAATTAGGGCTTAACAGGAAGTCCCTTTAGGAAGTTCTCAAGTTTGAGGGCTAGAGGCAGCAGTAGCTACACCAGAAGGTAGCATCCTCTATAAAAGCAAGCCATACTGGGTGGCAGGCCATTTCTGAAACAGTTTCATGGAATGGCACAGTGACATGGTACACTGCAAACCAGCAGTCACTGTGTCAAAATGTACTGGTTGTTCAGGGAGAGCCAAAAATAGTGTCCTACTGGTAATGCGCTTTCAATGGCTTGGTCCCCTTGCATTAAAACCTGAGTACTGCAGGCCACAACCACTCCTGATACTGCTCTTTTGTGTAACTGACTGTGGTAGCCCAAAGGAAGAAGTTGGCAATCCCCATTAGGACTACCTGGCCATGCTTGTAACCCCAAAGCTGCACGGAATGGGAACTCTGGCCACCCGGCTCCTGATTAAAAGAAAGACTGCAGATTTTTGGAAACAAGTGAACAGGCCAAAAACTAAAGTGCATCTGAAAAATGAACATGAACCTACTGTCTCAAATCTCTGCCCTGACATACCAATAGTGTCCAGGTGGGGTTAGACAAAAAAATGCACTGAAGGGCTGTTACGATTGCTGACTTGCAAGTCACCACAGTTCTGCTTCACTGATCTGAACAAGGAACCACTAGGGTTGGTGGAGAAGATTTGTCCCCCACTGCTCCAAACATGTCCTCACCTAGGTTTGTCTGGCAGAATTCATTCCTATTAGCCCCAGAGGCTCAACCATTCTCCTTCCCTATCCTTCCTCTCTGGAAACCTTTATAGACACCTGGTGAAGGCCACTCAGTAACAAAGGTATTAACCAATTTTAAAAACCAACAATGACAAAAATACAAAAAAAAAAAAAAGAGAAATTCGGAAACTGTTACCTTCTACCTTGCCATACATACTCAGTTTTTTCATAAATGCCTGACAAGAATTAGTCTTCCCTTTGTGCTGAAGTCCTCCCACCCCATGATGGAAAGCAGGCAGATTCCCTAAGGGTCAGGTAGGGGTGGGAAAGGGAACATACAGAAATTCACATTCCCTTTGTGATGGCAAGGTAGAAAGGTGTTTGCCAGACCAGCCTGGGCAGCACAGAAGCAGCAAAGCAACCCCAGAGAAACAGGCTCTTTGCATTCTTTGTAAGGTTGGCAGTTCAGATACAATAAGTCTAAGTTAACCACAGGACTGTCAAACTTCTTCCCAATGAAAAACACACTGCCTAGTCCCATGGGAACTGCATGCAAATCAAACAATGCGAAGGAAGACTGGGCTGAGGTGTCTCTACCAGTTTGGATCCACTTGGTGAGGCTTGGTGGGAACACTGACTCCTGGAGTTTGCTCCCTCTGCTGGCCCCACTCTTCATCATGGTGGGCTGGTTGCCTGAGCAGAATAAGACACTAAGGATGGGCTAACAGAAAAGAAAGTGAGGAAGAACCCCAGGAATATGAAGCCAAACTCCAAACTATATTTTGCTAATCAGTTTTTTGATCAAAATATTCAAAATAGAGAAAACCACAAAGTACAAAAGTTTTTCTGATGCTTTTCATTATCACAGAACACGCCACCTGTAATGTGTGCAAAGAGGACGTGAGGGGTGGAGGGAGAGTAAGTCGAACTGGGAAAGGCTGGATGGTCATTTCACTTCTTCTCTTTCTTTTTGTCCTGTAAATGAAGAAAAATCACCCAATTAATTTCTGGCATTTGACATGCAAGCCCAAAGTCTTGAGTGAAGCTAGGAGTTGTGGTGCTTGCATGTAATCCCAGCTACTGGGGATGCTGAGGTAGGAAGATCAAAAGTTTGAGGCCAGCCTCAGCAACTTAGTGAGACACTGTCTCAAAATAAAAAATAAAAAGGGCTAGAGGGCTAGGGATGTAGCGCAGTAGTAGAGTACTCACTGAGCACTCATTACTGGGTTCTTTCCCCAACACGGGGGGGGGGTTGAGTGTGCTTTTTGGTTAGGGACTAGAAAGAGATATGGACTTGTTCCCTCAGCTCAGCAAGTACTAAAATCTCAACCACCTTCCACTAGTGGTTCTTCCTCCAAAGTTGCTGACAGACTTGATGAAAATAAAAGCTAAGCACCTGTCCCCAGCCCCACCCCAGGAGTACCTGGGTGACCTGCCTCACTTTGGTGAGAGTAGGTGCCATGACTACTCACAACCACCACAGTTCAGATCCCAGTCAGTGAAGGCTACAGATTGGCAGTTTATCCTAAAAAAGCAAAAACTAAGGCCAAGACCATCAACTTTCCATTAGGACTGGGAAGCATTCTCCACTGGAAGGGGAGCATGAATTTGCAGCATAAGCCAACATTCGGAGATAATCTAGTCTGGGGACTCTAATCAATCTTAGGTGATAGCCCAATGGATTAAAGAAATAAAAATTGAGATGCTCTGATGAAAACTGGTGTACTTGTTTGGTTTTCAGTCTAAGGAGGCACTGCCCAGACAGAACCCATCAAGTTACCCACTTCCCCCACCACGTACTGTCTCATGGTCCAGAATAAGGATTGTAAAGAAAAGCCTGCAGTTTCATTTATTCTCCTACTTCTGAACTAGATTATTTGATACAGAATTCCTCTTTGGAAAAAAGTTAAGACTAATAAATGGTTAAAACTGGTTTACTTTTGTACAAGTTTACAAAAGCTAGCTGACAATATTACATTAATGTTCTTTCCAGGAACTTTTTCTAAATCCTAATTATCTTTACAGTCCTTAAATTCTTCATATAGTAGGCTCTTTCTTATTGCCACTGAAGATCTTTTCCCTTTGATACTAATCTCAGGGATTGGCTAAGGGAAAAAGAGATTATTTTTACTTCTTCCTTTTTCTTCTCAGCTGAAGAATTCTCATTTATCTCTTGCTCAGTGGCCTGCTTTACAGTTACCCTGGACCTACAAAGTGTGTCAGCAAATTTTTAAATCTGAAGTTTTCTCAGATGCTGAGCTGAGGAACCATTCTCTCATCTGTAGGTTGTAGTTGACTAACCTTCTCATTCATAGCCAGGATCATCATGAGTTTTCTGAAGAGAGTAACGAAATCTAAGAAGAGATCAATGCAGTGCCTGAAAAAGAAGAACCAAGTTATGAGCTATATTTCCCATAAGCCAACAAAGGCCAGAACATAAATACCAACCCCACCCAGGAGTCAGTGCCTCTAACACTCCACCCCAACTAAGGAAGCAATATTCTCGTCAGGAACCCTTTTCAACTCAATGAAGCCACGTGGCACAAAGAGACTGAGCTTTGGACTCTGCAGAGGTCAAAGTCTGAACCCTGAACTACCTTTATACCAATTGGTATAAGACTTTGAAAAGATTATGATACTCAGAAAACTAGAACATCTTTCCTCTTATTGTTAAAAGTTTTCTTTGTAGGAGGGTGGTACTCGGAATTGAACCTAGGGGTGGCTCTACCACTGAGCTACATCCAGAGTTTCAATAAGTTGCTCAAGCTGGCCTCAAACTTAAGACTCCTCCTAACTCAGCCTCCCAGGCAGCTGGAATTACAAGTATGTGCAACTACACCTAGTTTCAATGTTAAGTGTTTAAAAAACACAGAAACTATAAAGGCCCTTTCCTTCTCTCCTGCTTGAAGTTAGCTACTATTAAAATTATGGAGGGCTGGAGGTATAGCTCAGTGGTAGAATGCTTGTCTGGCATACATGAGGCTCTGGATTCAATCCCCAGCACTGCAAAAGGGACAGGGTGGGGGAGACAACAAAATTTTGGAAAAACAACCATACATTAGTCCAGTTTTTAAAAATCCAATACCTTTTAGGAATTGACAGAGACTATGCTATCAATACATGGTTCCAAAACCAGGATACCACATATATTCCTGAAGCTTTGTCACCTAAGTTCAGCTGTGGAACAGAACAGTACGCCTCAACCTTTATTCTTGTTATAGACCACTTCTCACACTCACCAGATATAATCCTTATCACCATTTTCAGCCTTTTCAATAATGAGTTGAGTATCAAAAAGGACAAAGCCACACATGACCACCAGCCCCAAATACAGGTTTGCCTAACAAAAAAAGAATATGATAAAGTTAACATATAATACTAGTAGTAGAGGGGGAAAAAAAATCATATTTTTTGGCTCTTAGTCACTTAAAAGTGTATTAAATGCTAACCAAATAAACAATGATGAAGATCACATTACTTCCCAAGGCACAAATTCTACTTTCACTCTTTTAGGTCACTAGAAGAGCTTCCACTATTTTTAACAAACATGGTGAGATTGGCCTAAGACCAATGACCTCTGAGCAAACCACCTTATCCTCAGCAATGCCCAACAACATTCAACCTATAACTTTCACCTGCAGCAGAAGCTCCATTTTTAAACGGTTAGGTGGGAAGGCTTGGAAGGCACTGCTGAAAGAAGGTGAGCATCCTAGAGGATTCTCAGCCTACCTTGCTTTAGGGTTAAGGGAGAAAAAAGCAGTATCAGGCAAAGAGCTACTGGAAAGTTCTACGCAAAATCTCACCTGGAAAAGCCAAATGGATCCAAAGAAAAGATTCCCCAGGGAAGACAAGAGCATCAGGCTCATGGCTGACATCAAGATACCTATTAAGACATGGTGAAAGGTTATCCTGAGAAGCCAAAGTAAAGCAATCTCATTAAAGCCATTTCTTATATCCCCCTAAATGAAGACTTTTAATAGCAACCCAACAGTCACCATGGAGTTGAAATAGGGAAAGAATCCTGGTGAGAATTCTGGCTAGAGAAGAGCCCTGCTCTGTTTCCCAGTCCACACCTACCTCCGAGGAAGAGGTAACTCCGGCGCCTGGCATAGAGTGCACTCAGGGTAAAGCAGGTGAAGATCATTGCTGTGCCCATGAAAGCAGTGGGAAGGATGCTGTTAAAGAAAAAGACCCATTAGGATTTGAGGGTCACAGGTATATGGACTATATTTAGAAGACATGTTCCTAAAGGTAAAAAACACAAAATACTACTACTAAAACAGTTACCTAGGATTGACAGCAATGCACAACTCCAGAGCAGGGCCCAGGCCAACTCCTAGAAAACAAACAAATAAATAAAAAAACCCAGAACACAATATTACCAAAAATTCTTGAAGAGATTCCTTGTCCAAAGGCTTATAATTGTTAATAGCACAGGCACACTTGTGTTCCTAAAAACACAAACATGTGGACTAAAGTAATTAAATCTCTCTCCTCTCTCTTCCTTAATCATTTTTTTTAAGTGATATACATGGAAGTTATTTATAAACAGTCACAAAATTGTCCTCTTAGCTCAAAATCATGGATGGATCCCAGGAGGAACAGAAATTAGAAAAAAATGAAGCAGGCATGTTGAGTATTTTTAAGTTGGAATGTTGTATAAATGTCATGTGGACCAGATCAAGAATTAGTACAAGGGTAAAAGCAGGATCTTGTGGCAACTTTGCAATTATGCAGAACTGACTCCCTTTACGGCAAAGAAAGGTCAGACTGGTTCTGCAGGTGGATACCTGCCAACAGGAGGGCAATCTGTTCCGGCCCAGCATTTCTCCTACTCTGGCAATTTCCTTTTCTCCTCCTGATAATTCTACCCCTTAATGCCTTCAAAAACTAGCTTTCCCTGATTCGAGAATCTTAATCCCTAAATCCCTTCCTTTCTAAAATTTCCTTAACACTATATAGAGTGTCACTCAGAACAAGCAGTACAAATTCAAGTTTGCTCTGCAAGTGTTCTTATTATGCAGCCTGAGTCCTATTTCCTTTAATGATAGTGCACCCCACCGCCCCCTGGTACTGGAGGTTGAACACAGAGGGGCTTTACCAATGAACCACATCCCCAGCCATTTTTATTTTTTATCTTGAGACAGGATCTCACTAAGTTCCCGAGGCTAGCTTCAAACTTGTGATCTTCCCATATGGGCCTCCAGAGTTGCTGGGATTACAGGT
This sequence comes from Sciurus carolinensis, assembly GCF_902686445.1. Lineage (NCBI taxonomy): Eukaryota > Metazoa > Chordata > Mammalia > Rodentia > Sciuridae > Sciurus > Sciurus carolinensis. The sequence goes on along the minus strand of NC_062216.1, from coordinate 110,129,775 downwards.
GTGCACCACCATGCCCAGCTCCATGATAATGCACTTTTAATTCTTTCCTTGAGAACCAGTGAACTGTGCTGTGTAATGAATAACTCAATGTGTGGCTTTAATGATTGGCAAAGCTTTGAACAGATGCTCCCAAGATAGTGGCTTGTGTGGGTCTAACTAAACCAGATTCTTAGATCTAGTTTAGTCCAATGTGTACCACTAACAGCCTCAACCCTCATTCATTTCAGCACATAATACCCATATTTAAATATAAAAATAGAAGTCACAGTTGCTAGTCACAAAACAGCTCACTCTATGAACAGGGAAGCAACATGAACCTGTAAGAAATAAGAAAGTAGGAACATCAATAAAGAAGTAGGAAAGTAGTACAAGACAGAGAATATTCAAATACAAGTATGACTGGTTGGCACAGAGCTAGAAGAGGCCAGAAAGGGAGAAGGAAAAAATTACAACAGAGTGAGATACTTCATGAAAGACTCTACACAAAGAGAAGTCTTCTGAAGGAATTTTATAACTGGAATAGGCAGAGAGGAAAGCATGCTGTTGGGGTAAACTAGAATAAATACAAATCTCAAGCTTTAGTCTAAAGAGATAATTAAAATACAGTTCCTCTATGCCCTCAAAATTAGACCAATCCCTTAACATACCTGTAAGGAAAGCAAATCCAGCGAGAAGTCCCAGTCTTTTCTGCTCAGTTTCACGGCTATGAGGTGTGACCATCAGCCAAATCATTAACCCCAGGGAGCCCAAGGCAGAGAGTAGGCCGGCCTGTCAGAGCCATTCAATAATTAAATACTTGAAAATTTCAAATTTATTTTGCAAATCTTACTAGGTTCAAACACTCATATAAACTTCCTAATATTTGTTTCTAACCTGGAGGCAAGGGAAAGGGTAGTATTTTCTCAGGGGTGGGAAGAGAAACCAGAAGTTTTGAAGATCAGGGTTAGGACCATGGGGGATCCTGAATGAAGGCCTTCTGGCTTGGGTAGGTAGTCCATCAGCTACAGTATATCTACTCAAGTCACACTATGAGTGAGTCCTGACTCAGAAATAGAAAAGATGAACCAAACTGACAAATGCTTGAAGAACATTTGATCTAAAAGAATAAAATGATCCCTTTTTGATCACTTAAAAAAAGAAGAAAAAGATGAAGAAACAAACAAACAAAAAAAGGCAGCCTGGCAAAATGGCGCATGCCTACAATTCCAGCTACTTGGGAGGCTGAGGCAGGAGGATCTCAAGTTCAAGGTTATACTGAATAACCTAGTGAGACCCTGTCTCAAAATCAGATAGAAAGGGCTGGAGATAAAAGCTTAGTGGTAGATAGAGCACTTGCTTAGTATGAGTCCCTGGATTCAGTCCCTAGTACCAAAAAAAAAAAAAAGAGAGAGAGAGAGAGAGAGAGAGAAGACTGATGAGTACCAAAATGTTTACAATAATTTTTTTTTTTTGATAATTTCTGGGCTTATGGAGTTTCTTTCTTTCTAAATACTTCCTTTTCATCATTAGTCTATTTCTGAATTTTCTACAATAAACATTTATTTGTTTTATAAAAAGGATAGATGTGTACACTGAAGTTCCCATAGTTCTTTAAAAATACTGTTCATTCTCAAAACTCAGTAGTTTTGTTACAAAGTCATAGCGTAAGCCCCTGGGTTCCATGTCTAGCAAGTGCTCACGCGCGCACACACACACACACACACACACACACACACAAAGTATAAAGTCACAGTGGACAATGAATTAGTGAATACTGAGACCTTCCTAGAAAATATAGGGTTAGATTCCTGCAAGCTCCTGGTTACATTTTCACAAAACAACTAACACATAACCCTGTTTTATGTAGCACTTCAATACCATGCTGTTTAAATTTCAAATAGCAAAATTACCAACAAAAAACACAAAAATGGGCTGGGGGAGTACCTCAGGGATAAAAAGCACTTGTGAAGCCCTGGGTTTCTATCTCCAGCACCAAAAACAACAAAACAAACCGCCCCCCCCCCCCCCCAAGTTGCAACCCTGTGAAAGACATTTGATTACAGTATGAGAACTGAAACAAGAAAGCAGAGTGTTGTCTTTCCTGACCTCCACTGGGAACATGACTCAACATAGGAATCGAATTTTTCACCACTCCACATCTGTATAAAGTGCTATGAGTACTGATTTTGGAGTTACAAATTTTAGCAAGTAATTGAATCCCCAAATAAAGAATCAGTGAATAATGAGGATTGACTGTATTTTACTATATTACTTCCAAAAAAAAAAGAAAGAAAGAAAGAAAGACAGACAAAAGGGCCGACCCTTGTCTAGAACTCAAGGATCAAAAGCCCAGTCCTTGTGGGATGCAGTGCTGCGCACCTGTAATCCCAGCCAACTCCAGCAACTGCCAAGGCAGGAGGATCCCAAAGTGAGAACAACCTGGGCAACTTAAGGCTTGTCTCAAAATAAAAAATAAAAAGGACTGAGGACTTAGCTCAGTGGTAGAGAACTTGCCTCGCATGTGCGAAGCCCTGGGTTCCATCCCCAATACAGTCTGATGCAATTTTTCACAAAATCCTTACTAGAAAAAAAAAAAAATCCCAGAGCAAGAGATAGTTCTCCTCTGCAGTGGCAAATACCACTGCATACTAAAAAGGACACTCAAAAAGGATAAGATTTGGTTAGTGAGAACTTCAAACTTTTTGATTATTCTTTGAAACTATGCCTTCTATTCTATTCCTGTTGCCAAACCCAACTCTCCCTCAGAACAGGAAAATGAGACCTGCAGATATCAGAGAACAAAATAGGTCAAATCTATAAAGGTCTCAATCTGGCCTCTCCTGATAATTAATGGTACAACTGGTGTTCCGTACACGAGTACTCCACAATCACTGAGGCAACAAAGAGAGGAAAGACAGAAAGGCTACCATGTGAACAAACCTCAGCAGGCACATGACAACTCTTCTATGTCTTAATGTCAGCAGCACACCATTCAGTGCTAAGTTAAAACATTCTGTTTTCAGTAACTAGAGGGGCACACTTGCCAGAAAATTTAAATGGTTTTACACATCTTGATTTAATAGCTGGCTGAGTTCAGATCTCAAACTACTGATAAGAATTAAGGAGGGGCACAGGAATGGACCATCGTGCTGAGCTGGCTGAAGCCCGTTCTTACCTGAATGAAATGAGTGACCACATGGACATAGGCTCCCGCAGACGCCAGAAACATACAAAGGGCAAAACTGGCATAGACCTTCTTCAAGTGCTGCTGTGTCGAGGGGGTTCTAAGAAAAAATGTTCAAAACGGTCATTGCTCTGGGACCAGTCTCAACACTAAACTAGGAATTATTTCTCCCTCTCTTCCCCAGGGAATTTGCAAATGTTGTATTACAAAGAGTGTGAGATACTTATTTAATAAGGGATAGCATATTTAATTAAAAAAAAAAAAAAGAATGCTCTGAAAAATAGGTTAACAGAATCTTTATTTCTCTGTGTGTGGTGACAGGGCTTGAACATAGGGCCTCACACATGCAAGGCAAGTGCTCTAACACTAAGCTCCAGTCCCAGTTCTTAACAGAATCTTAAACTCTAGAGAAGAGCCAAAAGCCCAAATTTATGAACAATTAGTACACAAACTAGAATAAATTACTTTCCAGAGATCGCATAGCAGCCATTAGAATCTGTGTACTTTTATCAAGTCCTCTGAAATCTAGCCAAGTTAATTTGCTAATTTATATTTATAGAATTTAGGAAAAGAAACCAGATGACAGGAAATGCAGTAATACACCACAGGTCAAGACCCACAAGGTGTCGCCTGCCCGTCATCTCAAAGACTAGGAGGCTGAGGCAGAAGGATCAAGGCCAGCCTCAGCAACTTAGTAAGACTCTATCTCAAAATAAAAAATAGGACTGGGGAAGTAACTCAGTGATAAAAGCACCCCTGGGTTCAATCCCCAGGACTCACCTCTTATCACCCTACTCCTCTCCCCTCCCAGAAAATAAAGAAAGAAGAAAGGGGGAAAAAAACACCATAGAGGTTAAAACACTTACATATGTGAAAATTTTAAAAGTGCATCAAAGTTGATCTTCCGATCAAATATGTTCATGGTTCTAGAGTCTGTGTGACACAACCTCCGCTCTGTACAATCAAAAAGAAAGGTTATTCTAAAAATACTAAGATATAAATAACACAAACATTTTTCTTATAAGAAACAGCAATGTAATCAGAGAGAAATAAGTTTGGGAAAAAGAAAGTTTTCTAAGATTCCACTGCCCTTACAAAACCATTTTCATTTTACATACGCCTAGAATACACTAGCAATCATAGGCAACCATTTTACAGGGGACAGAGAAAATTAACCCATCTTCTTCTCCCCCAAACTATTTTGTTACTATCATTATTTTATTACTATAATTTGATTTCTATTCTTTCAGAAGGTAATTTGCCCTTTAAAAAACAAATTCTCAATCAGCAATTTAGATAAAGGGACTCAGTCACTGGCATATAAAGCAATTTTATGTCATAAGATGCTAGAGAATTCCCTCAGTAAGGGCCTTCAAGGGTATTAAAAAAAAAAAAAAAGGCAAAACAATAAAGCTCCCTCTGGCACTAGGACCTGCATTATAAATATACACATGTATATTTAATACATAATACAGTTTAGAACCAAACTAAAATGGATTCACAATTTAATAATAAAAAAAAAAGTTCCTACACCTGCATGAAAAATTTACACAAGGAGGATTTTAAAAAAAAGATTGTTCTGTGTTTTTTGTACAGAATCTTTCTCATAGATTGGTTGGCATAGTACCAAGATTTCCTGTAATATTCTTCACCAGATTTTCTAAATGTCAATATTTCACCATATTTGCCTTATCCTTTTTTTTTCTATATACATCATATATATAAAGACTTAAAAAAATATTTTTCTGCCAAGCATGGTGGTGCATGCCTGAAATCCCTGGAATCTCAGTTACTTGAGAGGCTGAAATTCAAATCCAGTCTGGGCAACATGGTGAGACCCAATCACCAAAAAAAATTAAATTTAATTTAAAAATAATAATGTATATTATTAATAATATAATAATAATATATATTATTTATATATAAATAATCAGAAGTAGGGCACCCCTGGGGTCAGTCTCTAGTACTATAAAAAAAATTCTAATACTTTATTTTTCCCCCTAAGCTTTGTAGACACAATAATGCACCTAAATATGTCAGTATGTATACCCTGAAAACAATGATCAAACCAAGAAATTAATACTGATGCAATGTTATACAGACCTTATTCAGATTTTCTCAACTGTTCCAGTAAGCCAAAAACTGAACCATATCCAGGTTACATTAGGTGTACACCATAAAGTCAAGGTTCCACCCACAGCCTAGATTCTGGGGATTGAATCCAGGGCCTAAGGCATACTAGGCAAGCACAGAACTAGGCTATGCCCCCAGAACCTCAAGGTTCTTTTTCTTTCTTTCTTTCTTTCTTTTTTTTTTAAGTTTTTATTATTTAAATACACCATACTAGAGCAAATGTCTCTGGAACTATCACAAATAAAAGATTTTTTTTCTTCATTCAGTAAATTATAAATAGGGGGAAATTTATACACTTAAGACGCTAAGAGCCTGATTATTTCAAAGTTTAAAGTTATGCCCGTTCCCCTATCTTAACATGCAATCCTAAATAACACATTCAATCTATAGAACTAAAGATCTGATCAAGAGCTTTCATCTTTCCTAAATAAAAATCCTCCAAATTCTTATTAGACTGATGATTCCCACCTATTTAAAACCTACCAAAAGGGATGACAGGGAAGACCAGATCCAAACACAAAACTTAAATTGTTAGAAAGACAGGCCAACTATTTATGCCCAATCTAATTAGCACCCAGGCCAATACTCAACATAATCTAAGCAATGAAAGTTAGAATTCTCAAGTCAATTTCCTGAGGAGTCCTGCGTCAGTGGAAATATAACACTATTGGAAGTTCATATATAAATATCACTTCCATTGATTACCTGAGATTCTACTTCTTCAAATAAAACAAAATAGCTGGCAACTTTATCTAATTTCTTCCTTTCTTCTTTCACCAACATCCCTACTTACCTCACTTCTTTTGTTAGTTGTTCTTAAAGATGCACACAGTACAAAGCTGCAGAACCTAACTAAAGCTGTTGCTTTCTCTTCTAAGTCACAGGGCTCTGGGCCCTCTTGATCTAGATGGTGCAATTATTGCAGGCTGTTGCAAGGCTAGGCACAGCCTTCCATAACCATGATGAATGCTTCCTCTAGAGAGCACACTTATAGGACGGCAGAATTCAGGACCTGGAAAGTGTCTTGGCTTAAGGTTTCCATTAACACCCCTAATGACATCCCTAGACAGAACATGCAACAATACTGAAGCAACCTGCAGAGCCAAGTTTCTCAATATTCACAACAGCCTCTTACTTCCAATTTATAGAATCAAAAGGAGGGAGGGGACCTCAAATACCCAGGGAACTGTTAGTCAAAAAGGGGTAATAGTCATGTAACCTGACCCTGCTGAGTGGAATCTGTGGGAGAGGACAATGGCAGAAACTCCTCTGTCCCAGTGTGTTCTTTGACATTCCCCAAGGACTCTCTCACAACTGCTAATGGGAAAGCCAAAACCATCAAAGGGTGGGGAGGGAGATGTCAAATAGTAATTTCACCTTGGTTTTGTCATTTGAAATAATAATAAATAAGATTTTCATTTTTTTGGTAACACTGCTTGTTCCAAATTTAAGTGAAACTTATGTAACTACCAAATTTCAGAGATGCGAAAGTATACAATTTTAATAGCAATATGGAGAAAAAAAGAAAAGCAAAAAAGTATTACTTAATGTATATAACAATGTATATATGAAAAAATTTATTTTAGAAAAGTTAAAATGTGAGGTGCACACCTATAATTTCAGAGACTCTGAAGGCTGAGGTGGGAGGATCATAAGTTTGAGGCCCTAACCAACTTAGCAACACCATCTCAAAACTTAAAAAAAAAAAAGAGCTGGGGATGTGGCTCAGTAGTTAAGCGTCCCTAGCTTCAATCCTGGTTCCACTCCGCACCCCCCCAAAAAGGGCAAAAGAGCTGGGGATATAGCTCAATGGTAAAGTTCCCCTGGGTTCAAGCCCCAGTACTTTAAAAAAACAAAAAAAAGCAAGACGAAAAATACTAGGTCTTAGAATCACGGAAATAAGATAGTTGCTCTAAGGTTGTGCCAAACAGCAACTGATATGCAAATAAATAATAAGATAAAATGTTCCCTCACATGTTGCCAGATAGAATAAGCTGGAATAAACTTACCTACCAGGTTTCTACTTTAGCCTCAACTGGTTGTGCTCAGAAACTGCACAAAAGAGATACCAACATTTTCAAAAGCCCATGGGAAAACTCAGTTGAACAAGATTAAAATACACTGGTAAATCAAAAATAGCAGCTCCCATACCAAAATATTTTCAGTCTTAAGAACAGCTGGCTTTCAAGAGAACTTTAAGTATTCAAAATCATTAACCAAGTAACTCAACTAACATACCAGAGGAACTCACAGTTAAAAAAAATCTTTGCTTTAAAAGTGCATTAGCTTGGTGCAGTGGGGCACTCCTATAATCCCAGTGGCTTGGGAGGCCAAGGCAGGAGGACCATAATTTCAAAGCCAGCCTCAGCAACTTAGGATGACCCTCAGCAACTTAGTGAGGCCTTGTCTCAAAATTTAAAAATAAATAAATAAAAAGGGCCGGGGATGTGGCTCAGTGGTTAAACGCCCTTAGATTCAACCCCTGGTACCAAAAAAAAAAAAGAAAAAGAAAAGAAAAGAAAAAAAGGCAGTTAAAAAAGTGCTACATATATTTGTACAATAAAGAAAAAAGCACAAGTTGCTCAAAAATTCAATATAGTTCTAACATAAACATCTAAGCTTATTACAATATCAATAACAGTACTGGCCTACCTTACCCTGAATCCCAATTCATAGAAATCTAGAAACTGGATCCTTTCCCAAATCCCCAGTTCTCCAAAATTGCAACTCTAAAACAGGGAGAGTATTCATTTAGAATACAATGTGGAGAGTGCCTCCTGCAGTCATGGGAAATTTGCCTATACTGCATCTGTAAAGGGAGAAATAAGTGTTCAAGTGTTAATCATAACCAAATCAGACCCTCATATTATGCCTTTACCTTTAGGAGAGCAGGAACCCCAAAACGTGTCAATCTGTCAACATTTGTTATGTATACATACCACAAAAGTTTTGTGTATCACCGTTTTGTGGTTCCCTGGGTTAGCCTCTTCTGCCCCAAATTACAAAGCTAAAAACTTACTGCACAGCTTTACCAAGAAAGAAAAACTAGGTTAAACACATTCTGAGTTAGGGATTTCAGTGGTCTGTTTTTGCTTTGGGAGGCAGGCATAACAGGGGCTCAGGAGGAGACATTATTATCAGTTGACACTTATATCTTGTCAAATCCCTTGTTTTTGTTACATGTATCCTTCTTATCCTTACCCTTATCTTAAAATGGAAGATTTTCATCAAGAGTCAAGCCTTAAATTAAAAGAAAAAAAAAAAAAATCTCTACAATACTATTTCAATGCACCTAGTAAATACAATGCAAATAAAACATGTTAAAGTCACCAAATCTACACAAAAGAGAAACTATCATGTATTTAGTACATATTTTAAATAAACCCTTGCCTTTGAAAAATAACATGCTAATGCCAGGTGTGGTGGCATACACCTGTTAGCCCAGCTACTTGGTAGGCTGAGGCAGGAAGTAGACTGGGCAACTCAGTGAAACTTTGTCTAAAAAATAAATAGGATTGGAGATGTGGTTCAGTTAGAGTGTTCCTGAGTTCAGTACCCAGTGTGTGTGTGGTTTTTTTTTTTTTTTTTGGTGTGTGTGTGTGTGTGTGTAACCTTGCTGAGTACTGGAGCCAAGACAGAAGTTACCTCAGTGTATACGATTTAACATTAAACTAGCTAGTAGAAGAAACACTGTTCACAAGTTTAATTAGGCTGAGAATTGATCAGTTTTTCCCTCCTGTTTTAATAATTCAACCCTGTTCTCACATATTCAAAAGGTACCAAACTGAGTTATAAGAAAAATCCCAATGGATGGGAAAAAAAAAAAAGGTGGAAAAGCCTAATTTTTCAATTTTTTTTTCCTTTTTTGCACCTACCGTGTATTGAACCAAGGGGCACTCTACCTCTGAACTATATCCTCAACTCTTTTTAAAATTTTATTTTCACTAGTGTGGTGGTACATGCCTGTAATCCCAGCAACTTGGGAGGCTGAGGCAGTCAGCCTCAGCAACTTGGCAAGACCCTGTCTTTAAATAGAACATTTTAAAAAAAGGCGGGGGGGGGGGGGGGGGGGGGCAGGCTGCGGATGTGGCTCAGTGGTTCGGCGCCACTGGGTTCAATCCCGATGGCACTGGGTATTGAACTCGGGAGTTCTACTGTCAATGAACTACCCCTACTTCTTTAAAAAAACTTTTTTTTTTTTAAATATATTTTGAGATGGTCTTGCTAAGTTGCCAGTCTGGTCTGCAACTATATAACTATATCCCTAGCATAGTGGTTAAGAGCACCACCTGAGGCTGGTGTGTAGCTCAGTGGTACAGCAAATGTGTGAGGCCCTTGGTTCAAAACCCCAGGACCAAAAAAAAGCACTGCCTGTTTCTGAATCCTGTTATTTCCTTAGCTATGTGACAGAAAGCAAGTTTCTGGCACTAAACTTCACTGTGTTTCAGTTTCATCATTTCTTTACTTCACAAGATTGACGATTAAGTAAAATCTTACAAAAAGCTTACAAATAAAATGCTTAGAAGAGTGCTTTGTACACAGGATGAGTCAAACATGTAAACTAAGAGTCTAGTTTTATTTATTTGGTGGTGTTGGGAATGGAACTCGGGGCCTTGCACATTCTAGGCAAGTGTTCTACCTCTGAGTTACACGTCTAACCCCAAAGTCTAGTTTTAGAAGACATTTATCCTATGCCTGATTTCCAGATGCCATGCAAATTAATTTTTAAAAATATATCACTTAAGAGCTAGAGATACAGCTCAGTGGTAGAGCACTTGCCTAGCATGCATGAGGTCCTGAGTTTGATTCCCAGGACTAGGGTTAAAAAAAAATTATTAATATATTACTCAATATATTATCATGAATGCTTAATATTCCCTGAGAGTAGAGTTAAATTGAGGGGGGGAAGGTCTACGAAAAACATAAGATGAATTTAATTTTATTACTGGTTAAAATTACTTTTAAGATGAATGCATAAATAAAATGTGGTACATATACACAGTGGAATATTACTCAACCTTAATGAAGAATGAAATTATGGCATTTGCAGGTAAATAGATGGAACTAGAGAATATCATGCTAAGAGAAATAAGCCAATCCCAAAAAACCAAAGGCTGAATGTTTTCTCTGATAAGGGGATGTTGATCCATAGTCGGGGTGGGTAGGTAGAGAAGAATGAAGAAACTTTGGATTATGCAGAGGGAGGGGAGAGGAGGAGTGGGGCAGTGAGGACAGTAAGGATGACAGAATGAGACAGACATTATTACCCTAAATACATGTGATTACACTACTGGTGTGACTCAGCACCATGTACAGTCAGAGGAATGAGAAGTTATGCTCCATTTGTGTAAAATGCATTCTATTGTCATGTATAATCAATTAGAACAAATAAAAAAAAATTTTAATTATTTTTGTTTAAACGGTCTACCTTTCCTCTAGCACATTTATACTATACCTTGAGGAGGCTGCCTCAAAACCAAAACAGTTTAACAGTAATTGGAGATAGAATGCCTCCAACATTAGGTGCTTTTTTTTTTGGCACCAAACTTTGGCACTACAGAAACTCTACATCTGTTTGACAGAAATGAATCAAAGAAGACCCCAATATCCTAAATACATAATTTTCTTCTGGTAAAAACCAGTAATCTCTCCCCAACACCACCATATTTAGCCCAAATGAAAACAAGCATAAATGAGAACCAATAGCACATCCACTTCACCCTCACCTGGCAAAGCAGTTTTTAAGGTTTTTTTGGATTCCAGTTAATTGTGCAGGAACTTCTCACCTTGAGAACAGGTAGCTTGCATCTGATTTGGCTCTACTATGCCCCAGATTTAAATACAACATAGAGTCTAGGCAAATCCAGATCCTATTATCAGATCAAAAGTCCTACAACCTCAAATCTACACTCCTCAGTTAGCTCAGAGGGGAACCTACCTCCAGGGGGCCCTCCTGCAGTCCTAAAAGCCAATCCAATCCCTATGGCCTTTTTCTCTTCAACACCTTCTTTGGAAAATGTGTATAATATAAAAACTAGAAAGGGCTCCATAACATTGTTAGAAACTCAGGGGATGAGTGAAGTGGAAGACACTTGTACCAGATTCAAGAGCCAAGTCAAAGTGACAAAGGAAAACTGAGAAGAAAGAACATCATGAGACTCTTTAGTGGTTTTCCCAGAGGTGATTAATACCCTTGGGTAGTTTATGAAATAAAATGAAACTCTTCAGACCAGCAGTAGTATCTTCTATAATGATATTACTGACTACATTTACAAAAAATTTTACAACTTTCAAAGTGTTTTTATATACATAAGCTCTTTTGATCTTCACATCAATCCATGAGCAAAGAGCAAGAATGATTAGCCCCATGTTAAGGATTAAAAGGGGGGGGAAAAAAAAGGGTGTTAAGTGACAGTGCATGTAATAGTAACAAGAGAACAAGATCTGGAGTTATATGTCCTGCCTTCTCCTAACACATTACCTTAGGAAAATCATTTTTTACCTGATCATCATCTTGGCTTCCTCATCTGGATGACTAAAACCTGTTCTACTGAATGTCAGTAAGAAAATCTGTATGATTTCATTGTAAAGCACTTAACAGACATTGGAATTGATTTGATCATCATCGGAAAGTCAAAATAAATATGGCCAGAATCAGAAAGTTAAAATAGAGCCAGAACCAGATTTAGGGTCTTCTGACTTCTATATAATCTGTTGTTCTTTCTACTATTCCACTCTACAATAGAAAAATAAGATTTGTTAAGGGAGTTCCAGTCACAGACCAAGAGAAATCTTTAAACTAAACCAGACAAAACTTCCAAAACAAATGTTAATTCCTATTACACTCTTTTGTATTTTTCAACATTTCTACAAAAAGCATGAACTCTATACTGTGATGGGAAAATTGGAAATGTTAACTAAGTATTTATACTAAGTTTACTTTTTCCTATTCTTTAGGAGAGAAAGACTTCATTTAGATCAACTCTGGGGAAGGGAGTAGAGAAGAAGGGTATCAAGCCATATTTTCATAGCAGGATGAATAATGTAAGGAGGAAACTCTGGTTCCAAATTACAGATTGCAATCCTCAGGATTCAACCATTCTGTTCCTACTGGAGGTAAAATGGCAGTGATTTTTATTATTGAAATCATAAAAAATATTAGAGGAACAAGAAAACAGCAGAGTAAATCTAATTATAGAAATATGTATGCAGAAGCCATGAAAATGTGATTATACAATTCCAGTAATCTTTCTTGAACTAAATTCTTTTTAATATCTTTTTTTAAGTTGCTGATGGATCTTTATTTTATGTGGTGCTGAGAACTGAAAGTGCCTCACACATGCTACGCAAGCACTCTACCACTGATCCACAACCCCAGCCCTTTCTTGAACTAATTTCTTATTACCCCATACAGTCAAAAGATAAACTATAAGTAAGTATCAGTAAGTAAGAAAAATCCATTTGCCCTTAACCTTTAACCTTAAACTCCTTCTGTTTCACACACAGTCAGCTCTTCTGGTTACACATTCACAAGTTAACTATTGCTAGAACAGAGTCTCAAGTTCAAAGTAATTTTTGTTGTTCTGTGTTACTGGAATCAAATGTTCATGCTGCCAGAGCTCCTAGTGACCCCAAACTCCGGAGACAGTAGTTGATAGAAGGAATCAGGATTTATTCAAAGCCGATCCTGAAGACAGAGGGGTTTCTTTTCGCCTCACATCTCCAGCTTAGGAGGGCACAGTACGGAATGGGCATTTATCGGAGAAAAATGGGGTACAGTCTGACAATAGGCAGGAAACCTACACGCTGGGCAGGGTCTTCCACAGAGGGGTGCGTTTTCTTTTTCCTGGTAATATCGCAATGGCCTTCGATAGTATCTAAAATATGCGGTTACCTAACTCCTGCGGTTAGGTATATAAAACCTAAAGGAATTCTCTTCAGCAAAAAGGGTTAGGAATGGGCAGAAGGCAAAAGGAAGGTGAGAGGAGCTAGGGACAGTTTCAAATGAGCAAAACGGTCCCAGTTGCATTCGGTAAATAGAAGGCTGTTGGAATAGGCAATGCAACATGGGTGACACGGGAAAGCAATACCACACTTTGTATAAAAAATACCAAAGCCTACTTCACAGCTTCAGTAAATCAGTCCAAGTAAAAAACAACCCAAAGACGTGCTTCCTGAGCAGACTTTAAGACTGCCCACAGAGTTCAAGACCAAGTAATCAAGGCCACCTCACCTGTCCAAAGGTAACCAATCAGACCAGAGCAGGGTTGCCCCGTGGGGCTGGGAAGCCAAGCCCCAGTCTCTTCTCACCTACTGCCTCTGCCGTTGGCTCCCAAGTAACTAGGGAATCTTGCGTGTCATAGGGGAGTGTGACATCACCCACGCCGCCGTGACAGGGCAGCCTGCCCAACCCGGCCCTATCTCCAGCCCCGGACTGGACTGGACTGGTTCGCCTAGAGGCAACCAAACCAGAAAATTTGCAGCAGAGTAGGGATGAGCTGAATGAGGCAGGGGTGACCACCAACCACCGAGATTTCGCTTTCATTCACCTCGGAAGGAAGGAAGGGGGACGTGCCCTGAATTCAAGAAGTCGAAACTGGAACCTGAGTCTGCACTTCGTTGCGGGGGGCGGGCGGTGCGAAGGAAAGCGGAGGCAGAAGGCGGATGGGAGGGAGAAAAAGAAGCTACTGCGAAGGCCATCCATAACGCTCGGAAGCAAAATCCAGGCGGCGGACCCCCAAAAACCACGCAGCTTCGCCCCCGTCTGTACAGTTGCGCATGCGCGACACTAGTTCTCTAGCTCCCTCCCTGCTCAGTTTTCCGGGTCTCGACGCAGAGTGGGCCCGGTTTCCTCAGGTGAAATCTGTCTGAACGGAAGCAACTTCCCCTCTTGCTCAGACAGTAACCACGAGTTCCCTTTCCATTTCTCACTCTGTGTTTGCCCATTCCTAGCTTCAGACGTACCTTCTTAATCCGCCACTCAGGAGCCTACCAGCTCTTCTAACACCGGATGTGCTCTGACCCTCCCAGGGTCGGCTCTAGACTCTTTACCCAGCGTCCGCCCTCCGACGCTTAAGGACAGTTCTTATTGGCCGTTGGCTGCACTTTTGTCTTTCCATTGGCCGTACGTGCATAAACAACGTCTGCTTACTTCAGAATCATTAGCCAAAGTTCTTGTCGATCACGGCTCGCCACCAATAGGCGTCGTAGCAATAGACCTCCGCCTCCTTTCCTCACAGCAGGGAGGGATGATTGTCCACCGCTCCCTCTAGTGGAGGAGTGAAGAGGTGCAGGTTGCGCCCGAGATTCCTGGCAGGTAATGGAGCCCACGTAACGCATAGTGGGGTAACTCTACAAAGACCTGGGGTTCTGGTTTTAGGCTTCTCATGGAACGTTAAACAGGAAAAACGATTCAGAGAACACACAAAAAGCTCCTTCACTGCAGGTGCGGTGACGGCACTCCTTTAATTCCAGCTCCTCCAGAGACTGAGGCAAGAGGATTGCGAGTTCAAAGCCAGCCTCAGCAACTTGAAGAGCCAGTGTCTCAAAATAAAAATAAAAGGGCTGGAGATGTAGCTCAGTGGTAAAGAGCCCCTGGGTTCAATCCCTAGTACCGAGGAGGGGAGAATAAAAAGTGCAGGATTTAAAAAGGCTTGATTTCTAGACAATGTTATTCTGATTTTATGATGATCTGAGGTTTTGTATTTTAAAATCGGTAATTATTTCTTCTCATTCTACATAAATATTAACAATTTCATAACTTTGTATTCTTTATTACATAATTTTTATTTACTCTAAATAAATATTGACTTCATTACATAGTTTTAGAGCCCCACAATTGTTTGTTTCAGTATTCAACCCTGCCCCCATTTTATACATGACATGTGTCAGGCATTCCATTGTGGGTACTCAACTCTCTCCTCCAAGATCTTTTCTGGGTGCTCTTGAGACTTGCTTGACGATGCCAACTTTTAAAATTAACTTACAATAAAACTCACCCTTTAAATGTATACTTTTAAAGTATACATTTCAGTGACTTTTAGTATACTGTATTCACAAGATTGTGAAAACACCACCACTAATTCCAGAACATTCTCAATGCCTTCAAAAAAACCCCTATACTCATTAGCAGAACTAATTCACCCTCTCTTCCCAGTCCCAACAACTTCTAATTTACTATTTTCTGTCCATAGTTTGCCTACTCTGTAAATTTCATAAGATTGAAATCATACAACATGTGACTTTTTGGGTCTATCTTCTTTTTTGGGGGGGGGTCTATCTTCTTAAGAGTGCTGAGGATTGTACCCCTGGTCTTGTGCTTGTGAGGCAAGTACTCTAAGAGCTGAGCTATATCCCCAGCTTCTCCCTGTCTTCTTTAACAGCATAATATCTTCAAAGGTCATCATGTTGAAGTATGTATCAATCCTTCATTCCTGTATATGGCAAAACCATATTCCATTGTGTGACAATACCACATTTTGTTTGCCTATTTACCTCCTGATGGACTTTTGGTTTCTTTCCACTTTTTGGCTATTATGAATAATGCTGTTTTGAACATTGATATCCAAGTTTTTGTAAGGACACATTTTATTCCTCTTAGGTATATATTTATGATGTAGTTTGGATATGGTTTATCCCATTCAGAACTCATGTTGAATTTTAATTTCCATTGTGAGGTATTTTTTAAGAGGGTGAAAACCATGGTTTTCTTTTGGGAAGTGATTAGGATTAGATAAAGTCATCAGGGTGCAGTCCAATGATTAAGTACCAGTGACTATGTAAGGAGAGAGAGAGAGAGAGATTGAGAGAGAGAGAGAGACCAAAGATACATACACCCACATGGGCACACTCTTTGTATCTGGCCATGTGATGACCCTGCACTGCCTCAGGACACTGCCAGTAAGAATGTCATTACCAGATTTGGGCCCTTGAACCACCATGAATGTAAACTAAATAAACCTCTTATTTGTTTATTCATTTATTTAGAAGAACTGGGGACTAAACTCTTGGCCTTGCACATGCTAGCAAGCACTCTACAACCCCAGATTCTTTTTATCTTATTTTGAGACATTCTCAGTAAATTGCCCAGGCTGACCTTGAACTTGCAATTCTCTTGCCTCAGACTATGGAGTAGCTGGGATTACAAGCATGTGCCACCATGCCTGATTTCTTTTCTTTATAAAGCCTACTCATCCTCAGGTATTTTTTTTTTTTTAGTATCACAAAAAGGACTAAGACAAGGTAGGAGCAGAATTGCTGGGTCATAAGGCAGTTAGGTTTGGGCTGGAGTTGCAGCTCAGTAATAGAATGCTTGCAGGGCATGAGCGAAGCCCTGGGTTCGATACTCAGTACCACATGTAAATACAATAAAATAAAAGATCCATTGCAACTAAAAAATATTTAAAAAGAAAATAAGTTAATTAGATTTAACTTTTCGAGGATTGCCAAACTATTTTCCAAAGTGGCTATACCATTTTACTTTGTCACCATGTCACCAGCAGTATACAATGACTTGGTTTCTTTTTCTTTCTTTCTTTTTTTTTTTTTTTCTTTTTTCTTTTTTGTTGTTTGTTTTGGTTTTTGATCCTGGGGATTGAACCCAGGGGCACTCAACCACTGAGCCACATCCCCAGCCTGTTTTTGTTTTTTATTTTGAGACAGGTTCTCACTAAGTTGGTTAGGACCTTGCTAACTTGCTGAGGCTGGCTTTGAATTTGTAATCCTCCTGCCTCAGTCTCTCAAATCGCTGGGATTACAGGCCTGTACCACTGCACCTGCTGCAGGATTCAGTTTCTTTACATCTTTGCCAAAATTGTTATTACTGGTAATTTATAGCCATTTCAGGTATATGTGAAGTGGTATCTCACTAGTTTGCTAATAACAATGATATTGAATGTCTTTATGTGTGTATTGGCCATTGAATATCCTCTTAGGATAAATGTCTATTCAAATTTTTGGCCCATTTTTAAAGTTAGGTTATTCATCCTTTATTATTTATTTATTAGTTGTAAGAGTTCTTTATAAATTCTGGAAATTATCAGATGCATGACTCCCAGGTATTTAAATTATCAGATATATGGCTATTTTCTCCCATTCTATGTGCATTTTTTTTTTTATCCTTGATGGTTCCTTGATGGTTCTTTATTTATTTATTTAAAGGTACTGGGGACTGAACCCAGGGCCTTCCACATGCTAGGCAGGCATTCTACCACTGAGCTATATCCCCAGGCAGCCCTTATCCTCCCTCTTTTTTTTTTTTTTTTTTTTTTTTGAAGACAGAGTCTTGCTAAATTGCTGATACTGGCCTGGAACTGAAATTTATGATTCTCTTGCCTTAGTCTCCCTTGTTACTGGGATTACAGATGTAGGCCTCCATGCCCCATTTTTAATTTTGGTGAAATTCAATTTGTTTATTTTTCTTTAGTTGTCTGTATTTTGTGTGTCATATCTAACAATGTAATACATTTTAAATAAAATTGTTTACATGGATAGGGTCTCACAAAAATGTACTTGCTTATAAATACTGCTTCCATTACTGAGTATCATTTACTTTCAAGGAACAGACTACACCATTTTTACTTAATTTAAGTATTTGTTTTTGGTGGTGCTGGGGATTGAACCCAGGGCCTTATACATGTGAGATAGGTACACTACCAACTGAGCTATAACCCCAGCCCACTAGGTCATGACATTTTCAAGGGAAGTATACTGGGAACTGAACCCATGGGGCTCTACCCCTGAGGTACATTCCCAACCCCCTTTTTTTTTTTTTTTTTTTTTTTTTTTGAGACAGGTTCTGATTTTCCAGGCTGGCTCCAAACTTGTGATCTCCTGCTCAGCCTCCTGAGTACAGACAACACCTTTTGCAGGGTGGAATGTCAAAGAATTTGAGGGCATGTTTATAACCACTACTTGAGCACCTAGAAGCGGGAGGGGAGTTCCCATCAACTATGATGGGTAAAGCATCAGGAGGGGAAATTCTCACTTTATAAAATGTCAAGTTTCTTTTTCTTTTTTAATACAGTACAATTTAAAAAATACAAAATAGGGCTGGGGTTGTGGCTCAGCAGTAGAGTGCTTGCCTTTAGCACATGTGAGGCACTGGGTTTGATCCTTATAATAAGTAAATAAAATAAAGGTATTATGTCCATCCACAACTAAAAAAATATTTTTAAAAATACAAAATATTCCTATACCTTTGCCTTTATCAAAGTGGAAAAAATAAAGACATGGAGAGCTGAATGCTTCCCAAAAAATGGGGAGAAGCTTATTTCTGGAAGTTAAACTGTTTAAGGTAGAGGTTTTTAGGTTTTTTTGTTTGGTGATTGTTGTTTTTGTTTTTTGGAGGGGAAATTCTGTGGGCTTTATTTACATTAACAAACGTGTACTGCTGGGTGCATGCCTGTCATTTCAGCAGCTCAGGAGGCTTGAGGATCACAGTTCAAGGCCAGCCTCAACAACTTAGTGAGACACGATTGCAAAATAATAAAAAGAGCTGGAGGTATAGTTCAGTGGTAGAGCATCCCTGGGTTAAATCCCCATCTCTCTCTCTCACACAACACACACAACACACACACCACACACCACACTTTACTAATCATTTATCATAATTAAATAGTAACATTTCTTCTTCTTCCTCCTCCTCATCTCCTTCTCCTTCTCCCTGCTCCTCCTCCTTCAGCTAGGATCAAACTCAGGCCCTTAAGCATACGCTCTGCTCACTGAGATGCAGTCCCCCAACCTGTTATTTATTTTTTTATATAAGAGACAGGGTCTCACTATGTTGACCAAGCTGGCCTGAAACTTGTCATCCTCCTGCCTCACCCTTGTAGCTGGCTCCACAGGTGTGGGCAACCATAGAGCAATTTCTAAACAATGTCTTACAGATAATAAATATCTTTTTTGAATATGCATACAAAATGCTTCTTCTCAACTGTTGCTGGTCTTATTTACATATATATCCCCAGCCCTTTTTTATTTTTTAGTTGGAGATAGGGTCTTGATAAATTGCTTAGGACTGAAGGGCTGGGGATATAGCTCAGTGGGTAGAGTGCTTGACTCACAAGCATCGTAGGCCCTGGGTTCAAATCCCCAGTGCCACAAAAAAGAAAAAAAAAAAAAATTTGCTTAGGGCCTAGCTAAATTGCTGAGGCTGACCTCAAGCTCACAGTCCTCCTGCCTCAGCTTCCTGAGTCTCCAGATTATAGGTGTGCTTGTTTATTTTAGTAGTAGAATTGTTTCAGGTGGTCATTTACAAAATGGTCTTCAATGATTTGACAATGATTTCATCAAGAGGTTGTGCTATGGTTTGAATATGACATGAGTGTATCCCCCAAGGGTCCCTGTGTTAGAAGCCTGGTCCCTAGTATGCTGATGTTAACAGGTGAATGGAGCCTTAAGAGGTGGGACCTAGGGGAAAGTCATGAAGGGTGCTGCTTTCAGAATGAATTGATGGGGGTGGAGGGCAGGTGTGGCAGCAGGCAGCCATGCTTGCGGTAGGGAGGTAGAAGCCCTTGACTAAGGGAGATTCTGGACTTCCCTAGAGACTAGGGCAGGGGATCCCTAAGCTGGCCTCAACTTTTGCCTTCATAAATCCCTCAATTCTTCCCAGAGAATCGGAATGACCTGAGCTTCTAAAACCAAAGCCTAGGGTTAATGCCTGGTTAAACACCTACTTGCTAGATGGCCTTAGTCATGTTACTTTACTTCTTTTAGTTTTTTTCACTCATCTGTAAAATTAGGATAATATTTCCCTCCAATGATGTTGTAAAGATCAAATCAGATAATGGATGTGAAAAAATGTTGAAAATTATAAAACACTGTAAAGGTCACTATTATCTAATAGATAAGTCTTGTTTATTCTATCATAGGTATATGTCTTTCTTCAACTTTACTTATGTTCATCTCCTGCCCTGATTTGGTTCAGGCTCTTATCTTCTCCGTATCATTACTGTAGACTCTCTCTGGAGTCTCAAATGTTCGTAAAAGAA
Organism: Sciurus carolinensis; assembly: GCF_902686445.1. Classification (NCBI taxonomy): domain Eukaryota; kingdom Metazoa; phylum Chordata; class Mammalia; order Rodentia; family Sciuridae; genus Sciurus; species Sciurus carolinensis. Next base: position 110,109,489 of record NC_062216.1, on the reverse strand, counting down.
TGTTTCCAGGGTATACTTAAAAACTGCCTAGGACACCGGACTATATATAGAATAAACAACAAACTCCTCAGCTGAGCACAAGGCTCCTCTTGAATTTGATTCAACCTGCCTTTCTAACTTTAGCTCATGTCCTCCCTACACTTCAGTCTCACTGAATTTCTTACCCCACTCTTGCACAGTTCTTCATTTTCCCCTTCTTAGGGTTCCTTTTCCCTTCCTGATTATCTTTCCTTCCATTGCTTTTTTTTTTTTTTTTTTTTTTTTTTTTTTTTTGGTACCAGAAGGGAAAATGAACCACATTCCAGCCCTTTTTATTATTATTATTTTTTCAGATTTCAAGACAGGGCCTTGCTAACTTGTTGAGGCCAGTTTTGAACTTGCAATCCTCCTACCTCTGCTTTCCAGGTAGCTGATACTTATAGGCATGCACCACTATGCCTGTCTTCCATTGCCTTTTCCACACCGTTCTCACTTTTCTGTCTCACTTTTTTTCGCTATACTTACCCTCTTGGCCTGACTCAAGTGTCATCTACTTCCTAAAACCTTCCTTTATACCTTTGTCATCAGTTCTCTCAGTAGTACTTTGTACACCCTTCTATTACAACACTTATCACACTGTTTTGTAAACATTAGTTTGAGAACCTATTAGATTATGAGCATCTGAAATGATACCAGTTCATTGCTGGATCTTCCTTACTACTTGAAACAAATGGACCTTTCCAGCTAAACCATAGGTTTCACTTGAAAGATTTGAGCCAGCAGTAAGAAAAATGGATTGAAGAGAGATTAAGGTTTGGAGATGATATAGACCCTTAATTAAGAAGTTTTATGTAATCCTAGCAACTCAGGAGGCTGAAACAGGAGGATCTCAAGTTCAAAGCCAGCCTCAGCAACAGTGAGGTGCTAAGCAACTCAGTGAGACCCTGTCTCTAAATAAAATACAAAAAATAGGGCTGGGGCTGGGGCTTAGTGCCCTTGAGTTCAATCCCCCATACCAAAATAAAATAAAATAAAATAAGTTTTATTCTTTTATCCTTTTTTATCCTTTAGTTTTATCCTTTAAAAAGTTAAAAAAAAAAAAAAAAAGCATTGAAGATAAGTAAGCAAGGAATTAACAGAGAAAGGCATAATCTAATGGGTTCCAGAAGCCCCTAGAATATGCAAATCTGGTGACTAAGCTTGTGTAATAAAAGGTTGGAGACTAAGAGATCACGCAAGGGTGCATATACAGCTGTTTGCTGTTCTATAAGATTTCCCCTTTTTGTTAAATGTTATCTTAGCATCCATTGTAAGTCACAGAGGAATTAATTCCCCTCTTGAATTCTCAATTTTTGTGTAGTAGTCTACCATCTTGTTATAATGTCTCTATCCTAGAAGAGTCAGCTATAGGAATCAGGAAAGTATGTGTTTGGGGTAATGGAGCAAGAATAGAGCTGTGACAAAAAAAAAAAAAAAAAAAAAAAAAAAGAATAGAGATGTGAGTTGTTGGTTTGTCCAACTGGTGAGAAGAAACTGAGCTTGAAAGGAGAGGGTTTTGGTGGTCTAGAAAGACAGGGAAAACACTTTTTGGTTGTAAACAGCAGAAATTCAATACAGACTGACATAGAAAAAGAGAATTAGCTGGGTGCTGTTGCACATGCTTGTAATCCCAGTGATTCGGGAGGCTGAAACAGGAGGATCACAAGTTCAAAGCCAGCCTCAGCAAAGTATCAAGGCCTAAGCAATTTAGTGAGAACCTGTCTCAAAATAAAAAATAACAAGGGCTAGGGATTGCTCGGTGGTTAAGCACCTTTAGGTTCAATCCCTGGTACCAAAAAATAAGAAAAAAAAAAAAGAATTTACTAGCTTTAATAACATTATATGCTAATGATTTCCAAATTGATATTGTCAGTCTGTATCTCCAGACTCATATATTCAATTGCTTAGTGGATATCTCTAGTTGGCAGTTCAATAGGCAATTCAAACTCAACACAACCCAAAACTGATTTCTGATCTTCTCTTTCCAACTTCCCCTTACCAAACCTACTCCCTTATAATCTTCCCCCATTTAAAATGATGAAAACTCTACCCTCCCTGTTGCTCAGGTCAACTCTTTGGAGTTATTTTCTATTCACTGTCCACAAACTGTTAAGAAATTCTATTGACTCGACTTTCAAATTCATCAAGAGTCTGATATTTCTCTCCAGGTGTACAGATACCACCTTGGTCTAACTACCCCATCAACATATCTCACCTTGATTATTTTAATAACCTACTAACTGGTCTCCCAGCTCATTCCTTTATTTAGTTTGTTTTCAATGCAAGAATCAGATGAACCTATTATAAAATATAAGTTAGATTATGTCACTCTACTCAAAATTCTCCAAAAGCTACGTATCCTACTTAGAGAAAAACGGAAGTCCTTACAATAGCTTACAGTGGCCTACACAATATGTCTTCTAGTTACCTTTCTGAGTTCATCTTTCACTACTCTTTCCCTTGCTCATTGCACTCCAACCTCTTTGTTGTTCTTTTTAACACATCAAGCACATAATATGCACTGACAGTTCCCTCTGTCTGGATAATTTCCCCCCCAAATATCCACAAGGCCTTTAAAGGCAATTTATTAGCAAGGCCTTTCTTAATCATCTTACTTAAAATCTTAACCTCTCCCCCACCTCTATCCCCTTTCAGTTTTATTAATACTGATCACCAACATGTATACAATTTACTTAGTTCATTATTTGCCTCTTCTCCTACAAAAAATACCAGAAGGGGAAAATGTATGTCCTTTTTGTTCACAAATGTATCATCAATGCTCAGAACAGTATCTGACATATACTTTTCAATAAATATTAGTTGAATAAATGAATAAAACATCTAGGTGGGGGCTGGGGAGATAGCTCAGTCGGTAGAGATAGCTCAGTCGGTAGAGTGCTTGCCTTGTAAACACAAGGCCTTGGGTTCGATCCCCAGCACCCAAAAAACAAAACAAAACAAAACAAACAAACAAAAAAAAACATCTAGGTGATAACTTAAGGCATGATTAGATCCAGGTTTTCAGCATGTCATTGGAATTGTGTCTGTATCTCTTAGCTTTTGTTTTTCTCTGCATTAGCTTCATTCTCATGCAGGTTTGTGGTGCAGTGGATGATGGCAAGATAGCCACCAGCAGCTGCAGATCTGCATTCTAACAATTCAGCAGCCAAATGGAAAAAGAATGCCTATGTCCTGATTGTTTCTACAGAAGTCTTGGAAATGAGTCTTATAGTCTGGGCTTGGGTCAAGTGACAATCCCTAAAACAGTGTCTGAGGGTAGAGGAAGAAAATGTCACTGGTCATGGGATCATGGGGTCTCCTGGAATGACAATTGGACAGGAAATGGAAGAGTGGTGGTTTCCTAAAATAAAATGGGGTGCTATCACTGGAAGAAGGATGAAAGCAGACTGGCAGAAATAACAGATGTCTACCACATCATTAGTGATGACCCGCCAACAGATGAACCCAAAACAAAACGTTCTCCTTTCCCTGGGTTTTCACATCATCCAGATGAACCTTGATAAGGTTCTTTCCTCCTAAATGCGTTTAACCTATCTCTGCCAATTAAGGTCTTCTTCAACCCTCAATGACTTTTTTTTTTCCCCCCTTTTTTGGTACCGGGGATTGAACTCAGGGGCAATCAACCACTGAACCACATCCCCAGCCCTATTTTGTATTTTATTTAGAGACAGGGTCTCGCTAAGTTGCTGAGCGCCTCGCCATTGCTGAGGCTGGCTTTGAACTCGCGATCCTCCAGTCTCAGCCCCTTAACAGATGTGGTCTCTCCCTCTTCTGAGTGTTCTAGTGTGTCTGATTCTCTGGTAGATAGCTTTGCATACCGTGCCCTATGCTTATTTTGATAAAATTGTGCTTCAAGCCCACCGCGACCCTAACAACCTGGTGCCCACCTGAGCCGCCAGGGCGCGCTCGACTCCTGGAGCAAGGGCGTCGGGGGCGGGAGGCTCTGTGATTGGCAGGCGCGGCCGTCAATCGGGCGCAGGAGGGCGGGGCGGGCCGCCCAGGAGGCCCGTGGGCGGGAGGAGGAGCCTGCATGAATGGGGCGCGCGGCGCGCGGGCTGCAGTCGGCGCTAGCTCTCGAGAGGAGCCGGAGTTTGGGCTCCGAGTGGGTGGGAGGAAGCGAGGTGGGGGGAAGGGAAAGAACGCGGGGGGCGGGGAGGGGCAGCGCCCTGGCGGCTCACTGAGAGCTGCGAGGCAGCGGGTGTGAGCCAGAGTCGGCTGCCGCGGTCCCGGACGCTTCTGTGTCACTGTCCGCTGTGCCTCCCCCATCCTCGCCACGCGCCGCCCCCACGGGACTCGGAGGGCCTCAGCCGCTCCCGACGGGACCGAGGAGTCGGGACGGGGAAGCCAGCGCTGAGGGAGGGATCGGGTCCAAACGGCCGAGCCCAAGGCCCCCGGGCGTGGAAGCGGGGGCTAAGGCCCCCGAGGGGGCCCCGCCGCGATGGGCAACCTAGAGAGCGCTGAGGGGGGCCCTGGCGAGTCGCCGTCGGTGTCGTTGCTGCTGCCGCCAGGCAAAATGCCGATGCCTGAGCCCTGTGAGCTGGAGGAGCGGTTCGCCCTGGTGCTGGTGAGAGCTGAACCCAGCCCCTTCCCCCTCCTACTGCCCCCCGACGCCCCGGGTGGGATTTTGTGCGGGTCCTGGTCCCGCCCACCTCCCACCAGGGCGGGCGACAGACCCCGGCCTCCAGTCCCCAACCGGGAGCCTCTGAGCAGCCGGTGGCTGAGCGGGGACAGCGGGATCGGGGATCTCCGGAGGACGCCTCAACCACAGGAGGAGGAGGAGGAGGGGGACCCCAGCCCGGGACCGCCCCAGGATCCAGACTTCTCCCTCCCTTCCTTCCCCCTTGCTCTCTTCTTCCCTCTTTTCGTCTTTCTCGCCGGTCTGAGAATTCCCATTTTGGAGCCTTTTGATGTGTCTGGCTTGCTCCTCACCCTCAGTCGGGCTTCACTGAGTGGGGAGACCGCCTTTCAAGTTAACATGGAGGCTTCCCAGGGAGTGGGTCCCTCTCCCAGCCCAGACCAGATGTTTTGGGGGAGAGGGGGAAAAAAGAGGGGGCTGGCAGCTCTTGAAGCCAGTGGAATAAAGAATAATGCCATTCTACTTATTTTCAGGACAGCCTGCAGGCATCTTAAATTATAGTGGATTTGCCTAAAAGGCTGAACATGTGGATAAGCCATTTCAGACTAGAGTATTTTTCCAATTGAAACAATACGTAAACCATCCCATCCCGCCTCCTTCCCCCACCCCCCCGCCCTTTTCATGTTAAGCCCTAGTGACTGGTTTGTGTTCTTTTGCCTGCTTCTTTGTAGTTTTTCTGTGGGTTCCAAAATGGTCGGTATGGATAGGTTTTTAGAACTGACTTTGGGACTCCGCTGTGGCATGGGAATTGGACCTTGATGTCAGTGGCTCTATGAATAGAGAGGTTCTGGGCTGATATCACTGGGATGGAGCAGGAGAATATGTTGGAGCTAAACATGAAGCTTTGGAGAAAGAAAAGGAACATTTGCTAACAGATAAAACTTTGAGAAACTTGGGGACATAGTTCCCAGTTTCCTCAAAGAACTCTCTGAGAGGCAGTAATAATTCTGGCATTATTGTTGGTATGGCCTGAAGGGCTAACTTTGCTTTTGCCAGTGTTGAGGGATAAGTCGTGGACTTAGCAGCCTTATTGGATTTCATTTGCCTTGGAAGAGGGAGATTAGATCTGTTGGCAGCAGTGGAACTGTCTAGAGATCCTGGTCTCTGGTGGAGAGCCTGACATCAACCCATTGGCACCAGAGCTGGCTCAGAGAGGGTCCACAACGCTCCAAGGGGGAAGCCATGTCATTGGCACCTCAGCATGCCAGTACTGTGAAGGGCCAGAGGGATCTGGGCCACACATCCTGTGGCCCTCCGCATTTCCCTCAGCCTTCTCAGGGGGATGGGGTGAGTCAGTGATTACTAATGTGCTGTGACCCATCTCAGGCTAAGGAGGAGAGACCCAGACATAGTGCCCTGGAGAACAAGAGTGCAACTGTTGGGGAAAAAGAGTGGGAGGGAATCTGCACTTGAGCAGGGGTGTGAAAACCCCCAGGGAGCTGGCACCAGTTAGCTATAGAAATTAGAAAGGGATGATCTGAAGTGTATTGGGTGAGGGACTGTCCCAGGTAAGGGCTGTCATGCTTTTGGGAGAGCATAGAACTAGAGTTTATCATGTCCTTACTGGAGCTTGGTTGGCTAGTTTGTTTGGTTAGCAAATTGATGGCTTAATATTCACAAAATGTACATGATAATGTCCTGATTATTAACCAGAGCACCCAGAGAGCCCAGGTCAAGTAGGGGACTAGACCACCCACTTGCAGTTCTTCCTTTCTTTATAAAGATTTGTTTCCTTGTGGCTTTTGTTTTGGTCTTGTTTCTGTGTGCCTGAGCTGCTGCTGATGGAGGGTTTGATCAGGGCAGGCCAGGGCTGGTTAGCTATCTCAGAAGAGGGGGGAATTTAACCTCAGTTTTCTAATACAGAGAAATAATGTTTTCTTGGAGATTTGAGTTCTTCTCTGGGGACTCTTCAAGCTGTTTCTTTCCACCATCCTTTGGGAACAGTACTGACAATGAGTTAAATGTTTGGCTTAGGCACAGGCTCATGTATTTCCTGACCAGTCAGGAGAAGCCTAGTATAGAAGAAAAAGCAAGGACTCTTAACCTCTTTGAACCTAGATTTCATCATCTGCAAAATGAGGCTAGTAATTCCTGACCTGGTGGGATTGTGAGACCTAGAAATATGTAGGGTGCTTGGCACCAGTAGATACTCAATATGGATGAGTTTCTTTGCATGTGATATGAAACAGACAAGTTGCTCCTCATTTTTTTTTTTTTTCCCAAGTTTGTCAGCTTCACTGTAATTGGGCTTGTGAAAAAGCTATTTGGGGAGGGAGGATTGTAGATGTATAACACATTGCTGTCTCAGTTAAGCATGTGGATTTTCAAGTCAGAATGGGTTCTGGGAAGGAGACAATTTCACTCATTAGAAAAGTATTTACCTTATGTAAGTTACTACTTCATCCTTTTAAGTTCTGTTTTCCTCTTATAAATGAGAAAAATAATATCATTTGCCACATGAGGTTGTTTGGATTTAATGAAATTGGAAGCCAAATATTTAGCAGAATCTGGCATGTATTATATGCTCAGTAAATGGTAACTTTTAAGTGTACCTCTCAGTAGCGACTAAGATCTGAGATCACTTGCATTCCCCAAATATATTTTGTTTTGTTTTGGTTTTTGTTTTGGTGCTAGGAATTGAACCCAGGGATGCTTTACTACTGAGCTACTTCCCCAGCCCTTTTTATTTTTTTATTTTGAGACAGTGTCCCAAAGTTGTTTAGAGACTCATTAAATTACTGAGGCTTGCCTCAAACTTGTAATCCTCCTTTCTCAGCCTCCTAAATCGCTGGAATTATAGGCATGCTCCACCATGCCCCACCCCAAAGTGGTTTTAAGTTCAGAAATCTGATGAATCCTGTTACCCCATTCCGTATACCCAATCTCAGGATATGCCTTCTGTCAGGTAGAAGCCCCTATGGAAACCCCCTGAAAAACACCCTGATTGGGGAAGTTGTATCAGTGCTGAGTCAATACCACAGGCTCCCTCTTTTCTGGTGCAAATACATGATCTGACCCACAGCCTGTTAGAGCTAGAGGCCTGAGGCTATGGGGTGTTTTGTTTAGGACATTGATCCTAAGAGTCTTAACCCAGTACTAGTACCTCAAACTAGGACTTTCCTACTGGTGTGCTGCAGATGAGTCATGGGTATGCCTGGGATACAGATCCCCTTATTCCCAGGGGCAGCCGAGGTCCCTAATTAATCCCCTCTTGGTGTGCCCTGAGGTGAAAAAGGTTGTGAAGCTGCTGTGTTGAATTGCATTTAAGGATCCTTCCTTGCCCCCTGTCTGAACAGCAATTCCCATTCCAATGAACGTTGAGAAATTTGGGGTTGGGATAATTGTTGGAGTGTCTCTTTATTTAATATCAGAATAAGAGCCAGTCTCTGGTCTGATAAGGCATTTTGGTCCTGACTAGACTACAATTCCAAGCTCAGTTGCTCTGAGGCTAAAATTCTGGCTAGTGTTAGACTTTTCTTAGAGAGGGGAGGTAGAAGACTCTGAGGGCTTTGAAAGGATAGCTGTCTGCCTTTGGTTGTTTGCACCCTGGATTTTTCTCTTTGTTGACTTATTGCAGGCTCAAAACAGATCTAAAAGTTCTTATGCCAAAGAAGCCCTGACTATCCCTCCGAAGGAGGCTTTCCTGCAGGAGGGTAGGGTTGTGAGACAGAGCTTGTCCCTGCTGCAGCTCTTCCTTTCACATTTCCTAGGATACGACTGATGACTTGGTTTGACCATAAGTGTACTAGCTAAGCTGTTGTGGGTACTAGTTGTCTTTGAGGGCCCTTCTTTGATACAAAAAAGGGACAGAAAAATTTGGTTTAAATATTAGGTTCCAAATTGCCATGGTGGAATATTTTTTCTCTAGCCCTAGGGATTGTGGTGAATTAGTTCAGGCTGAAGTAGAAAGAACTTGGAGGAGGGAAAGGGCTTTTGACAACAGCTGGTCAGAGGAACCTCTTCCTTGTTCAGAGAGCCCACTGAGAAGACCAGATTATTCCCTTGACCTTTCTATATGGCCCAGCCTTAGTCCGAGGAAGGGGTTGTGTGTGTGTTAGGGGTGGATAGAGTGGATTGTCATTTGGGACTGTTTTCACTGCCCACAGGGAGAGTCAACTTTTGTTTTTCCTTTCTTGAAGTAATACTCATTATCTAAAGAAAGTATGGGACAGTTCACAAAGAAGAGGAAGTTAAAGGAAAGTTATCTATCTTTTCTCAGTACCTTTACCAGATGCAGCCAGTGTGGTTTAAATTTTCTCTCTCTCTCCCCCTCTCTTCCCCCACCGTCTTTTCTCTGCATAGAGTGTGGTACAGTGTTATGATACTTGGTAATACATTTTTTTTTTTTTTTTGCTTTTGTTATTTCATTAGTTTTCCCAAACTAGTAAACATTTCCAAATGCTTGTACAATGGTCCGTGAAGTGAATGTACCATTGTTAGCCTAACCATACCCCTGTTGTTGGACATTAGGTTGTTTGCTTCTGTTTGTCATCATAAACAATGATATGATGAACATCTTACATACACCATCTTTTCAATATTTAGAGTTTTCCTAAGAATAGAAACCTTAATTGAACTTGCTGGATTGTAGGATACAAGCTTTTAAAGGTAGTAAATACATATTTTCAAATGGTTTTTTAAAAAGTGAATAATGTGCTAGGCATGGTGATATAATCCTAGTAACTGGGGAGACTGAGGTAGAAGGATCACAAATTTGAGGCTGCCCAGGGAAATTTAGGGATGGGTATAGTTCAGCAGTAGAACACTTGCCTGGCATGCTTGATCCCTAGGGTTCAATTTTTTTTTTTTTTTGGTGGTGCTGGGGTTCGAACCCGGGGCCTCATGCTTGCAAGGCAAGCACTCTACCCACTGAGCTGTCTCCCCAGCCCTTCAATCTTCAGAGAGAGAGGGAGAGAGAGAGGGGGAGGGAGGGGGAGGGGAGGGAGGGAGGGGAGGGGAGGGGGAATGAATTGTATGTGAATGTCCTCAAAAAGAGAGAAAATGATTAAGAATAGTTTCTTGGACAGGGGATGTGGCTCAGTGGGAAAGTGCTTGCCTAGCATGCTGCAAGGTTTCAGGTTCAAACCCCAGCATTGCCCCCCCCCCAAAAAAAAAAGTTTTTCCTGATTATGATTTTTTTTCCCTCCTGATAGCATGTTTATTAAGCCAATTTGGAAGATAATGAAAAGTATAAGGAAATTAAATTAAAATCATCTACAATTTCGCCTTTTTTTTTTTTTTTTTTTTTTTTGCAAGGCTAGGGATTGAACTCAGGACCTTGTGCTTGGGAGGCTGCACTGTACCAGCTGAGCCACATCCCTAGCCCTCACCATATTTTTTTGTTGTTCTTGTTTTTGCAGTATTGGGGAATTAAACCTAGGGGTACTTTACCACTGAGCTGCATTCCCATCTCTCTTTTTTTTTTGGTGGGGGGAGGGTACTGGGGATCGAACCCAATAGTACTTTACTACTGAGCCACATCCATGGCCCTTTTTTATTTTGAGACGGAGTCTTCACAAAGTTGCTTAGCGCCTGCTGAGTTGCTGAGGCTTCCCTCAAACTTGTGATCCTTCTGCCTCAACCTCACCAGTTGCTGGGATTACCATCTTCTATTAACGTTTGTGTGTGTGTGTTTGTGTATGAACAATCAGGATCATACTGTGCGTATTTTATAAACTGAATTTTTCTTTACAGTTTTGTACATCTTCTCACTTGCTAAATGTTATTTATTAATGTGACTTTATGGCTGCATAGTACTCCAGAATATAGTATTTAATTACTACATTATCTTGCACTTTTTTTTTATACTAGAGATTGAACCCAGGTACCCTAACTGCTGAGCCACATCCCAACCCTTTTTATTTTTTATTTTCAGAAAGAGTTTCACTAAGATGCTTAGGGTCTGCTAAATTGCTGAGACTGGTCTTGAACTTGTGATCCTCCTGCCTCAGCCTCCCAAATTATCGGGATTACAGGCATGTGCCACAATGCCCAACTTCTTGCATTTTTTAAATCTTTTTCTTTCTTGTTATAAATAACATGGTAATGAGCATTCTGTGCATAAATATTTGTGTTTATCTCTGATTATTGCCTTAGATAAATTGCTAGAAGTGGAATTGCTAGATCAAAGGGTGCATACTTTTTTTTTTGTAGTTATAGATGGACAGTATGCCTTTATTTTACTTATTTATTTTTTTATGTGGTGCTGAGGATCAAACCCAATGCCTCACTCATGCCAGGCAAGTACTCTGCCACTGAGCAGCTACAGCCTCAGTCCCAGGGTGTATAATTTTTCAAGGCCTTTAACACTTAAATAAAAATTCAGTTTCTTTTTCCACTGATAGTATATATGTGACTCCCTTTCTCTATAAGCTAACCATTTCTGGGTGGTTTAACTTTTTTAAAGCCTTTGCCAACTTGATTAATAAGAATTGGCATCTTGCTTTACCTTGATTTTTTTTCTGATTATTTTTCATAAGTATTTTGACTGTTGTTTGTTTGTGTCCTTTGCTCTCTTTTTGGGAATTTATTACATATACATATATCTATGAAATAAATATATATACTTTTGACACTTTTTCATTGTAAAATATTTTTCACATATGATACTGCATAAACATTATTATGTAAGAATAAAATACTAAAATGAACATCATTGTATCCACTGTGGAGTTCTTGGAATTGCTTCCTACCCCTTATTTTCTTCTTGTTCCCTTAACTGAGATATAAAAGGGCTTTAGCTCAGGACTTGTTGGTTTGTATTTTGCAGCTGGGACAGTCCAGGTGGCAGCCACACCAGTGCTTCCTAACTTTGTCTCTGGGGAAGCAACTGCTACAGCTGGTGAGAACAGGAACTGGTCTTGGTGGAAATAACTAATCTTTAGTGAGGTGAAAAAATAAGCCAAGGTAAAGAGGTAATGAGACCGCAGATCTTCCTCTGCTCTTGGGTTGCCTGGGAAGTCTAGGCAGAACCAGAGCCCTGGTGTGTGATGAAGACCAAAGCGTGCACCGCCAGAGCTGACTAAAGTGAACCCAAGGAACAGCAGCACTGGCTGCCCAGTCAGCATGTCATCTGTTCTGCCAGTCAGCTGGTCACCTCCATTTTGGGGAATTATTCCTTCCAAGTCAGAGTTGAGCTACAGCAGTAGCAAAGAAAGACCAGGGGGTTATTCCAGTTCAGAAATGTCTTAGAGAATGGGAAGGACCTTTTTCTTTGAAGATAAGAGAGAATGCTGTCATCACATAACCTCCCTCTCTCCTGAGCCTCTCTGGGTACTTTGGGGCAGGAATTAGCAGCAGATAGGTACTTAGGGTTTTAAGGTTGTCATCCATGAAGAGGAGGGAATTCCAGAATAGAGCTAACTAACCTGGGCAGCTAGAGTTCCTCAGTTTTCATTTCCAGGCTCTTTTGCCTCCCTTGGCAAAGTTACACTTTTTATCTTGTTTTCCAACCACATGGGAGTGAGTCCTTACGAAGGGTGTGGTGGTGTCAAGCTGCTTCTTGGTCCTGAGATCCTTTTGTTGTTTTTGCTTCCTACCTTCCTCTCTAGTTCTTTTTCACAGTTCTTTTCTTTCCAGGTTTGTTCTCTCTCATGCTGGCACGTGCTACACCATTGACCTACACCCCCAGACCCTTTCCAGGTTCTTTTACCTTTTATGTCTTCCATCACATCACCACAAAGGTGTGGGTTGGGAGTTTGTGTGTTGGGTAGGGGAGGACCTAGAGAGTTTGGGGGATTAGTGTCTAAGTTCAGCTTTACTAGTCTTCATGGTCTTAGTTTATAAAGAACTTTGAGGGTGTCAAAAGTGTTCTAAGTAATATTCAGAACCATGAGGAGCTAGCAGAATTAATTATATGATAGTTTTGTTTTGCCTGTAGAGGAAGGATTTAGACTGTTGTATATCAATGGCGGTTCAGTTCTTGTCCTTATCTTCCCCACTAACCTCTCTTTAAACCACCTTTGCATCCTCACCCAGGGTTATGGCCAGGGCTTCCTTAGACCAAGTAGTCTTGCCTTGGGTCCCCAATAAAGGAGATAGGTACTGTTTCTCCCTTACTTGATCATCTGTGCTTAAATCCTGACTGGAGACTATTACGGTCGTCTTATAATTGCCGCAGACCCTCTCTTCACGTAAGAACTGAGCATGAGCCTGGGGTTGGTGACTTTAATAGATGACTGTTTTGTTTGAAGAACTATTTAGGTACTGGAGTTGTGGCTCAGTGGTAGAACCCTTGCCTAGCATGTGTGAGGCACTGGATTTGATTCTCAGCACCAAATATAAATAAATGAATGAAATAAAGGTCTATCAACATCTAAAAATATATATTTTTAAAAAAGAACTATTTAAGGGCTGGGGAGATAGCTCAGTTGGTAGAGTGCTTGCCTTGCAAGCACAAGGCCCTGAGTTCGATCCCCAGTACCGCCAAAAAAAAAAAAAAGAAAAAAGAACTATTTAATAGTTTAGAGTTTCTCCTCTGTTTTTACCCACTTTCTTTGCAGGGAACTGGGGAACCAGTCGCTAGATACTCCTAGAGTTTCCCATGAAACAGTTAAAAAACAAAACAAAAAACAAAACAACTCTTCTGGAAAGAAGTAACTGGTTTGAGGTTTCCAGGCTCAGACTTTTCTGTTTTGAAAGAAAGACTGTCTTTATGACATGGATGAGGATAATACCTACTCTTCAGGGTTTTGAGGATGCTAAGAGAGACAACATAGTGAAAAGACTTTGTAATCTGTAAATGTTCTGCAAATAAGAGTTTATTACATATACATCACCTAGTATACCACCTCTGTTCCCATACATTTCACATGGTTTTAATCTAAGGAGGAGGTGTTGTCCAAGAAGGGTTTTTGGGAAGAAGTGAGGAGGTCTTGTTATCACACTGACTGGGAGTGCACGTAGTGTCTGAGGTCTCTGGATTTAAACATCTACAGTGCTTGGGTCAGTCCCACACAGTGGAGAAGAATCCTGCTCCAAATGCTGGTAGCATCCCTAAACTACCCTAAACTTCATCAAGGAGCAGTTTGGAGTATAAATACTACACCCACCCCTTCGTTAGTCTCTCAGGTCAGTATAAAAATCTTCATAAATTGGGTATTTTTTTTCCATATTTTTATTGCTGTATATACTAGTATTTATTATATATTTATTATAGCTGTATATACTAGTGGACTTCGTTGTTACATATTCATGTATGCACACAATTTTAACAATGTATTTTGGTTAACATTGGGAATATGTTTGAGAAGTCTTTTGACAGTGCTTCTGACTCTTTTGGATATAGATCCCTTTGAAAAACTACCTGACCAGGCCAGGTGCACTGGCACAGGCCTGTAATCCTAGTGGCCTAGGAGGCTGAGACAGGAGGATTGTGAGTCTGAAACCAGCCTCAGCAACTTAGCAAGACCCTGTTTCAAAATAAAATATAAAAAGGATGGGGATGTGGCTCTGTGGTTAGTGCCCCTGGGTTCAACCCCCAGTACCGAAAAAAAAGAAAGAAAGGAAAAAGCCTGATCAAACCTGTGACTTCCCCTCATGTTTACGTGCATATACACAGTATTTTGGAAAGCTTATTAAAGCCCATTCTTGGATCTCCTGGGGAAGAAGTCCTGATTTCAAGCCTGGAGGAGTTGGAAGGGACAGCAGGTGAGGACAGTCCTCTCGGAGCCCTCTGTGCCAATGGTATTCTGGTCTGTTTTCAGAACAGATAAAATGATGCTTCTGTTGGTGATTCCAACACAGAGAGCTTGTTAGAACTGGACTGATTCCCATTCAAAAGGAGATAGGCCCTTGGACACTTTGATTTCACTTTAATTTAAGGATCTTTTGTGGTGGAGTTTACACCTTTGAACTAAGACCTAGCGTTAAACCTCCTGGAACATCCAGCTAGAGGTGATAGAATGTTCTTTGATAAATCCTGGGGAACTAGTGGTTCCTTGCAGTGGGGCCAAAGGTCAGGTCATATCCTATGTTTGGAGATACTATGCTTACATTTAAGAAGAAGAGAGAAGCTTTTTTTTTTTTTTCTTCCTTTCCGTTGCTGGGGATTGAACTCCAGGCCTTACCTGTACTTGCTAGACAAGTGCTCTACCTCTGAATTACATTCCCAGCCCAGGATTCAACTTTTAGTGCAAAGAAAGAAAGCTTCTCTCTTCGCTTCTTTCTCTTACTCTCTGCACTGAGCTAAAAGAAAATAAGAAAGACATCAGCTAGCCACAGCTCATTTCCTGCGCTGTGCTGAGCTTGTCACTGACTTTGATAGTAGAAAGAATCCTAAGATATACTTTTCTGCCCTGAGGCTGTATTTTAAATTCTTAAATATAAGCATGGTCCCAGTTCCCCATACACAGGCGGGTTGTGTATTTTTATCCTCTTTCATTTCCAGGCCAGCAAAAGCTGTACCTCTAGCCTTGGCAGAGCCATAGCAGTGGATTAGGCAAAGGGAGTAAGCCTAAGCTCTGGGCATCACTGCACCTAAGCTTCTCAAAGTCAGCTCAGTAGCCCTGACCCCCATGGAAATAATTTTCTCTAGATTCTTGTCTCGTAGGAATAAGGATGGTAATAATTTTAATAGCTTACAGTTATTGAATGGTAATCCCAAGCACCATGCAAAGCACTTCACATATATTATCTCACTTAATCATCACAAGGGTGAAGCAGGTTTTTTTTGTTTGTTGTTTTTCTTTCCTTCTGGTACTGGGGATTGAACCTTAGGCTTCATGCTTTGCTGGGCAAGTACTCTACTGCTGAGCTACATCACCAGTTGAGTTTTTGTTTGCTTATTCTTATTTGTTTTATTCTTAACTGAGGGCCTTGGTTCTTATTATTTCTGTTTTATAGATGAGAAAACTAAAGTCCAAGGAGGCTAAATAGCTCACTAGGATTATACAGCTAGTAGGTACCTGAAGTCAGGATTTTAATCCAAGCAGTGTAACTCCAAACTCACCTTAATTACACTTTCCTCCTTCCAGGGTTGACTGTCCCTTGTTATCTCTACTGCTTTGGAGAGGATTGAGTAGATTATGGCAGAACATGGGGGGAAGTTCATTAGGACAAGTCCTCCTTTGCAAGAAGTGTGGTGGAAAGATTTGGGCTTTGGAGTTGGCCAGTCCTGGTTGAATCCCTGCTATCCCACTAGGACATTTGCTATTTAATAAGTTGTTTTTTTTTTTTTTTTTTACTTACCACATGCCACTGATACCACCGGGTATAAAGTTGTGAAGAAACCAGCAACACTGCTGCTTTATGGAGTTTAGAGGAAAAGGCAAATATTAAACAAAGATTTAATTACAAATTAGGATATGTCTTAGGAGGCAAAGACAGATTGTTAAGAGACATAACAAAGAAGACTGTTTAAATTAGGAAGTCTTGGTTCTAGTCTAGACGAACAAATTTTTATAAAATATTTTTAGATGTTGATAGACCTTTATTTTATTCATTTATTTATATGTGGTGCTGAGGATCAAACCAGTGCCTCACACATGCAGGCAAGTGCTCTAAACCACTGAGCTACAACCCCAGCCCTCTTGGGTCTATTGTAAATGTTCATTTCATTTTCTTCTCTTTCTTGATTTATTAAGAAAATATGTTTTAGGTGTCTGCTGCATATACAGTACTTTTCCAAGTGCTTTGGATATATCAGAGAAATAGAAGATAATGCTATCTGAGTTGAGACACCAAATAAACTCTTAGAACTATATTTTGAATTGGAGAATTAAAACGTGTGGCTAGGGATATAGCTTAGTAGTGAGTTCAATACCAGTATTGCAAAACAGAAAACCAAATGAATATATATCTTAAGGTTGTCTGTGAGGTTTCCATGTACCATAGTTATTCTGTCCATAACAGGGAATACTATTTGTTTTGCCCAGTCACATGTTTCTGTAAAGACAAAGGGAGATCATGAGGCGATGGGTGCCACATAACTGTGAGCATAGAGGGACTGGAGAGGTAGGGAATGATCAGCCTGGCATAGGATCGTTAATTGGGTGGTGCTTAAGTCAGGTCTTAAAGGTGACCAGGGCAGATAAGGAAAGTGGAGGTTGCTCCAGACCAGAGCAGAATGGGAGGGATTAAAGAGGAATGAACCAAGTGTATGAGGAGGCAGCTAGGAAGCCTGCGTACTGGAATAGAAGAGCCTGGTTACAGACAGGTGAACTTGGATCAGGATGAATGGTCAGTTCACAGAGTTATACCTAAAGATTTCCTGATTGTTAGAAAAGGTAATGAAGACCTTTCTGCCAGGCTTTCATTGGGAAATAGAGATTAGTTGGTATGTGGTCCCTGGCCATTCATGAGTTTGTTCATTAAAAATTAGATAATTGAAATACGTGAGAAATAATGTTTAATCCTCAGAGGTTTGAGAATCAGAAGTAAACTGGAAAGAAAATGGTCCCACATGTTACCCTTGACTGAAGAAGTCCCCAGTATAAAAGGCTCCATTTATAGTCACTAAGTTATAAGCTAATTCTTTCCTTTTTCAGATCTATCTTGACTTCCTTTAGGGGAATGTTGTACCAAATAATTGTATTGTTAGTATCTTAATCATGGTAGGTGCATTGCATGTTACTTTCTCCCTACTGGTGTTTTGTGCACACTATTATTATTGGGGAGATGGTACCCTCTCTCAGCTGCTCACCTGGGCTACTACTACCCCTCTCACTTTTGCTCTATCTGTACTGCCACTGCTGCAGTTGGTCCTCAGCCCTTCTCTTGGTCTGTTGTAATGGAGTCTTTGCTCTAGTCTTACAGGGACACTTCCCCTCAACCCCTGCCCCATCCTATCCTAAGCTAATAAAACAGATTTAGGGAAAGGGTTCGTTCTTTCCTTTTTTTTATTCATACTGGGGATTGAACCCAGGGCATTCAACCACTGAACTACATCTTCAGCCCCTTTTTAAAAAAATTTTGAGACAGTGTCTCACTAAGTTGCTTGGGCTTCACTAAATTGCAAATTACCTAGACTGGCTTTGAACTTGTGATCCTTCTGCTTCAGCCTCCTGATCTGCTGGGAGGAAAGGGTTTTCTAGGAAAAAAGAACAACCTGGGTAAAGCTGTGGGATAGGAACTGAAAGGCCAGATTGGTTGACAAGGATGCTGAAGAGAGGGCCAAAGGCATCGGAGAGGTGAGCAGGACCCAGATCACGTGAGACCTTCTGACCTTGGTAAAGAGTTTGGAAATTAGTTGTAGGGGGAGTTTTAGACATGGTAGTACTCTGCTCTGCTTCATAATTTTGAGTTCATTGTGGCTGCTGTGGACAGTCCTGGAATCTGTTTCCCTCTGGGCAGCAGCCAGCCGGAATGAGAGCTGGGCTTCTTACTAGGCTCTGCCACCAGAGCAATGGAGCCCTTTGCCTTTCAGGTTTGACTGGTGCTCAGCCCTCACTTCAGTACCAACCCTCAGGCCAGAAAGGGCAGTGCCTGTGTTAGGCTAGCCCAGTGTTTGGCGTGCCTACGGTGGCCTGAGGCCTATAATTTGGTGGGTTGGACGGTTACAAAAATAAAAAGTGTGACCTATAACTAAAGCTGAGTGGATTCAGTGAAGAGGAGCTTTTAATTTGCAGAGATCTTGGGCTGTACTTAAGTGGAGGAGAACTTTCCTCCCACTGCTGTGCTCCATTTTCTGCTTTAGTACTTGCTCTGGGGTGGCTAAGGGCTTGGGAACTTGGGGGTGAGATGTACAGCACTTTAGGGAAGTATTTGGAGGGTACGATAAGGTTCAACAGCAGGTTTGATAGGGCTTCTTTGGAAAGTAGGCACTATTGTCTTGCTTCTCAGATAGCCTACTGGAAATGGAAATAGTTTAAAAATGTTTGCTGCATACTTGTTTATTGGTTTAAACAAGTATTGAATGCTTATTTTAGACATTAGAGATACCAGTAGCAAAAGAAACAGACTATCCTCATAGCATTCATCTTGTTTTTGGAGAGAAGAGTAAGCAAATGTACAGGTATATAATATAACATTACACAGCAATCAGTGCCATTGTAGTAAAAGAAGGTAAGGAAAGGGGATGGAGAGTAATGGGGGTGATAGTGTAGAAAGATGGTCAGGCAATTGGAGGTTAAGGTAAAAGAGAAAAATAAAATAGGAAAGTACCTTCTGTGGATTCTGGATTGTGGTACCTGAGTGTGTCTCTGAGGAAGGGGCTTTAAATGGCGGTGCAGCCCATGTGGGCGGGGGATCAGAGGCAGTGCTCCTCTGGGGGCCCAACTGGTTCCTAGGCCCAGGTGGGTTCCAGTTGGAGCCTGTGGTTACTTCTTCCTGGCTCCAGTTGTTCAGAAGTATCTGCAGAGCCGGGAGGGTGCTGATTAACTGTAAATAGACACTCATCTTCTAGGGCTCGTCAAGCCTGATTCTCTCAAGATTTCCTGAAGTCACTGTGTGTTCTGGGCTAGAGAAGGAATGCAAAGTCAGGCCTGGGAAACAGCGGTGAAGAGTGCAAGGATTCCTTCAGCCTGTGTGCATGTGTGCAGATGGGCCTTTTTCAAGAGCTTTGAGGCTCAGTGGATTTGGATTTGAATCCTGACCACTCTGTATTGGCTCTGTGATCTTGGACCAGTTCTTAAACCTACTGAACTCAGTTTCTTTATCTGTATAATGAAGATAGTAGTACTTCTAGGGATTTTGTGAGGGTTAGATAACACATGTAAAGTATCCAGTGCAGTGTCTGGCATAGTGGGTTCTCAGTAATAAACTTAAGTAGAAATATTCCAAGGCCATTAACCTCTTGAATCAGGGATCTGGTATTGAGGAGTCAAATGAGACTATTCAAGAAATATGAATTATTGTTGATGGTAGAGACTGTTTCTCTGTACCCCCAACTTGTAAAATCTCTGAATTGCACACCACACATTAGTCACCTTGTTTTCTAGCTTGATTATATTAGCCTAGTTGAGACCTTTCCACACGCCTTAGGGACCCCCCCAGGAACTGTGACAAGCAGGCTCCTGTCCACCTGCCCCTTAACTATTTTTTTTCTGATATAGCAATGGCAGGATTCAACTTTTTGTGTGTGTGGTGGAGGGCTGCTGGGGATTGAATCCACTCTATCACTGAGCAACATCCTCAATCCTTTTTAATTTTGAGACAGGTTCTTACTAAATTGCTGAGTCTGGTCTTGAACTTGCAATTCTCCTTTCACAACTTCCCAAGTCACTGGGATTATAGGTGTGCACTGTCACATCTGGCTAGGACTTGACTTTGAGGGAGTGCTGAACTAGGAGCTTTTATCAAGGTCAGAACAGCCATCATGGGTCATCTGAGACCCAGACATGTGCTCCTGGGACTGTATTGAACTCTGGAGTGGTGGGGCCAGTACTGCGTGGATTATTTTGCAGACTGGAGATCACCTACTCCCTTCCCTTCACTGTGACTTGGAGAGGCCTGGAGGTTGTTCTAGAATGATGCACCAGAGATATCTAACTAGTTTTATTTGAACCTTCTGTGTCCAGAGTATGCTTGGACCCCTTTGAACAGAGTTCTTGTTTGTGGTTGTGGTTATTTTGTTTTTACTTGCTGCTCAGCAGAATCATACAAGCATTCATTATCTTCAAGCCCTTGGCAGTCAGGGCACTTGGTGACTCTGCCCCCTTGTGATGTGCTCACGTCTGCAGATTATTTACGGATGCATCTGGCATGAGTTCTAGGTTGATGGTCCAATAGCAGCTACTAATGCTCTCTTTGGACTTGTTTAATTACTGCTGGTATGGTTGGTGACTAAGGAGTTAAGAATCTCTTGTGCATTTATGGGGCAACAGGCCCTGGTGAGGTCCCAAAGCATTTATCTGTCATTTTCCCAGAAAATCTTTGTTAAAGATTGTAAGCATAATCTCAGGTCTTGAGGGGTAGCCAGCTACAGTGTTGGGTGGCATTTGGCCTCTTATTTGATTCCTTTTAAGAATTGTAAAGAAACTATCTAGTACGTGTTGCCTACAAATACCCAGAGAAATGTCAAGATGGTGTCATAACAGCATCAAAACACAGCTAGTTGCTTCCAAGGTCTTGGAGTCACATAGCTTATTCCAACCTTTTTCTGCAGCAAGGCCA
This sequence comes from Sciurus carolinensis, assembly GCF_902686445.1. Lineage (NCBI taxonomy): Eukaryota > Metazoa > Chordata > Mammalia > Rodentia > Sciuridae > Sciurus > Sciurus carolinensis. Next base: position 110,088,764 of record NC_062216.1, on the reverse strand, counting down.
TATGAAAATTCCCATTAATATCCTGCAGGGCCTCCGAGGTGGTGAACCAAGAAAGGCTGAAATGTCATCTTCCCTGTCTGAAAACGAGAAGAGGGACAAGATGCCAGTTCTCAAAAACTCATCAGGTGCAGCATAGTGCTCATTCCCTTAATAAGCATTTATTGAACACTAAGAATTGTGTTAAGAAGTTAAAAATGAGTAAGATAGTGTCTGTGTCTGTCCCCAGGAGTTCAGCTAGAGGGGAGACAAACACTTTAAACACATAATTATAATGTATAGCTGGGCAAGTGCAATGGCATAGATATACAGGAAGAATCAGGGGTGCACAGAGCAGAGGTAGGGCTTGAGGGAATACTGCCTACAGGAGGAAATGTCTGCCAACCAAAAGGCTAATTAGGAGTTGGAGAGAAGTGTGGGAAGAGAAAATGTCCAGGTAGAGGGGACAGCATGGGCAGAAGCATCCAGGTGAGACAAGCATGAGAATTTTCATGAAGCTACCCAATGCTGTTGAAGTGTGACACGTGAGGCTGAGAGTGGTGGGCCCAAGTGAGGCTGAAGTGGTCAGGAGACAATGAATGCCTTGAGAAAAAGACTACTTCATGCTTTTCATAGGAGTGGCATGGTCAAAATTTGAGTTGTCAGCAGGTTAGCCCCATGAGTCCCATGGGAGGGAAGCCAGCATGGATGGGGACAACTGGGTAAAGGTCTTGGTAGTTTGTTATGGTAGGAGCCTGTTGTTACAGTGGAGATCATGGGACAATATCAATAGATACTTGAGATTAAATGTTCAAGCTTTCATGACAACTGGGCCCACCCAGGGGTACTTAACCCACTGAGCCACCAAATCCCCAGCTCTTGTTTATATTTTATTTAGAGACAGGGTCTTGTTGAGTTGCTGAGGCTGGCTTTGAATTTGTGATCCTCCTGCCTCAGCCTCCTGAGTCAGAGGGATTACAGTTGTTCATCACCGCTCCTGGGAACTTGACTATATTTGACATTGGAGATGAGGAAGAAGGGAGTAATAATAGCATGACACCTGGATTTCTAACTTGCTAGATTAAATAGAGGTGCCATCAGCTGAGGGAGCACAGAAGAAATACCTGAGAAGGAAAAATGATGAGGCCATGACCAATCTAACACACATGAAGTTGCAGAACCTGTAGGCATCTGGGCAGAGTGTGTAATGGGCAGCTGGATATTTAAAGCTGAATCTCAAAGAAGTATTTGAGAGTCAACAGTATCATACTGGCCAAGTAAAATATGAGACCTTTCTCTATATCCCCACAAACATTTCCATGCCTTTCTATGTATTCCCACAGACAGCACAGCCCATCAGCAATTGGGAGGAACAACTCCTATGATTTAAGTAATGTCACAAGGAGCAAAACAGATTTGTTGAGAAGAGGAGTCAGTTGTAGGAAATGAAATCAGAAATTTGTGACAGAGTTGGATCTTAGATTTGCAAACCACAGGTTTAACCTGAGGAAGTCAAAGACAGACAGTTGGGGTGTAGGGGATTTGAGGTAAGTCAGGATCATCAGAGATAAATTGGCAAAATCTCTAAATCTTCTCAGAAAACAAACTGTGGCCTCAAAAGTTTAGTGGAATTGTCCAGATCACCTACCTGCTGAAATACAGAGCAGCTTAATTCTTTATTCTGTCTCCCTGAGTTCTGGTCCCAGCTTTATGATGACTGGGTGACTGTTGGGGTCACAGTCTTGTGTTTTGAAGTAACATCCCCTGGCAAGTGCTTTAACCTAGAGAATTAGTGGATCACACAAGATAATTTGTTAACCTATACTGTTCAGTTACATCTGTCTCTCTTTATGTGTTTTAAAATACTATGAGGTTGTATTTTGCATATATCCCAAGAAGCCAAATTGAGTACAATGGGATTCCTGGAGTAGGTCATTCCAGTTACCATTTATAGAGTCCTCCTGTGCCAGGTACTATGCAGATTCCTATTCATTCATATTTCCCTTCATTTAATGGTTGTAAATAAGAGTTAGATATAATCTACATTTTATAGATGGAGAAGCTCTGAGGTTCAGAGAAGTTCAATAACTTTCCCACTGTCTCATGAGAAGTATTTAGGGATGAATATCTAGGATTCATGATCCTGGTTAGGATTTTATGACCCAGGATTCAAATGCAGGTCACTCTTGAATTCCAGAGCCCTTGTATGCTGTTTATAGCATACTGGAAAGTTTAAAAATTCTACTCAGGTATAAGGAATTTGTCACCACATGTTGTTCAAGAGGACAGTTTCTTTATCTCTGTCCTCTTCATAATCTCCCTCTCTGAAGCCTTGAACTTCAGGTGTCTGCACACATTCCTCAGTTAGCTGGTTTGACCTAGTCATTTTGGACAGGAAAGCATTGTTTAATGATTAACCAAAACCATCAGACAAATCCAGTTGGACCTTCCAAAGTTAGAAATGTGAAGGTTTTTTTTTTTTTTAACTTTGTAAGGAAACGCAGGATATGGTGAAAAAGCCTATGTGTTGGAGGCCACATGTTTGGACTTGAGTCTGGTTCCACTTCTTTTTGTGTGACCTGGAGCCAGCTGGTTTCAGATTCTTAATTCCCTTCCTAGTTAAGCAGGTATAATAACGTTTACCTGTAGTCATTGCTGAGAGTTCTGAGATAACGTGAGAAAAACACCTGGCATATAAGAGATGCTCAGTAATGTTTGCTTCCCCATTTCCTTGCCCTTGAGTGAATATGGCACTTAGGACTCCAGACATTTCACGAAACAGAGAGTTAAAATCTCTTAAGTAATTGGAAGGGAACTTCAGAAGACTAACTACAAAGATGCTTTTTCTAGCTGGACAATCCAATGAAATATTAAAAAAAAAAAAAAAAAAACTGGGACAGCTCAAAAATTGGCATTGAGGTGTGGGTAGCCATGACCTATCCATGTCAAGCTGTTGTTTAAAGGCCTGAGGTGCAACAGTGTTGGGAGGACAAGAGCAGCCAGAGGCAATTATGATTCTTCCCAAAGGAGGCTAAAAGCACTGAGAATGTATTCCCATTTGAACACTCCTGAACAGCAAGGAGAGTCAGAGACTGTAATGCCTTTCCTCAGCTCATACGATGTGTGACAGATGTATGCCTGGGCTGAGCCTCAGTTTACCTTTCCATAAACTTGTGCCCCTCCCAATAAGTCTGAACGTAGGAAGGGATTCATTAAGTTGTATGGTGGGATAATAAGCTCCTGGATATATAATGAGACTCCTGGAAAACCAAAGCTAGGCCCACGGCAACACACGGATGCATTGGAGTGCTGGTTCCCAGACGACCTTTGCTGTCCACCTTGGCAGCCCACAGTATCTGTTAAATTTCTTTTGTGTGCTTGGCATCCTTGCCTGGGAATAAGTGTGTTCAAAGCTAAGTCCATACCCTCATAGAGCTTGCAGTCTAGTTCAGGAAATAATATGAGAAATAAATGGTGAATAACAATATGAAGAAGAAGTAATTTTTCCATAAAATCTTGTAATTAAAGGTTCCAGCACAGTACCTGGCTCAGAGAGGATGTTTATAAACTTCAGCTTCCCCTTTTTTGTAAATATACAGGTTTTTTCCAAGGCAAAATAGGTCCCCGACTTGGTACAGTGCATTGTGCATAGAAGATATTAATGCTGTTGAAACAGTGATCAAATGTGATTGCTAACAGGAGGTAAGTGTAGTAAATCCTACAGAAGTTCAGAGGAAGGAGCAGCAGAGGTCTGGGTGGTTGGAGTGAGATTTGATGAGGAAGTTTGCTGTTGAACTAGTTGGTCCTGAAGGATGTGTATAATTTAGAAAAGTGTGAGAAGGGCTGATGCATTTCCTTGTCTCAGAGGAGGCGCTGTGTGGTGTTAAAGCTCAGGCTTTGGAGTCAGGCTGGGATTCCAATCCCAACTCGACCATATACTTGCTGTGTGACCCTGGGCAAGTTCCACAGCCTTTCTTTATTTCCTCACTTGTAATATAGGGATAATAATTGTTCCTGCTTCATTGGGTTGTTGTGAAAATTAGATAATTCATATAGAGTGCTTATCACAGTTCTGTTAATAAATGTTACTTTTGTCATTATCACTATTTTCATTTTGATAGTATTGTCATTATCTTACCTTTGCACACCTACTTACCTTAGTTCTTAAGACCCTTTGTTATCTGTTTGCTGCCTGCTCTAATTTCCCATAAAATCTAATTTCACTATAGCAAATCACCTATAGACTCCTGGATTTTTGTGGTGTTTTGTGCTTCCATGTATTTGTAAATAGTTTCCTTGTCTAGAGTATTACCATCTTCCCCTCTATTGCCTTTGTCTGACACCGTCCTGCTTGATGTTTAAGACTTGAATCCTGAAACATTTCTTTCAGGAAACCTTACTTCACTGGGTCTGATTAGATGTTATCTTCCTGGGTTCCCACAGAGCCATCTCCACCTCTCTCCCTGCAGTGCCAGCTGTGCTTACCCCTGGTTTGCTCACCTACCTTGCCTCGGGATATAAACTTCTTGAAGATAGTGATCATGCCTAGTTTATTTTGATATTCCCAGATTCTAACTTAGTGCTTGCTTGGTGTATAGTTGTTTTCCACTAAATGATGAATTAAAAACCTAAACATAGAGCTGGGTGTGGTGGCGCACGCCTGTAATCCCAACTACTTGTGAAGATCACAAGTTAAAGACCAGCCTGCACAACTTAACAAGACCTTGTCTCAAAATAAAAACAGAAAAGAGGCTGAGGGGGTTATAGTTCAGTTGTAGAGTTGCTTGCCTAGTACATGCAAGGCTCTGGGTTTGATCCCCAGGACTGAGCGTGGGGGAACCCTAAACTAAGAAATGTAGCTCACATTATGTGTAACACCTACTACATGGGTTCATTTACTCCATAGATCTAAGTGCTTTATATATTTTAACTTATGTACTCATAGCAACATTATAAGGCAGGTATTATTCCTATCTCCATTTTATAGATGAGAAAACTGGGGTTTAGAGACATTAAATTACTCCCCCCAGGCTACACAACTAGCAAGTAGGTGGAGCCAGGATTCAATCCCAGGCCAATCATGGGTCCACTATTGTGCTTTAACCATTGCATTGTGCCTATAGGAGTGTTGCTGAGATTTGTTTTTTTGTTTTCATTTTGTATTGGGGACCTAGAGACATTTTACCACTGAGCCACATCCCAGCCCTTTTTTTTGGTTGCGGGGGTAACCAGCGATTGAACTTGGGGTACTCAACCACTGAGTCACACATCCCCAGTCCTGTTCTGTATTTTATTTAGAGACAGGGTCTCACTGAGTTGCTTAGTGCCTCGCTTTTGCTGAGGCTGGCTTTGAACTCCAGATCCTCCTGCCTCAGCCTCCCAAACTGCTGGGATTACAGGCATGCACCACAGCACCCAGCATGTCACTGAGATTTGTGATAAGGATGTTTGTCGAATGTCCAAGAAAACGTGAAGAAACATTAACCATAAATCACAACTCCTTGACCACATTTCAGATTTAGTCAACGTATAGAGAAACTGTTGTAGGTGGATCTTACCACTCATTTCTACAAACTATTTGCTAGAGAAGTGGAATTTTTACCTGTCATGAACCTCTCTGAGGTGTGATGGAGTTGAAAATTTAAGGACAAAAGGAAAGGGAGTATGTGCGTGGAGAAATTAAATTTTTCCTGTCTTTATTGACCACCTACTATGGTGGTTGATAGACTGATGGTGTTCCCTGTGCTCAAAAGCCTGTGGTCTAGCAGGTTATAAAAAGATTGATCTGGCTAAAGAGACAGGCAGGAAAAGAGACTTAGAATGAGTAGGAGTTTGCTGAAGGAAAAGCAACATAAAAAAAAAAAAATTAATGAGGCTGTAGTACAAAAGGCAGATTGTAAGCGAGAGAGTCCAGAAATAGCAAGGACAGTGGTGAGAATCCTCTCTGCCCCTAGATAACCAGGGGATAGAACAAGGGACTTGGTGGTGGGAAAGGTAGTAGAAGAATCAATCAATTATTTATTAAGTGTCTGCATATGATTCAGAGAAGGATAAGGAGGGTTGGGAATGTAGCTCAATGACAGAGCACTTGCCTAGCATGCGTGGGTCCCTGGATTCACTCCCCAGTACTACTAAAAAAAAAAAAAAAAAAAAAAGACGAAGAAGAAGGCATGACTTCTGCCCTCAAGGAGTTTCTGTTCTAGTTATGAACAGAGGAAGCACACACATAAAAAGACACTATATGGAACACATTCAGTTTGTGCTAACAGGCCATAGTATCAGGGATCCGGCATTTTTCTCGCTTGTTAGACTTCATTTTCGAAGTTACTTCATGGTCCAGAATAGCTGTTGAAGTTCCAGTTATTACTTCTGCATTCCAACCAACTAGAAGCAGAAAGGAGAAAAGAAGGTATACTCCTTCCCTTTAATGACACTTCTCAGAGGTTATATACACTACTATTCACATACATATGTACATCCTACAGAATCACATAGCCATACCTAAATGCATGGGAAGGCTTCAACTGCATATTACTAAGGAAGATGAGAGAGGTTGGGGGATAACAAGTAGGTCTTTGCCATATCGTTCTTCACATATGACTATACTTGGAACTCAGAAGAGGGGTGAAGGACAATGGGTTAATAAGGCTGCAGCCCATTTCTCCCCTGCCATTCTGCTGCCACCATTATTCTGCCCCCCACACACACCATTTTACAACCTAGATTGTTAGCCCGAGAACAGATTGGCTGGCAAAATTCCACTTCCTAAGAATATCTCTCCGCCTCTCTCTCTCTCTTTTTCTCTCTCTTCTCACACCCTTCAGGGCAGATGCTCTGCTCGTCTGTTTAATCTCTTGTATGAGTTCCCATGTCTGCAGTGATTTTCTGGGTGCTTTCAAGGGACTGATTGTTTTAGGTTATGTAGTCACAGAACTGTTGAATTTGAGTTAGGTAGTTATAGGTAGGAATTCTGGAGATCAGGGAAACAGTAAACAAATACTAGGGTTAGGGAATGGCAGAACAGCTATCTCAGGAGAGAGTCCAGAGTAGGGGAAGATGAAGTTGGTCAGGTGCTGGGCCAGCCTGTGGAGAATCTTAACCTAGGAAACGTTCTTTAAATACTAAGAGCACCAGCCAAGAGGTTCAGTTTTCTTGTGTAAATGATAAAGAATATTTCTGAACCAAGGAGAAACGTGATCTGTTTTACTTACTTGGAAGTTCCCTCCATGTGTGCAGGAAAGTAGGGAAGGGAGAGCTGGAAGCAGATGTGCCAGCTAAGATGTGCCTCAGTTATCCCAGAGGACTGGGAGTGAGCAATGAAGGCCCATCCAGGTGGTGACAGAGATGGAGGAGAAGGTGCAGGTGAGATGCTTCAGGAAGTAGATTCACTGGGCCTCTGAGAGATGGACTGGGATATGGGAGGGAAAGAGATATGACCCCAGAAACAGTGTCCTCTATTGGGCTTCCCAGGCTGAAGGACAGGGCCTCATGAAAAGAGTAAGAACCTTGCTTAGCTGCAGGAAGATGTGAGGCTCTGCCCCAAGGCTCCTTGGCTTTGGAAAACCAGCTGCCCCCAGTGGAATAGTTTCCATTCTGCGTAACTGGGGAGTGTGTGGGTCTGGCTAACCACGAGGAGGGGCTGAGGAGCCAACAGACAGATCAAGTTGCTATGTGGTGACTTTTTAGCTAGGGCCTGGGGGCTTAGCTGGGAAACAGCAGTTCTTCAATCCAAGAGTGTATACTTCTTGACTGGTAGGCAACAGGTGGCCTCAGGACCCGTCTCAAAGCCAGGTTACCTGTGGAGGTTACCTGATGTCAGGTGTGAGGCCAACAGTGGGGCAGAGGGAGAACTGGTGCTTTGTTGGCATTGGGGACATGATCAACTTCCTTTACCTTCTCAACATCCAATAGAGGAAACTTCCAGGGTAAAGAAGAGTCCTTATGGGTGTTAACTATATTTAGAAAAAGCCATCTCTTTGTCTGAGTGATGCTGGCCTTCTAGGACCTCTCCTTCATCTGACTTCCCTGGTGTGAATTGCAGAACTCAGCCAGAGACATCTGGCGAATCCATTTCTTTTTCCTCCAGGCTGCTCAGGAACTTGGCCCATAACTGCTTAGCAAGTCATTTCTGGTTATAGAGTCATCAGTGACCACAGAAGCACGTTCTCCAGACATGCCTCTGAGCCTGCAGCTTGTCCCCAAAATGATGACTTCAAGTCACTGAAGACACTTAAGAGCATCCACTTTTCTGATGCCTTTTTTGGGGTGGGTACTAAGGATTGAACCCAGGGCACTTAACCACTGAGCCACATCCCTAGCCCTTTTTTGTTGTTTTTGTTTTTGGTGAGGCTGGGGATTTGAACCCAGGGCCTTGTGCTTGCGAGGCAAGCATTCTATCAACTGAGCTATATCCCCAACCCCCCTAGCCCTTTTTAATATTTTATCTAGAGACAGGGTCTCACTGAGTTGCTTAAGGCCTCACTAAATTGCTAAGGCTGACTTTGAACTTCCAATCCTCCTGCCCAAGTTGCAATTACAGGAATGCGCCACTGCACCCGGTTGATGATGCCTCTGTTGTAAGGAACCTGAGCGACTTTCCCAGACATCTAACAGGGTAGCCCTAGAGAAATCTCTGTGTGTGACTAGAATTGTACTAAACCCATGTGAGGGAGATGGGAGTAGGGAGGGATCTGCACTGCTGAGGGCGAGGAGTTTGATAGAAAGGGATCTGAGGCCTATAGTCCAGGGAGGCCAACCCTACCTAATTAGGACTCTTTGTCATGCAGGGGGCTGCTTGGAATATTTACCCCCATTCTGTCAAGAAGGGGAAGGGGTTGGGGTTTCCTGTCTTTCCAGTGTGTTTGACTGTTCCAGTGATTTCCCTTCTGCTATAGGATAGATAATTCTTCACCCAGACCTTTTGCAGTTGATTCAGGCTCATTCTAGACTGTCTCAAGTTCTTCTAACCTGAGCTGTGGAGAGGAGCATGAGAAGAGGATGGGAGGGAGGCAGGAGAGAAGAGTGGTTTTGAGCTTCATCTTCCCAATGTGGCGGCAAAGCCAGCTTTTGGGTCAGTGTTCTGCAGTGAGATCTGGCCATCCATCCATTTCATCTCCTCCCCTGTGCTACTGCAGCCAGTCGTGGGACTGGGGAAAAGTGTGGGTGTTTTCAGGGGCTGGTTGTACTTCCCATGTCTGGACCTTTTTTAATTTTAGCTCTTGGCCCTTTGATCAAATTCTGATTTTTTGATTTCCCTTTGACAGAATTGCAGTTTTTGGGGAGTTGTGCTAAAACAAGATAAACAAATAGTGACGTGGAGGGTGGCAGCATTGAAGGCCATGGGCTGGGCTGGCTGGCCAGCCTGCTGTCTGGGCGGGCTGGGTGGAAGAGGACTCCCGCCCTGCACACTGGCCAGCTGGCTTGTGTTAGAACACTGGCTGAAAATAACTCTCATTGTCTGGGAGCAGCTACTGTGGCAGGGCTGACTGTGGCTGCCAAGGGGCCAAAGCTGGAGTTGGTGCCTTCTACCTCCTTGAGCCCTCACCCGTTAGGAGCAATGCCCATCAGTAGACACACGTGGAGGGCAGGCTGATGTTCTGACTTTCTGTCCTTTGTGCCTTGTGTTGCTCGCTTCATAACTGGCCTGGGGGGCAGATTTGTTGTGTGAGGGGGATCCTAGTAGAAACAGGGTGGGAACTCTGTGTTTCAGCTCCTTCTGCAGCAGCTTCCTGGACTCCCATGCATTGTCCCTCTTCATTGCTTTCCATCTCTGCTCATCTGTCCAATGGGCTGATCAGCAGATGCTAGGGAGGACTTAGTAGGGCTCAGAGGCATGCTGAGAGGCATATAGTGCCTCACTTCACCTGTAGGGTCATTCTAGATTTCAGCTCCTAGGGCTTTCCATCCTGGGAGCTGAAATCTAGAACGGGTTGAGCACAGGGGCTTAGGCTTTCCCACTGGGACTTCCCACTTAGTCCAGTCATAGAAAACTTGATAGGAGGTGGTTCTAAGAGAGAAAACATAAATAAAATTCCCACCTCACTTTCTGTATTTGCTGAAAACAAGCAGCCTCTTTGCTGGCCTTCCCTAAAGCAACCACAGTTCATTTCCCAGGAATATTTCAGAAGTCTTTTTGCCTTTCTCTCAGAGAAGCTATGCCATATTTATCTCTGTTCCTAAGATTTATCATGATCAACTGGAACCAACAGAAAGAGCTGAACAGGGAATTTTTGGTGGTTCCTATTTCTGTTAGTTGGGTTTTCCCCAGGCCTGGCACAAGAAGACGGGCAGAGTAGGGGTAAGTCCTAGAGCAAGGCCCACAACTTTGAAGGAAACTCCAAACCGCACCAGCATTTCCCTTCTCCTGTAATGGGGAGGAAATGGGGAGGGGCTAAATGGGCTAGGGGTCAAAGCAGGAAGGAGAAGGGAACCTCTGTAAGCAGAGCTACCTCCCTCTTCCCTGGCTTCACTGGGGCCAATAGGGGTCAGGTAGGGAGTAAGGAAACTTCACTGGGGAGACTGGGCCCTTGCTCACATGGAACCCACCAAGCAGGCAATCTGCCTTGCCCCAAACTCGCAGCAGGGCCCTCCAGCCCTGCTGGAGGAGCATCAGATCCATGCCTTTTGACTTCTTCCTGTTATGGGTTTTTATTACTAGGCTTCTTGCTGGTTCCCTCTGATTTAGAATCAGTCCCAGAGTTGCTTTCAGTTTTGAGTTCATATTCCCCTTCTCCTGTCTGGTATTGTGACTTGTCTTCCCTACTGCATCCCTGGGATCTTCCTTCCCTAACCCTAAGGATGGTACTGTTCAAATTGCCTACTAGCCTTATAGGAAAATGGAGGGATCAAAGAAGGGGTAAAGGATTACTCTGTAGCCAGAGTGTTGAGAAACAATTGCTGAAGGAGGGACAGGAGCAGAGATAGACAAGCCAGAAGCAAGAGGGCAGGTCCCCAGATGTCAGACATTGTACAGGCTTTTCAGGAAAAAGGAAAGAATTATGTCAACAACCACAGTGTTCCAAACACATACAGACATACGTTGTTTATCATTTGATCCTCATAAAGCCCTGTGAAGTAGTGAGATTATCTCCAATTTATGGATGAGTTCACTGAAGTTCCATAGTTGACCCTTCCTTGGACCCTCTGGCTCCATATTCAGTGCCCTGTCCTCTCCAACAAAACTGCTGCCTTCCTTATTTAGTGAAGATCTCACTGAGAAGTTAGCAAGAACTTCACAAATGAAACAAGCCTTTGACTGAGACCAGAACTGTGTCAGGGTTGCTCTGGCGGTCTCCAGAACTCAGGAAGTTGTCCTTCCTACGGGTAGAGTAACTTCCTCAGGACATTGGAGCCCTGTCGTCACACATATTATCAGGTGGAGTAGGAGCCTTTGTGCCTTGTCTGGCAGGAAGAGAACTGTTCTGGTCCTGCTGCCATGGCTGGTGGCTCCCACCATAGTCAGTGACCTGATTCTTTTGAGAATGCTGGAGGTTGGGGATTTCTGCCTGCCCAACCATCATACTTCAGCCTTGAAGAAGCAGAGAAGACTGGGGCCACTGTCCAAAAAGTGCTACCCAAAGTTCTAAGACAGAAAGATGTGTGCCTATGGTTAGGGCTGCTTCCTGCTTCTGCCACCTTTTTCCAACTCCAGGGGTCCATCTTTTCTGAGACTCTAAAGTCTGACTAGGCCCCAGATTTGTCTCTTCCATGCTCTCAGACTAGGGTTCCCAAAAGGCATGACTTTGGCCAGTCTGGAAGCTCAGAGAGGATCAAGCATTTCATCACCAGTTCACCTGGTGGGGAAGTATGATGCTGTGGCAGCTGACAGTGTTGGCCAAGATAGGAAGTTGGCATAGACAGGACATGAATGAGGTCTGCCACAGTAACGACAGACTGCCCCTCCCTCTCCCAGCAGCTTCTCCCAGGGAGACAACGCAGCCTATTTTCATGGCACATACTTGGGAGAAGCAGTCAGATGACAGTGATGTGCTCAGGATGTGTGGAGCCAGGACCAGCACTGGTGACTGTGTCTACTCAGTTTTGTTTTGTGCATCCCGGCCCCAGGTTGACTGGAGATCTGCTCTGGGCCTGCCTTAGACCTTTGAGTTCCTATTTGTTAAGCCCTCCTGCTTCTGTCCTGTTATCTAAACAAACATGTTGAGATTGGCCCTTAGCAAAGCAGTTCCAAGGAGAGCGTAGGCTTGCATTTATTCCTCCTGCTGTTAGCTGCACAGGCTGTGGGGAGGACTTGGTTTACCCCTTTCCTGTGGATGTTAAGGCAGATTTGTGGGGCATAAAAAAATAACCATGGGGAGAGGTACCATGAGGTGGTCTCCTCCCCTTCTTTCCTCTTCTTGCCTTCTCCACTTCTCTTCCATTTGTAAACTCCAACTAGAGACCTCAACCCTGCTTCCTTTGAAACTTAGTAACCTTGTTTCTAGCCAGTAGACGATCCCAGAGCTATCTGGGACCTCTTAACCCTAATTTATCCTAAACTTATCTTCAGCTTACCCTCTACTGGGTGCATGCCAGAGTGGGAGACTATAATAAATAGACATGGTCCCTTAGGAGTGAAATGAACACCTGGTGGGTTTAATCATATGTGAGATAAGTACACAATAAATAGATGGTATGGTAAATAAGTGATAGTTAAGGATATCCTCAAATTCCTTAGAAAATGCAAGACCCCCTCCCAGGATTCTTTGGATTCTTCTGGAATAATGTAGAACCTATGTGACTCCTCTAACCCTGGCACACATAATTCATGTCCCCTAGGGATGAGAGGATATCAAGGAGTGGGCAGAGGTAAACCAAGTGGTCATGCTAGGGAGTGGGAGCTGGACACAGAGCAGTAGACAGAGGAGACAGATGAGAGGTTGGCTCTCCAGGAGGCTGGGGAGAGACTGGCTCCAAGACAGTCATGTAGGTTTTCAGAGGGTGGTGGCACTTTGACTGGGGGATCATATTTGATTCAGGTCTGTGGGCAAGGTACAATGATCTGATCAAAGTGTCAGACTGCCTTTAGAGGCAAGGGTGGCACAGGCAGCCCTACTGATGAGAGAGGGGAGAAGCTGCAGGGAATACGTGAGGGGAAAGAAGACTGGCATGGGCAGGCCTCACTTAACACTTTACTTAAGTCTATTCATTCAGCAAATAATAAATAATAAAGAGTAAAATGAAATGATTCCTAGGCTGTCCTTCAGTATTCTACATTAGATGATCTCAAGGAGGGTTCTTTTTTTTTTTTTTTTTTTTTTTGGTGCTGGGGATCGAACCCAGGGCCTATGCTTACAAGGCAAGCACTCTACCGACTGAGCTATCTCCCCAGCCCCTCAAGGAGGGTTCTTGATACTGCTGTGACTTTGTGTGTGTGTGTGTGTGTGTGTGCATGGTACTACAGATTGAACCCAGGAGCATTTTGCCCCAGTTGTTTGTTCATTTTTATTCTGAGACAGGGTCTTGCTAAATTGCTGAGGCCACCCTCAAAATTGTGATCCTCTTGTCTCAGCCTCCCGAGTCACTGGGATTACAGCTACCTCAAGCTACTGCTGTGTCTTAATTGGGAGAGGTGTCATAAGTAACTTGCTGCTAATACTTAAAGTCCTAAACTTTTGTAAATATGTTTCTAAAAATATTTGAGCAGTTTGCTTTGCACAGATGTTCTCATTCACTTGCATCCTGATTCAGGGAAGAGAGGTAAAGTGGCAGCTTTACCTCTAGGCCCTGGGTGACTCAGAACTTGCCTGTGCAAGTGTGTGGCATAGGAAAGTTGTCCATCTCTCAAGTCATGGTGGAAAAGCAAATTGAAAGTTTTAAATGAGTTTTAAACTGGTTGCTTTCAAAGTTGTTTTTTTTTTTTTAATCTTTAAAAAAAAAATTTGTTGTTGACAGGCCTTTATTTTATTCATTTATTCATATGCAGAATATCAAACTCAGTGCCTCACACATGGTAGGCGAGTGCTATATTACTGAGCCACAACCCCAGCCCACTTTCAAAGTTTTGACCTGTTTCATGTTAAGTACATTTTACAGCATGACCTATGTGCCTATGAAACATATGTATATATACATGAAATATAAGAAATGGAAGCATTGTGAAGCATTTCTTGTGCTTCCTTTGCAGTAAATCCTGATATCTTCTATTCTATTCCAATTTTTCTCTTTTTTTAGCACTGAGGATTGAACCTAGGGGTGCTCTACCACCGAACTGCATTCCCAGTCCTTTTTATTTTATTTTGAGATGGGATCTGCTAAATTGCCCACTCTGGCCTTCAACTTGTGACCCTCCTGCCTCAGCCACCAGAGTAGCTGGGATTATAGTTGTGCACCACCCCACCGGCTCTGTTCTATTAAATCTGCTCATTTTCAGGGTTGGGGATATAGCTCAGTTGGTAGAGTGCTTGCCTTGCAAGCACAAGGCCCTGGGTTCAATCCCTAGCACCACCAGGAAAAAAAAAAAAAAAAGTAAAAAAAAAATCTGCTCATTTTCATTGAAATAAAGTTAATATTGACTCAGTAAATTGATTCCACAACCTGTTTTAGAAAACCTTGCTCAGACAAACTCAATTAATATGATGGGGAGGCAGGAAGACTCTCCTTCCCTTCAGAGCCTACCTTAGCAGCAACAATAAGGGTGAAGTCTTATGGCCTAGGAGGGGAAGGTATGAGCGGTCTAGCCTTTCTGTCCTCCAGTCGGGGAGGTTTCAGCTTGTTGATGCAGCTTTTCTCCTCAGAGCTCCATGAACCTACCTCCTGACAAGGCCCGGCTCCTACGGCAGTATGACAATGAGAAGAAATGGGATCTGATCTGTGACCAGGTACTGGTTTGGGAAGAGCAGGGAAGTGGGGAGTTGTGTCGGGCTGGACAAGGTGGCAACAAGGCCAAAGGCATCATCTGCAGCACTAACCAGGGCTTGGCCTCAATCTGTGCTGATATTCTGTTCTAAGGAGATTCTCATAACCGAGCTCATAGGCCAACCTCCCACATAGGGCTGTCTTAATTTCTCCCCGTGGGCAGTGGTGCCAAGGTGTGTAGGACTGGCTATAGAGCAGGCCAGTAGTTTTCCCAGCAAAGCCTGTTTCTGCATTTCCCAAGGTTGACACTTCTGCCTGGTAGGGTATCTAAGAAACTATCTCCTTCTGCTCCAGACTTTACAGATAGCAGAGTGTTTCTCATTATCTGCAAGCCTCTATATTGAGGTGCCCTAGTCCCCAAATGTTCTGTTCCCAAATCTAATAACAGTTGACAACTGCAGCTTTCTGTACCTGAAGCATGTTTAGAGCTAGAAGAGAAGAGAGATCATTGTTTTGCTCAGAACCAAGGCCTTCTAACATCTACCAATTGACTCTCCCCTGCACATATTTAAGGTCCTGAGTCTTTGAACTCAGGCCTGTCTGCAGGGCTGAAAGAACTGACTTTTTTATCTCTTGGTAGGTATAAAAGTAACTGGCACAGAGTGTGGGCAATGTGTTTACCTGGCACCTTCCCATGAGTTTTGTCACAAATTTATTATTTTCAAGCTCTGAACAAAATCATAATTACTAATGTTTATTGAATGCTGATTGTGTATCACATTCTCTACATGTATTAAACTGTCTCGTTTAATTCTCACAAAAACCTGTTGAGGAAGGCACTGGTTGCATTTTACAGATGAAGAACCCAAGGGTCTATAAAGTGCCTAATGCTAGTAAGTGATGGAGGCAGGACTAGGCTCAGGCAAGCTCTTCCACTGTCTCTCAAGTCATGCTGCTTGACCTGAGCTAGAATTATGATTCAGATGTCCTACTTCAAGCTCCTCCTCCTCCAATGAGTCCAGTTTCTTTGGCTTCTGCATTAAGAAGAGTTGGTTAGCACCTGCTTGGGTTTGGAAGCACAGCAGTCCTTTAATACTGAGATTCTCTAATTGTTGATTTCTCAGTCTTCTTTTTTTTGTGGTGGCTACTGGGGACTGAACCAAGGGGTGCTTTACCACTGACAGCTACATCCCCAGTCCTTTTTATTTTAAGACAGGGTCTCTCTAAGTTGCTGAGGGGTCTTGCTAAATTGCTGAGGTTGGCCTTGACCTTGAAATTCTCCTGCCTCAGCCTCCTGGGTCTCTGGGATTACAGGCGTTCTCTCTCTCTCTCTCTCTCTGTCTCTCTCTCTCTCTCTCTCTCTCTCTCTCTCTCTCTCTCTCTCTCTCGGTCATGTAATTTCAGCTTTCTCAGACTTTTCTTTCCTCTCCCCTCCCCTTTCATTTGTTTTCAGGTCTATTTTCTAACATTACATCATTCACCTGAACCCTTTTGACCCCCCACCCCAAATTCATTTATCTCAGTTGTGGAGTCCCTTATCAGACCAGAATGCTAAATTGTTTTCTGAATTTCCTATTGGATCAGATGAGGGGGTTGGGTCAAAGTAGGAAGGGCATAGTCCTGTTCCCTGTGTAGAAGGGGATTGAGAGGCGATTGAGAGGTGACCTTGCTGAAAAGCAACCTTCAGCATTTGAGGTTGCTTTGGATAAATGGCACCTGGGGCTTGAGCAAGCAGCAAAAAGTGCATTTGCAGCCCTGAGCTGTGTTACCACTGCAAAACCAGTCCAGTCCCAACTTCAGGGTTTGGAGCTGTGAAAGCTAGGTTCTACAAGTCCAAGCTCCTCTCCCCTTGGTCTTCCTAACCTTAGCCAGAAGTTGACCAGGCAGAGAACAGCACTTCTTAGTCTTATCTTTATTTGTGTATTATTCCCAGTTCTGAAACGCCACATCTTCTTAGCAAGTACAGGAGTCATTCAAAGTACTAAAGGAGTTGGAGATCTTAAAATAATTTTTGACAGAGAAAAGCATTTTAGGTTCAGGGAGCCCTAATTGGACAAGAAGATAGCAACAGGTGGGATAAGGCAAAGAAGAACACTTATGGTGTAGGCAATGCTAAGGACAGGTAACAACTGGGAGTCCCCTCAGGTTGAGCACTGTGGGCACTTTCCTTCCTCAGTTTCCTCATTTTACCCTGTGATTCTGTGTGTGCACATAATTACACATATGCATATTTTTCTCATAGGAACGATTCCAGGTGAAGAATCCCCCCCACACTTACATCCAGAAACTCCAGAGCTTTTTGGACCCCAGTGTAACTCGGAAGGTGAAGTATGAGGCAGTGGGGCCCTGACTTGCTGCCCTTCATAGCCCTGTGGGGTTTGGGCTCAAACCCTTTGCCATGGGGTTGGGATATCATCTGAACAATGGGAGGTGGGTTTCTGGGCCCTGAGGCTAGGGGCCTGGACTACCGGCCCAGTACTGGAGGGGAGGTCTGTAACTGCACTTTTGTACCCCCTCCATTTCCTTTTCTGCCCTTTTTATTGTACTGCAAGTTGGATGGGGGGACATCAGTGACAGAAAATTCCATGTTTACAGAAGTTCAGGAGGAGAGTGCAGGAGTCAACCAAAGTACTAAGGGAGTTGGAGATCTCACTTCGTACCAACCACATTGGGTAAGTCAGATTTGGCCATCCCAGTCTTTCTACCTGATCCCAGGTGTTGCCTACCACATATAATCTCGTGTCCTTTGAGGATGATTTGCTTGTTTATTTTCCCAGCCACAGGACAAAGCTGCCTCTTGAATGGTTTTTGGCTCCCCAGAGCATCACACTGTGCCTTTTCTGGCTTTTGTTCCCTTCAACTCTGCCAGCAGCTGACTGGATGCTTCTGGCAAGCTTGGGGCCTCTCCTGGGGTCCTCAGCCTGTGGCTTTGAGTGGAAGACATTCCCACAACGGCTGACAGTGGAGGCTGCCTGTGGCCTGGTGCTGGGCCAAGCGAGGCCCAGAGAAGTCTGAGGGTGGGGGAAACATATTCCAGTGGGTAACTGAGACCTAGTTCCTATTCAGTGACTTTTTGCACTCTTTGCCCAGAAAGTTATTTGCTTATTTAGGAGAAAACAGTCTTAGTTCATGAGCAGAGGAAACTTCCTGAAGCACCAAGAAAGAAGATGTAAAGTAGTGGGGCCAGGAGTTGAATGTCTTCTGTATTCACAGATCCTGTGTGCCAACTATTGACAGGGCTCCCAGGATCAATGTGAGTCTTTCTTTCCAGCCTCTGAGTCAGGTAACTAGAACTGCTGAACAGGCAGAGGGCTAATGCAGGGAGGTACAGTGAAAGAAGGCAATGCCTTAGTTTTATGAAACTGTAACCAGCAATGGTATGTGTAGCAAAAAGGAGACACAGAATGTGTGTGTACATGCAGAGGGAATAGTTAGGGACACCTGATACAGAACTGCAAGCAGGGGTTCCCTCCTGATAGAGGGGCCTTGCATGAATGGTGAGAAGTGGAGCCTAGGGTAGGATGGGGTAGCTGGGCATATGCCAGCCACAGGTCCCTGAGCTTCCCAAGAATGAGGTGGAAAGAGCCAAATGACATCATCGGCCTTTCCTCTCCTGTCATGGCAGCAGCCTACTTGTCCACCACGAGGCCAAGCCTGTGCGGGGCTCTTCAGCAGGAGGGGACACCTGTTTGTAGCCAGCTGCAGCACTACTCACAAAGGAAGCAGCACAGGACAGAACAGGAAAGGGATGGTTCCTGGCCTTGGAAGCTGTGCTGTGGTGGCCAAAATATGGCTTCCATACCTCATTTGTGAACCTGATGTGGAAAGCCAAGCCACTGCAAAAGGTGTGGCCACGCCTTCACCTTTGGTGAATTCCATCACAGAAGGAGCGCTAGCTAGGCTCTTTAGTTAGGGTGTGTATGAGGGTGAGAGTGACATGGGCAATAGCCCTGAGCACCATCAGCCACCTGCATTACCCTATCAGGCCTTCCCTTCCTCTCAGTCCCTGTTGTTTTCTTTAAATCCTCTTATAGTCAGGGCAAGGATGGGGGTCTACTTCTTTTGGAAGAAGACCAGAGAACAATGTGTGACAGTCCCCTCTGCTCCTTCTCTTTTACCTGGTGCCTGCCCCTCTGGCATCTGGCTAGAAACTAGGGGCCAGAACAGCCTGGTTCGCTGGCCCCAGGCCATTTGGTAGTTGGCATACAAGTTAGAGGTCTGAACCTGATCCTTGGTTCCCAGGGAATAGCTTAGTGCTTGCATTTTAGGAGCCCTGTCTCTGACTTGAGACTTCTCTAGGCAGTTTATGTAGGAGAGTCAGGATCCTTACTGGCAGGCAGTTTGACAGACTGGCTTGTGGGGGTTTCAGGGTGGGAGGATAAGGAGAGGAGAATCCTACTTTGGCCTCAGCCTGATCTGGCTGGGGCTTGTAGAAGCATGTGTGCAGATCTGCAGATGGGAACTCAGTCTCTGGAGTTGGGGACAGCTGAGCAGTAGGATTCCAGAGTCCCATCAGCTCCTCCTCCCTCTCTGGTTTGTATTGCTTTCTCTGCCTTGCCTAAGTGCCCTTTAACCTCTCCTCAAAGTGTCAAGATCCCGAAAATAGCAGTGTAGACTCAGACAGGAAATGAGAAGGGGGTGGGGAGCTGGAGAGCAGACAGACAGGAAATGGGAGGCCTGTAGGCCCCCAGAGAGGAAGCTAACTTCAGGCAGCTCCGGTGTCAGTCAACTTCAGCCAGAGCCTGCTGCCAAATCTCAGCCAGCTCTGGTGTTCTAGCCCAAGCCTCTCTCTAGACCTTGGGGTGTGGCAGGCCAAGCTGGTGTTCCATCTGTGGGGAAAAAACAGACCTGCAGGGTAGGTTGGGTGCAACTGGTTTATATAGCTCCCCCAGACATTCCAAGAGAATAGAGCACTCAGGAGAGCAAGGTTTCATCCAGAGGATTTTTGTCTTTGCAGTGGAACAAACCTATCTTATAACAGTCCCATCCAGAATTTACTCTTAACTTTCTTTCCAGAAATATCTCAGCCCCAAAGGAGCAAAGGCAGAAGGACAAAAATGACATAGGACATTGTCCTTCAGGTGCCCTGTTCTCCACCTGCCTGCCTCTCTGGCTGAGGGGGCCACTTTCTCTGTCAGTCTTCAAGTGATCATGGTATTCTGGAGTTCCTCAAGTTCCTGATCATTCCCTCAGTCATTTCCAGTTATGCCAGGCTCACTGTCTAAATACACAACTCCCATATCCCTCTTTGCTCACCGTTTCCCAAAATTGCTGTCCTTGAACTCAGTGGCAAGCCCTTTAGCCCATTAAGTCTCTGTTCTAGGGTGCTTACTGGCCCTTCCTGCCTATATCTTGACACTGAGACAACCAGCCAAGCTGGGGACTTATTGGCTCTGTCAAACACAGCTCTGCACATGGGCTTGTGGTAGATGCTCTGGATGCCTCCCCAATTCTTCCAACAAACATTGAGCAGTACAGTATGCCTAGCCTGAAAGATACAAAAGATGATTGAGCCAGGGCTCCAGGCTGGTAACATAGCCATAAATGGGTCTGTCAGGGGTTTTAGTCTTCAGAATTTTCCCAGCCTGGTGTTAGGTTCTGGAAAAACTCTGGAGGGACTATTGTTGAGTCAGAGACCCATCACCCTTGACCCACTTTAGCAGACTCCTTTCACTCTGTTTCCTGTGTTCGCAGGTGGGTGCGGGAGTTTCTGAATGATGAAAACAAAGGCCTGGATGTACTGGTGGATTACCTGTCCTTTGCCCAGTGTTCCGTCATGTAAGTACCACTCCAAGGATAAGGATGGGGACCCATTGGGGAAGACACAGTCCCATTATATTGAGAAGAAGGGTGAAATTCCAACACAGAGATGGAATTGGGAGTCCCAGGACAGGAGGAAATAGCTTAGAAGTGGTGTGGAAGTAGATAGGCAAACCAAGGAAATGTCAGGGGATCCATGAAGACTGGCCTATTGACTAAAGATGTTTTGGGGATAGACTGATAGGGAAAGGGAACTTGGAATTAGAATCCAAAGGATCCAGATGCCAGGTTGCAGGCAATCCAAGAAATGTCCTGGCTTGTGGAGTAGATACTCTGGTGGGATCCATCCATCTCTGCAAAATTAATAGGTCCAGATGTGAGAGGGTTACTTCAGGTCATTATTGAACCCAGGAGCAATGATCATAACCTTTGATCTGGACAGATGGATGAAGCATTTGGTACCCTTTTTCAGGCAGGTTGGGGACTTGGAAATAGCCACAGGAAACTGTGGTATAGTGCTAAGAATGAGGACTTTCAAGTCATTCGAATCCACCTCTAGGTCTCAGTTGTGTCATGTACTATCTGTGTAACCTCAAGCACATTTATCCTCTTCTATGAAAGACATGTTTCAGGGTGGTAAGGATTAAATAGTAATGTGTATAGAACAGTAGTATTTGGAACATATTAGGTCTTCATTGTGGTAGCAACTTTATTATTAAATTTTATTCAAGGCAGTAAGCCCTATCATAATTATCTGAATATATGGACAGAGGAATGATAGTGATAATAAATGAGATGGCCAGCATGTTCAGACTTAGGCCCTAGACGAGTCAGCCTTAGAGAAAATAATCATCCTGGTTTGCTAATTACTTTTTACAGTTTCCCTAGCACTGAAAGTCCCATGTGATAGGATATGGCCCCTACCTAGACTTTTATTTTTCTACTGTCCCTGTTCCCTCAGCCATTATCCTTTGTCCAGCAGGTCTTTAGTCTCATGACCTTAGGGGCACAAACTAATGCCTTACCTAGGTTTATTCTCCCTGCCACCAGGAATGATCTACTCCCCATCTCCATCCCTGCTGAGACCATACCTCATAATCCTCCTATCCTTTTAAATGTTCTTTCTTTTTTTGGTACTGGGGATTAAACCCAGAAGCATCACTGAGCCACATCCTGAGGAAACCCTCTCCTAACCTTTTTTTTTTTCTTTTTTTTGAGATAGAGTCTCACTAAGTTGTTTAGGGCCTCACTTAGTTGCTGAGGCTGGCCTTGAACTTGTGATCTTCCTGCATCAGCCTCCCAAGTCTCTGGGATTATAGGCATGTGCCACTGTGCCTGGCTTCTAAATGCTCTTTTTTTTTTTTTTTTTTTTTTTTTTTTGCGGTGCTGGGGATTGAACTCAGGGCCTTGTGCTTGGGAGGCGAGCACTCTACCAACTGAGCTGTCTCCCCAGCCCCTAAATGCTCTTTTTATAGAAAGAAATGAAAAACATTTGCTGAAGTGAATTTTTAAAATTCAGAACTTTTATAGTAAAAAGATGTAGATCATTTTTCCAAATAAGCCTAGCTTATTTGAAAAGCAAACAAATCCCAGCTGCTTTAAACCAAGAGCACACTGGAACCTTAGAACTATATTGAGTGTCCATGGAAATACCTTTGGCTCTTAAAAAGACTCAGGGAAGTGAGAGAATGTGTTTTGGGGAAGGGTTGAGAGGAAAGAGATGAGGCCATTAGGCATTTACTTGTAAACCATCAGGCTATCTCCCTGTCAGGGAGGTTCCTCTGAGGTCCACTGGACAGACCACCATAAATTACTTCCTGATCATCAGTACTCTGATTCTCACTCTACCTCCTTTGGGACTTTTGGGCATCTACAGATATCACTTGTTCCAAAAAGTCCCAGCCTGTGTACCTTTGACCTGAGGCTGTGTGGCTGTGTGTGTGTGTGTGTGTGGAATGGAATGGAATGCTCTGTGGGGGAGAAGCTGCCTGTGAGAGATGCTCCCTAATCCTTCATGACCTACAGGGGCAGAGGGCAGGAAGAATGAGCAGGACTGCTTCTCAAAGCACGTACCTGGATGAGCATGTGTGAGCGAAGACTGTGGGTCAGTGATCTCAGCTATCCTACTTGCCCTGGCTATACTCACAAACTGCTAATGGTGGGAGACATGTGATCCCAGAAGTAGGAAGTGACAAAGAAACTATGCCAGCTCCTGTAGGAGCTAGACTGTGGGTCCTTAGTCCATAATCTCAACTTGCATATTTCTTCCCCCAAGGAAGCTAAAGCCCAAGAAACCTCTATACCAGAAAAAACTAGAAGCCTCAAGTAGCCAACCCTAGAAAACCTGGTCATTAAAACCTAGTGTGAGGGCTGGGATATAGCTCAGCAGTGGAGTGCTTGCCTAGCATTTAAGGCCTTGGGTTTCATTCCCAGCACCAAGATGGGGAGAGAGGGGAAGCCAGCCAGTGTTAGGTTAGGGTAGTGGTGTTCCTTTTAAGCATAAACAACTCTTCCACTCTGGGTTTGGTGGGACCTCCTTTCCTGTCCATTCAAAGCTACCCAGTGTAGAATGAACTGGCTATTGCCATTGGCCAACTTGAAACACACAGTTGGCACATTCCCTCCCACTCCCTTCTGGGGTGAGATTCTCCATATGGAGCCACAGCTGCTTTGAGATGTCCCATCTAAGGCTGTGAGTGCAAGAAGCCAGCAGCCCCCACAGCCCTTGGATCATGGGGAGACCATTCCTCCTGGAGTTGCCTGGCCATTGAGAAGCAGAGGAACTGGCCTCTCAGCATCCCATCTCCTCAGATCCCTCTTCTGGAGCTGCCTGTGCCTATTCTGCCCTGTCCTGTGTTGGTAGCTCTTGTGACTAGGACCAGGATCGGATCTCTGCTTCCCAATTCTGCTTTCTCTTCTTGCTGCCCTTGCCTGAGGGTGGGGGACAGGTCACTGGAGGACTTGGCACAGAATTTCTCCTGTGTATGTGCCTGCGTGTGCGCATGTGTGTCCTTTCATGCTCCAGGTTTGACTTTGAGGGTATGGAGAGTGGTGATGATGGTGCATTTGACAAACTCCGGTCCTGGAGCAGGTCAATCGAAGACCTGCAGCCGCCCAGCGCCCTGTCGGCCCCCTTCACCAACAGCCTCGCTCGCTCTGCGCGCCAGTCTGTGCTCCGGTATGTGTGTGCTCGCTCTGCCCGCCTGCCTCCCACCCCAGCCCCAGTCCAGGTCTCAGTAATCGCGGTGAGTGCTCATGCTCCTCCCTCCACTCTTGCTTCCAGGCTCAGCTCTCTTGCCCTCTGCCTGCCAGTCTGTCTCTGGTCTGTCCTCTCTGTCTCCTTGACTGCCCAGCAGTCTGTCCTGGGTAAGTACATGGTCCTCAGCTGTGCCACCCCTCCTGGGGTTCCAGCTCTCCCCCTCCTTCATTCCTCATTCTCTCTTGGCCATTCCTCCCCAGCCTCTTGGGCAGGACCTGGGCTTTGGTGACTGCTCCAGCTCCTGCATTCATGAGTATTTTCCTCTAGCTCTTATTCTGCCCATCAGCTGTTGGGAGAGGAGACCAGCTCCCACCCACCTCCCTGCCTCTCACCTTCCCTTCTTCCTTCAGGTTTTATCTCTCAAAGGCTGCTACATGTTCACTTGTCTATGATGTCTAAGAGTCATTCTGCCTGGAAGCAGACAGATGTACTGGATGACTTCTCAGAACTTCTACCCCAGGAGGCTGTCCTTTGGGCCCTGTAGGCCTTTCCTGGGCCTCTGTCTTCTGGCTGTGCTTCTCTCCTACTTTCCCACTTGAGGTTTTTGTCCCTCAACATTACTAATTATTCTGGTAAATGCAGAAGCAAATTCCATACCTACTTCCTCTTTTTATCACAAAACATCATTAAGGCAGTGGAGGGGTGATGCAGAGGCAGGAATAGCCCCCTGGCCTTCCTAAAGCCTTTGGGGATCTGCTTTGCCTTATGGGGACATAGAAATTGGATAAGAGCCAGATGCTCCTGCCCCACTAAATGTGCAGAAGATACAGCAACTGAAAGTGGGATGAGGGAAGACTCAGATGGATCCCTTTGGACCCAACTCAAGGACTAGGAAGGCCTCTCCAACTTCTATGTATATTTTTGAGGATCTCTGAGGTTAGCATGGTGTGGGCACTGGTTATGGAACTGGGATCCTGGGCAGTTGCTGACAAAGTCTGTTCTGGGAGGCTGACTACCTGCCTTCTGCACCCTTCTCATGACTTATGGTATCAGCTCCTTCCTCCATTTCTGCTGCTAACGGGCAGCCTGGTGTCTGGTGAATGTGAGCACTCTTTGACCCTTCATCAGCAGCCTTAACCCCTACCTGACAGCCTGGCCCTCTCCCCAGGTACAGTACTCTGCCTGGCCGCAGGGCCCTGAAGAACTCCCGCCTGGTAAGCCAGAAGGATGACGTCCACGTTTGTATCCTTTGTCTCAGAGCCATCATGAATTATCAGGTAAGGGGCAGCATTAGCCATAGGTGCTCTACCTCTTCTGCCTCATCTGCTGAACCAGGAGAGCTAACAGGGCACCAGTTTATGAAAAACAGGTATGCTAGTGGCCTATGGCCAAGGAGATCTGCTGGGCTTTCCCTTCCCCATCAAGGCCCCTCCATCTTTTTCCTTTGCAGTATGGCTTCAACTTGGTCATGTCCCACCCCCATGCTGTCAATGAGATTGCGCTTAGCCTCAACAACAAGAATCCAAGGTGCGTTCCTGCCTTCCCACTGTTCCCAGGGCTCTGGAGATCTGGCCTCTGCTTGCCCTTGACCAGTCTTGCCTGTGTCAGAACCTTGGTTTGGGCCCTTCCCTCTGGTCTGCATTGCAGTGATCCTAGGAACAAGCCTTCCTCACCCATCTTTTTTTTTTTTTTTTTTTTTGATACTGGGGATTGAACCTAGAGGTGTTTAACCACTGAGTAACATCCCCAGTTCTTTCTATTTTTTTATTTTGAGACAGGGTCTTGCTAAGTTGCTGAGGCTGGACTTGAACTTGCAATCCTCCTGTCTTGGCCTCTGTCCCAGTCTCACGAGTTGCCGGGATTACAGGCATGCACAACCACATTCAGCTCACCCATCTTCTTCTAAAACCTACCACCTCCTCTTGCTGCTGTGGCTGTTATCAGTCTTCCAGAAGGACTCCCCCAGTCATGAGCATAAGCTGTGTGGTGATCAGGATGGGGAGATAGAGAATTAATCTTTCTTCTTCCCTCCTTAGGACCAAAGCCCTGGTCTTGGAGCTCTTAGCAGCTGTGTGTTTGGTGCGGGGAGGTCATGAAATCATCCTTGCTGCCTTTGACAATTTCAAAGAGGTCAGTCTCCTGCTTGCGTGTATGTGGGTATTGGAAGGGGAGAAGGTGGGGAGCCTGATACTTAAGCACAATTTCCTGGGATTTCTAGTGATTTTAATGCTCTAGTGTTTAGCTAAGCAGCCTGCTCGCCAGATAAGGACCAGAACAGGACCAGAACTAAAGCCAAACCAGAACTTCAATCTCACTATATCTCATGCCAGGAAATCACCCAGTTGACTGGCTAAGCTGCTATGGGCTATAGTGAAATGGTCCTAACCTGGTCATTATCGGATTCACCTGAGGAGCTTATTAACAGTACAGATCCCTGTGCCCCACTCCAGACCCACTGGAGCCTGGGCATCTGTACTTTATGAGACTTTCCAGGTAATTCTGTTCTAGTGAACCAAAGAAGGTATGTTTGTTAGGGG
Source organism: Sciurus carolinensis (assembly GCF_902686445.1). Taxonomy (NCBI): domain Eukaryota; kingdom Metazoa; phylum Chordata; class Mammalia; order Rodentia; family Sciuridae; genus Sciurus; species Sciurus carolinensis. Next base: position 110,062,499 of record NC_062216.1, on the reverse strand, counting down.
AGGAAAGGGATGTCTCTCAGATTGTTGGCCACTACTGGCAAGGGGAGAGAGCTTCTGTGTGGAATTTCCCAAGTGTCTATGCTTGGTTCCGAAACCCCAATCTGCTTGAACATAGGATTCCTCGACATTCAACCACAGCTGTGGTCCCACCCCTTCCTTCTCTCTGGACCTCTTCCCTAGCATCCATTGTTCAAGCCAGGAAATAGCTCTTCCTCCTTGAAGCCCAGGGGCTCAGAGGAGCCTCTGGACCCCTCTCAGCAGAGGGCTTTCCTGCACACTGGCCCCTCCTTTGCATTCCCGTGGGACCTTGGCCTCCTGCTTCAGCCATGTCCTGACCCCCTTTCTCCTTCCGTCAGTAACCTGGCAGCATCAGACTTCTGTGTTTCTTCTTGGCACAGCCCCAGAGGCACCTAAAGTCCAGCCTAAGGGCACAGGATTTACTGGGTTCCCTTGTTGAGTTGGTGAGAGACCAGAGACTCAGGGCCAGATTCCAGGTCCCAGGTTTTCCTCTACAGTGTCCAGAATGGCTCATTTCCTTGATAGAGTTGTGGTTAAACTTGATCTGAACCAATGCCTTTGCCATGATGTTTCTGGGAACCACAGCTCAGGGGCTTAGTTTCTGCATAGGGAGGATCCTTTCTCTGAGAAAGTTTGCTCACCCAGGTGTGCAAGGAGCTGCACCGCTTTGAGAAGCTGATGGAGTATTTCCGTAATGAGGACAGCAACATTGACTTCATGGTGAGGAACAACCCAGGGCAGGTGCATGCCAAGCAGGGCCATGTGCTTCTTAGGGACAGGGGCCATGGTGAAAGTGTATTTTGATATTTTAATTCTTCACCAGGTGGCCTGCATGCAGTTCATCAACATTGTGGTACACTCAGTGGAGGACATGAACTTCCGGGTCCACCTACAGTATGAGTTTACCAAGCTGGGACTAGAGGAATTCCTGCAGGTGAGCTGGTCAGATGCTTTGATATAAAGAATCAGCTTAGAAACATCATAGTGTTTCTTTTATAAAAGCTTAGTCCTTGATGCCTCTAGAACCTGCCTGTTTTCTGTGGTCTGGGATTCAGGCCATCCTGTAGAGGTCTCCCCAGCCAGGCAGCTCCATGAGGGCCAGACACTGACACAGCAAGCAGCAGGAAATCCCTCCATTATATGCTGTAGGAAGGGTGACGAAGACCCAACAGTTTTTAGGAGGTACCCCAACTACTTCTCTTTCTGATTTTCCCCCAGAAGTCAAGGCATACAGAGAGTGAGAAATTGCAGGTGCAGATTCAGGCATACCTGGACAATGTGTTTGATGTGGGAGGTTTGTTGGAAGATGCTGAGACCAAGAATGTAGCCCTGGAGAAGGTGGAAGAGCTGGAAGAGCACGTATCTCATGTAGGTAACCTCCTCTGTCTGCCATAACCTTCGTTGAGGTTCACGGAGGATAGTGATGACTGAGTTTCAGAATCCTGAGTTTACCCACTTGCCTCCAGATTGAGCCTCAGGAAGGCTTTAGAATCTCCTAAGGCTCTATAGAGTATGCTGTGGTTAGACTACTGCCATTTGCCTTGTATGTGTTGCTGTTTCATATGAGATCAGACCCTGGGCCCATGAGAGTGATGTAGAGAAGCCACCTGACCAAGCTGCATTTGGGGTCCTACAGGGTGCGAGTGTTAGGCCTGGGTCTTGACTGGGCCTCAGTTCATAGTAAGTGCCTAGGCTTTAGGGCCAGCCCCAAACCTGCCCTTCCCAATTTGCAGCTCACTGAGAAGCTTTTGGACCTGGAGAATGAGAACATGATGCGGGTGGCAGAGCTAGAGAAGCAGCTGCTGCAGCGGGAAAAAGAGCTGGAGAGCATCAAGGTACCAAGTCATCTGGGGAAGGAAGGCTGTGACCACCCCTGGGCTCCAGTGCTTTGGAACCTTGCTTTTCTTTCCTGAGTTATGGCAAGGAGAGATCTTTTTTGTTGTTGCAAGATTTTTTTTTTTTTTAAATATATTTTTTAGTTGTAGATGGATACAATACCTTTATTTATTTATTTATTTTAGTGGTGCTGAGCGAGCGTGCTACCACTGAGCCACAACCCCAGCCCCAAAGAAAGATCTTGATTTACCCTTGAAGCACTCAGATAATGGTGGTCTGATGATTTCACTCCATTTTTTAGTTTGGGAGGGAAGCTGAAACCAAAGTGAGCAAGACACACACTAGAAAGGGTGGAAGCAGATTGGGCACCCAACAGTTACCCCTGGAGTCCCTTCCAGGTCTCCTCCCAGCCCATCCTGCTGCTTTTCCTCCACATACTCCTCAACCTTGTTTACTGATCAGAGTTGGAGTAGCTGTTTATTAGGCCATTCACAAAGTATCATAAATTAGGAATGCAGGGGCTCCTTATATTTCATCCTCTGCTTTGTCCTCTCACCTACCTTTTGTTAGTTATAAGTCATGCCCCATTGGGTGTGGTAGTGCATGCCTGTATTCCCAGTTGCTAGGGAAGCTGAGGCAGGAGGATTCCAAGTTCAAAGCTAGCCTCTACAATTTAGAGAGGCACTAAACAACTTAGGAAGACCCTGTCTCAAAATAAAAAATAATTTTAAAAAAGGGCTGGGACTGTGGCTCAGATGTTAAGCATGTCTGGATTCAATTCCTGGTACCAAAATAATAATAATAATAATAATAATAATAATAATAGTAATAATAGTGTCATGCCCCAATCTACCTTTTCTTCCTGAGAAATATGATCATGAGCTGAGCCTCTATTAAATACTAAATTAGGAACTATGGAGGATACAGAGATGGCTAAGACAAAGCCTGTCCATGGGGCTTCCAAATGAGCAATAAATAAGGCCAAAAGATAAACAAAAGCAATAAAGAAGCCCAAGGACTATGGAGAAAGCAGTTGCATCAGACTGGCAATAGCCAAGGAGTTTCACAGCCACTTCCTTTTTCCTGGGTTCTGAAAGATTGGTGCAGTGAGAACAGCCTGGAGCAGAAGGGATAACATTTCATGGTGCCAGCAAAGAGAGGCTAGCCCTTCTACTAACCTCCTTTCTTCTGCTGCACTCCAGCTTTCCTTACTCCCCCATCTATAATTCTGCCATCTAAAGCACACTCACAGAGACCCTTGAGTGTCCTTTGGGTAGGAAGTCTCATTCCCAGGAGTAATGGCTTTAGCCCATCCTTCCCTCAATGACACTCTCTGCCCAATAGGAGACATATGAGAATACAAGCCACCAGGTGCACACCCTGCGGAGGCTCATTAAGGAGAAGGAAGAGGCCTTCCAGCGCCGATGCCACCTGGAGCCAAGTGCTCGTGGCCTGGAGTCTATGGGTGTTGAGGCCCCAACTAGAGCAGGCCCTACAGAGCTGAGCGAGGGCATACCACCCTCAGACCTGGACCTGCTGGCTCCAGTCCCACCTGCGGAGGAGGCCCTTCCTCTGCCTCCACCACCAGCTCCCCCTTTACCCCCCCCTCCTCCCCCTTTACCAGGTAAGTAACCAGGATCTCTGGGCCCAGAGGGGCAGTCGCATTATGGACCAAAACCCTAGTCAGCAGTGTCTTCTTTGCAGTCAGGAAATGGCATCATTTGAGGAATGGAAGGCTATCAAGTCAGGGTGAGAGAGGGCTGAGGGAGAGCCACAACCTAAGGAAGCTTGGGTTACTAAGGTGCAGGGATGTCTTGGGGTAGAGAATCATCAAGATGCTGCTTCTAAGCAGCCAAGGAGAGGCTGAACTATGGCAGGAGAAACTGGGGCTTGAACCACCCATCAGGATTCCGGGGAGCGCCTTGAGCAGAACTCACACAGCCTCCTCCCCTGAGTCTGTAAGGACAAGTCAGGTGGGCAGAGGAGAGGATAACCTGGGAAGTCTCATGATCCCTGGGTCACTGTGCCATTTCTTTTTCCCCTAGGCAAGTGTCCCCCAGCCCCACCTCTCCCTGGAGCTGCTCCCTCTGTGGTATTGACAGTGGGCCTGTCAGGTGAGTGTCTCCAGGGCCTTGGACAGGGCTGGTGGAATCAGGGGAATATGTCCTTGGCTCCATCCTCAATGATCTTCCTTCCAAACTAGCCATTCGCATTAAGAAACCTATCAAGACCAAGTTCCGGCTGCCGGTCTTCAACTGGACAGCACTGAAACCCAATCAGATCAGTGGCACTGTCTTCAGTGAACTGGATGATGAGAAGATCTTGGAGGTGACAGGGTCGGGGGCCCAGAAGGGTAGGGCTGAAGACCAGGTTGCTCTTTTAGCCAGACCTCCTGGACTTCTGTCTTCAGGCAGGGACCAGGGTCAGCTTCATAAGCCAGAGCTGGGCTCATGCTGGGCGTACTGCCAGCAGATCGTTGCGTAGTATGAGGCTGCAGTATTTTCCCTTCTCATCTACTCTTGCCAGGACCTGGATCTGGACAAGTTTGAAGAATTGTTTAAGACGAAAGCCCAGGGCCCTGCCCTTGACCTCATCTGCTCCAAGAATAAGACAGCACAAAAAGCTGCCAGCAAGGTGACCCTGTTGGAAGCCAACCGTGCCAAGAACCTGGCCATCACCCTGCGCAAGGCTGGCCGCTCAGCTGAGGAGATTTGCAGGGCTATTCACACGTGAGGCTCCCACTGACCTGGTTCTGGTTCCCAACCAGTTGGCAACCCAGTTCTCCATCTAGGAACCTACTTTTCCTAAATTCCAGAGCTCCTGACAGAGCTCCTCTACCCCTCCATCATCCACTGTCCTGGCCAGAACTTACTGCATCCATGCTATGTGCCAGAAACCATATGAGGTGCTAGAGAGCAGCCTAGGCCTCCACTCAAGCAGCTCCTAGTCTAGTGGGAACAGTATAGTAACACCAAGTGATACCATCTAGAGGGCAGAGAGGGCATGACTGGGCTTTGTGCTCAGGGAGGACTTCCCAGAAGAGGTACTACTTTAAGAAGTGATCTGAAGAAGTGCACACATTAGTCCAGTTTAGGGCCTAGAGGGAGAAACTTGCTACTTTAGGTACTAAAAATGGAACCTGGCTTTAGTGTAGGGAGGAGAGTTGGAGGGGCAGGGTAGACAAGTGGACAGAAGTCTGCAGTCCCTTCTCAGGTGTTTGGACTTCACCATAGGTGCAGAGGGGGGGGAAACTGACAAGACTTGCACGTGTTGATTGATTGGCAGTACTGGAGATTGAACGCGAGGCCTCAGTGCATGATAGATAAATGTTCTATCACTGAGTTTCATCCTGAGCCCCCATCCCCCTTTAAAATTTTATTGAGTCAGGATCTCACTAAGACCAAGCTGGTCTTGAACTTGTGATACTCCTGTCTCAGTCTTCTGAGTAAATGGGATTACATGTGTACACACTGTGCCCAGTTTGAAGGACTCTTAAATAGGAGAACAGAAGCTGGGTGCAGGGGCACACACCTGTAATCCCAGCAATTTGGGAGGGTGAGGCAGGAGGACTGCGGATTCAAGGCCAACCTCAGCAACTTAGCAAGACCCTTGTCTTAAGTTAATAATTATAAAAGGACTGGGGATGCAGCTCAGTGGTAAAGTGCCCTGGGTTCAATCTCCTGTACCAAACGAAAAACAGGAACATAGAATGTTCCCCCAGGATTGTTGCTGCCACTGCAATGGTGCTCTGCCTCTGTCTACATCCCATGACAGTCCTCACCCCCAGTCCTCCTGGAGGAGAGGCATATACAAATGATCCTTTGATCCTCCTTCCTACACAGGTATGACCTACAGACACTACCTGTGGACTTTGTGGAGTGCCTGATGCGCTTCCTGCCCACTGAGGCTGAGGTGAAGCTACTGCGGCAATATGAGCGTGAGCGGCAGCCCCTGGAGGAGCTGGCAGCTGAGGATCGCTTCATGCTGCTCTTTAGCAAGGTGGAGCGGCTGACCCAGCGAATGGCTGGCATGGCCTTCCTGGGCAACTTCCAGGACAACCTGCAGATGCTCACACCGGTATAGCCCCCACCCAAACAGTTGTCCTCTGCTGCTGCTCCTCCATCTCCCTCTGCTGGTCACTTCCCCTGCCCTGCTGCTCCTTCTAGCTCTTCCCTGACTTTAACCCCATACCCTGACCCTAGCCCAGAATGACTCAAGTATTCATCTTATTTTCCAGCAACTCAATGCCATAATTGCAGCCTCTGCCTCCGTCAAGTCCTCACAGAAGCTGAAGCAGATGCTGGAGGTGGGAAGAGGAGTGAATGGGGTGTTGGTCTTGGGGGCTATACAGAGGGATTCCCCAGGGCATGACCTGACCTGCCTCCCACACATCTTTTGAACAGATCATTCTTGCACTGGGAAACTACATGAATAGCAGCAAGCGAGGAGCTGTGTATGGCTTCAAGCTCCAGAGCCTGGATCTGGTAAGACAGTGGGGGGCTGCATGGACCAGGGAGCCTGGGTGCAGTAGTGGTGGAGCTGGTGTGCTTAGCTCCCTGGCACTGCCTCTCTCTCCCTCCCAGCTGCTGGACACTAAGTCCACTGACCGGAAGATGACACTGCTGCATTTCATCGCCTTGACAGTGAAGGAGAAATACCCAGACCTAGCTAACTTTTGGCATGAGCTGCACTTTGTGGAGAAGGCTGCAGCAGGTGAGGGGAGCCTGGCAGGGTAGGCCAGCCCTCATGTTCAGCCCAGGACAATCCCAGGAAACAATGAGGAGAGGGAACTCTTGGATCCATTTATTTCTAGTTTTTGTTATCTTCTTTCTGACCACTTCAAAGCTTTCCGCTAGAGCCATGAGCAGGGGCCACCCCAGAGTGAGCGTTCCTCTAGGCATTAGGCCTGGCCCAGCCCTTCCCAGCTAGGTGCAGTGGGAACAGGAACAGGAAGGGGAGCCATGGTCCTTTACTCCCAACTCCCTTAAGTTGGTTCTGAATTACTGCATTTCTCTATGGTGCATGCAGTATTAGAAAAACCATGAAGCCCTCTAGAGACATAAATAAGGTAGCCGTTATTTGTGCCAGTTCATAAAAGCTGGGCAAGGAGTCAGCTCCATTTTGGAGGCCAGCAACCACTGTGGCTCGCCTCCCTTTGCTACCTTGTTCTTTGGAGTTGTCCCACCCATGAGAACACAGCTCCATGTCCACACTGAGGTGAGAACCTGAATGAGCTGTGCCTAGGGAGACGGTGTTTGCTGTAGTCCTGGGCTGGGCAGTGTGCATGCCAGGCCATGGGTAGGCCTCAGCAAGGCCTCTGACAACCACAGTGTCCCTGGAGAATGTGCTGCTAGATGTGAAGGAGCTGGGCCGGGGCATGGAGCTGATTCGGCGGGAATGCAGCATTCATGACAACAGCGTCCTTCGGAGCTTCCTTAGCACCAATGAAGGCAAACTGGACAAGCTCCAACGTGATGCCAAGACAGCTGAGGTGAGCAAGGGATGGAGTGGGCAGGAGCAACCCAGGCTCTCTAGATAAGCCTAACTGCTTCTTTTACCAAACAGCAGGCCTACTCTGTCAGGGAAGGAGGGCTCTTGGGGCCCTCAGGGACCACAAATTCTTCACAGTTTAGTAGGGCTTGAGTGGCTGATTTTCCTTCCTTTGGCCCTGTGTTCTACTCTCTGTGGGCCTCCTGTCCCTGGGCTTCTTCTTCCTGCTAGGTTGACTCCTTCTGCCCACCCCTTTCCCCAGGAGGCCTACAATGCAGTTGTGCGCTACTTTGGAGAGAGTCCCAAGACCACACCTCCTTCTGTATTCTTCCCAGTATTTGTCCGATTCATTCGTTCTTACAAGGTAAGCTGGAGAGGTGATTTTAAAGAGGGGTTTGGCAGAGAGAAACGCCTCTTTGAAAAATAGGTTGAGGGAAAGGGGCTTGGGCTTCAAGTCTCAGCCTTTTCCAACTCCTCCTCTGGGTCCTGGGGAGAGAGCAATTGAAGCTGGAAGCTGGCGACAGGCCTTGTAGCTGAACTGGTGGGTAGGGTGGGGGCCCAGGTTCTTCCTGTCATTGTTTAGAGCAGGAAGTGCCCCTCCAGAGGGTGGCCACCTGGGGTTAGCTGGTCCCACTGCCACCTACTCTCCACCCTCAGTGTCAGCCCCTCCCCTCCCAGCCTGTGTGAGCCTCACCTTCCACCTTGGTTCTGTAGGAAGCAGAACAAGAGAATGAAGCCCGCAAGAAGCAGGAGGAGGTAATGCGGGAGAAGCAGCTGGCTCAGGAAGCCAAGAAGCTGGATGCCAAGGTGAGTGGGACCAAGGGCTGGGCTGCAGGAGAATGGGACAAAGAACTGGGGACCAGGGCAGGAAGCAGAACTAGAGAGAAGATGGAAAACTGCAACAGATATACCTGAGGCTGGACAGATTAAGGACTACAGAGTCCAGAGGGATGGGGAGCTTGGCTTTGGGAGGGGGACTTCCTAGCAACATATAAACCAGGAGCATCTTGGGACAGGAGCCAGCCCCTTGTCAGGTTACTGATGACTTCCTTCCCCTTTCAAATGCTTGGCTGTAGACCCCATCCCAGCGGAACAAGTGGCAACAGCAGGAGCTAATTGCAGAGCTGAGGCGACGCCAGGCTAAGGAACACCGACCAGTTTATGAGGGAAAAGATGGTACCATTGAGGACATCATCACAGGTGGGGCCCCTCTGCCCTCCTTGGAGCCTGGTGTTAGATCCAGCTCCCAAAGCCCAACCTAACCAGACTGCCCCCCCACCCCCCATGAGGCCTGACCACTGTGTCTCTCTCCTGGGCCAGTGCTGAAGAGTGTCCCTTTCACGGCTCGTACTGCCAAGCGGGGCTCACGCTTCTTCTGTGATGCAGCCCACCATGATGAGTCAAACTGTTAACCCCCAAGGCTGGGGCCCCTGACAGGTATTGGGCACCAGCTGCCCCCTCTGCATGCCCACCTCCCTGGACTCCTCCTGGAGTCCATAGGCACCTCCCTTGCATGCCCTGGAACCATTCCCTGGCAGCCTCCCAGCAATAGGGATACATACTTCTCTCTGCATGCCCCATGCTCCCAGAAGCATGGCTTATCCTCTGACGCAGGGAAAGAGAATCTCTCACTTAATGCTGTCCTGGCTTCTACTAAGACCCAACGGCTAGGGAGTCACCAGGCCAGGTTTGGGGGCTATGCCAGAGTAGTCAGGACCAGGCCTATGGTTCTGATTGCTGATGCTGAAGCTACATTTCTGGGCCCAGGGCATTCTTGGTCCTTGTCTCCTCTATGGTTTCTTCCTCATAAGAGCTCTGGCAGTAGCTGCTGCCCAGGGACAGTTAGATGTCCCTTGATGTCTGCTTCCTGAGAGTTGGGGTCTCTTCCTAGCTTCTTACTAAGTCTACCTTGTTTCTGCTTAGTGGCCTCTAGTCTCCCCACCTGATCCTTTCAAAGTGCAGAGCCCCAGCATTCTCCCCAGCTGGCTTTCAAGCCTCTTTTCATGGTCCACTTCACAGCTGGTTCCTCCCTATCCTGCTGTGGATGCTCCTGAAGGTGCTGTACTGCTTAGCTTCCCTGCCTGTTGATAAGCTTCTGTCTTCCCTACAGGCCTCCACCTCCAACCCATTGTTGTTCGCCACCAAGCCAGGAGTGCTGCACCACCTAGTGGCCCCCCTCGAGCTCCAGGGCCCCACTGAGACCCTCTTGAAGGCAGAAGCACTTCAATCCTCAGTCCTGCAAAATCCAGCCAGTGGACATGAAGCCAAGGGCCTGGCAGAAGGTTATGCTGCTCTCTCAGCTGTGCCACCCCAGCTCTCAGGCTGGATCTTACCTGTGCCACTGTGGGCACTAGGTCTATTAGGGGTCTGGCACTTCTCTAGTGCCTCCAGTACTGTACTGTCCCTATGGTCTTCAACTTCATTTCTTGAAAGGTCATCAAGGATTAGCTCAGAGCTGGGAAAAACCATGTCCAGCTTTATTGTACACAGGGGGCAACTAGGCCCCTCTCCCCTGCTAGAGCCCAGTGAGATGGGAGGAGAAAAGCCATTCTCCCTGCTTTTTTTCTTTCCTTTTTGCAGTTCCATGGTCAGCACTGGCCTAACAGTATCCAGGCTTAGGGAACCTTGGCACCCTGCCAACCTCAGATCATCTCTTATGAGGAGCAAGGCCCTTCTACACCTGGGCCCACCCAGCTGTACCCTCATGATAAGGGTAGAGGATGATGCCAGGCCCACTGTCCTTCTCCTTGGCTCATTCCAGTCAGATGGTGTTCTTGCTGCAGTGGCCTGAAGAGCAGGGTTCTCTATACCAAGACCTCTAGAGAAAGAGCATGCCAACAACCTCCTCACCTTCCCTCAGCTAGGTGGTTTTTTGGTGGGGGGAGGTAGGAAGCATGGTGGTCTTTGCAGACTATTTGCTCAGTTCCCTGCCAGTTTCTTCTCATTGCCTAGAAGAGAATGTGGGACCACCTCTTTTTGTACATGTACCACTTCCCTTCTCTCTTGTACATAAACCCTAGTCCTTTCTTCTCTCAACAAAAGCTTGAAGCATCAGGCTGTCTCCTCTTTCTGAGCTTGGGGGCCAGGGTGGCCACTGAATTAAAAAGTCTGGGGGAAAGAAGCATGCCGGAAGGAGGCTGGGTGGGTTCCAACCACACAAAGGGAAGCAGGTCTGTGTGAGACACTAGTGCCCTCTGCTGGGCATGTGTATACCAATCCAGTTCCCAGCCTGTCCCAGAGCACATGGAGAGGACAAAAGTCACCGGCCATGTTATAAATATTGTTATTTAAAAAACAAAACAAAACACACATACATCGGGTCCCTGGAGAAAGCAGTGGTGAAGCCCCTGGGCAGGCACTGATGCTAGAGGGTGAGGACTCAGCCCTATGCCACCTAGGCTGTATTCACCAGTCTGTCTCTTCCCTGGAGACCCCATCGCTCATACTTGATCTACTGGTATTACCCGCCCCCCCTTCAACATGGCCTGGGGCTGAGGGCAAGGACTGCACTAGTTGTCCGGGAAGTGGGGAACCCTTAAACACCAAAAGCAACCTTGACAGGTGCCAACAGTGGTGTATTGAGGGTGGAGTTACTTTAGGAAAAGTGGACACCGACCAGACGAAGGAGTCTGAGGCATACGGTAAGGGTGGCCAAGGAGCCACCACCTCAAGCAGGCCCGAGGCAGAGAGCAGCTTATCAGGTCACTGGTGGTCATCCAGTTGCTGTAGGAGTGTCCGCCGCCGCCTCTCTAGCTCCCCCTCACTCAGCTCGCTTTCTGACGTGTCCCAGCCTGTCTGTTGGAGCAGAGGCATGGCTCACCCAAGCCCCCTGGACAGAGTGCTGCCTGGCTGGGGCCGGGCCCCTGCCTCTGCCTCTCACCTTCTCCTTCTTGATTCCAAAGCCTGGGGAGCGATTAGGGAGCTCTGCCTGTCGAAGCTCCCTATCCTTGTCCTGTTCTTGTTCTTTCTCTTCACTTTCTTTGCCAGCTTTCTCCTCAGGGTCTGTCTCACTCTCAGGGCTGTTCTGTAAAAGTCCAGAGCCCAACTCCTCAGCTCCTGTGGACAGCTAGGAGATAGGTGGAATAGATCCCACAAAATAGCAGTCTTAGGCAGAGTTCCTTCTCTACTCACCGACTTGTGTCTTCTCTTCTTAGTTTTCTTTTTTGGTTTCTTGGTTTTCCGAAGGCCATGATCTAGTGAAAGAAAATTCCTACTAAGTCCCAAAGGGAAAAAGGAGAGCTCATCCTCTTCCCTACCACAGCCCTCTATTCATTCTTTGCAGACATGGGCCTTGTGGTCTGAGACAGCAACCTGAGGAAGACTGAATCTAGTTTCCCTTCCTTCTCTTGGTTTCCTGCCTAGTTCTTTCATTCTCACAGGTCAGCCCTCCTAATCCACTCCACCCTCAAGGGTACTTGAGCTTGCTGAGGTCCTCCTCTTAGTCGTCACCCACAGTTCTCCATCCCCCCGGCTCCCAGCGTCTGCTTACCTGATCCAAGAAGAAGGTGGGAGGATGGGGAGCCCCGTCCTCCAAGGGCAACACCCCCACTTTCAACTGAATCAAGTGAGGATGAGGGATCAGAACCAGACTCTGAGGGGTTTCGCCTCCTCCGCTTGGGGGGCCGGAGGGATGGTGGGGGCAGCTCCTCCTCTTCTGACTCGGAGCCCTGGGCAGATAAGCAGATATGGGTCAATTGCAGAGGTTCTCTGGCCTCTAGAGCCCTTGTCTGGGAATTGGGGACAGAGAGGAGGATCCAGGGCCAAAGAAATCCTCAAATCTCCCTCCAATGGAGGTGACATAAGGAAAAACAAGAAGTGTAATTTTTTTTTTAGGTGTCATGGACCTTTATTTATTTGTTTGTTTGTTTGTTTGTTTATATGTGGTCCTGAGAATGAACCTAGTGCCTTACACATGCTAGGCTCTACCACTGAGCTACAACCCCAGCCCAACAAGAAGTGTTTATTACCCCAAAACAATCCAGCCTCACCCCAAATCCCTCCACCTGCCAACTCACTGAGGGTGAGTGGGAACGCTTGCGATGGTGTTTCTTGCCCTTTCTGCCATGCTTTCGGCCTTTGGTGTGGAGGTGCTGGCATTCTGTCTGCTAGAGGCAAAGGGAGAAAGGTAAGGGCCCTGCCTTCTTGTCTCAAGCTAGGGCCTTTTGCCTATCCCAGGTCTCCCTCAGGTTTCCCTTCCTTAGCAGTGCAGGCAAAGGAGAGTCCTAGGATGTGAGGCCATTGAGATCTCTGTTGAACTGGCCTAGGGACTTCATGCACCTAGGACAGATCCAAAGGGCAAGAGCCTGCCTCACCTCCAGCACCTGCAGGTACTCCCGGAAGAGCCGGATCCGTTCCGACTCCAGGGTGATCTGCTCAAAGGCTGAGTCGCACACAAAGCGCTCACGGACCTTGAACGGGGAGAGCACTGCTGATCAGACCAGGCTCCACCTGGCCGGGCTTGAACACGGCCATGAGCACAGGGCAGGGCGGGGGCAGAGGAAGAAAGGGAACCGGAGCTGGCCCAGGGCTGTGCCATGACTGGGGTGGGCCCTCAATGGTGGAGAAACTCCGCTGCACTCAGGCTTGAGGGGTGACTGGGGTCAGGCTGCGCTCCTGACCTCTTCCCACGCAGTGCCCAGCTCCAGAGCAGGCACGGCCTGCCTCAGCATGCTTCGAAAGGCAGCTTCCCTGCGCCGCATCCTTCGTGCCTCCTCCTTTTCCCGCTCCCTCTCCCGTGCCTCTGCCTTCTCCAGCAGCTGAGGATAGAAAAGATGCAGAACAAGGTCACCCAGAAGGGTGAGTGCCCAGGGCCCACGCAGGCATACCTTAAGAGGTTTGGCCTTCTGTCATGATCCCCTGAACCCAGGACAGTCAGTAGGACAAGAAATGAAAAGAGAAAGAGCAAGACAATGGGATGAGTAAAAAATCCAAGAACCACCCCACCCTGCCCCTCACACTATTGAAGGTCAGCTTGATGTTGCCTGCGTCCAGCGCAGCAGCCCTCTTGTCAAAGCTTATGACGTGGGCGAAGTCTTCAAAGGCTGTGTTCACCTCCACGCAGAAGCCCCGGTCCTGTAGGCACAGCAGCACATGAAGCAGAGGGCACCACAGGCCGGAGGTCCAAGGCTGACAGGCAGAGGGGTCAGACTATAGGATGCTCAAGAAGCCCCCGTCCCCAAGAGGATCTACACAACTGACACACCTAGGAAACCACACTGTTCAAGTCATCATCTGACAAGCTCTCATGTGTACCCCTGGTCTGGTCATCACATGGAGCTGAAGGGACTGGCAGTGTGTCTGCCTGCTGAGTGATGCCTAAGGTTCTCACAATTAGCTCTTTTTCTCTTTGGATTATAGCTCTGGTCCCAGCTAGGCCTTACTACTGCTCAGGGAAGCTTTGTGAATTCTCAGTCAATATCTACTGGTCTCTATTCTTTGGTTCTACTTATTGAGTGCCTACAATGCACCAGGTATCACTCACATTTTCTCCTCCTAGATATAAATTTGGAACAGGTCTCAGTATCCTAATTTTACACAGGAGAAATGAGAGCACCTGCTCAAGATCTTGTAGGTGAACCTATGGCTGGGAAAGAATACTACCCCAGGGCTTTCTAACCCCCAAAACCTGTGTGCTTTCAAGCACTACATTCAAACAGATTATAGTCTACAGGAGAAATGGAGGCCATCAGGTGAGCAACTCACTAGCAATGTTAGAAATACGCCCCATTCTCTGAACACCATGGCCAGGTTCTGTACTTCTCATCACAGCCTCATATCCCAAAGAGATGGAGACTTAGGAGAATGATTTCATTTGGCCCAAGACAATACAAGTGATGTGGAGTCACTAGGGCTCAAGTCAGTTAGGACACAGCCATATTCCCTCCTCTCTACACAGCTCTAACTTCCTCTGGTCCTCCTGCTGATGGCAGAGGTTTGCTCTTCATTCTCTCTACAAGTACTTCCTCAGCCCACACTTCTCCAACCCTTCTTAAACACATTCACTTTCTTAGGAAACTGAAGGCTTCAATATCCTCTTCATTGTCTCCTTCCATCAAGCACACACCTCACTTTACCTGGAACATCCCTTCCACCCTACTCTCACCTCAAGATAACTACCTCTGCTTTTCTTCATTTTCAAAATCTCTTGAAATGTAGCACAAAGAAAAAGGAATAAACATGGACAGCCTGTTATAGGCAAGACATTTTATAAATATTTAATTCTCATGATCTTGCAAATGGATTATCCCTACTTTACAGAAAAGGAAACTGAAGCTCAGAAGCACCATGTAACTTGCAGAGGTCTCAGTCAATAAAAGCCAGGAATTACTTGACTCTGAAATGTGCTGTCCCAAAGCCACTGGCTTCATGGCCACATTCTCCCAAGTCACTTGTGGTAACAGTGAAATTCAAGTGTTCCTGTTCAGTCCTCATTCATCTGGTCCTAGATGCCTCTGCCCTTCAACACTATCCTCCCTCTTTAGATCCTTCCTCTCTTTTACCTCTTGTCACCTCTCCTGTATGTACATGATCTTAATAAGAGCAGTTTGTCCTTTTTCACTACCTGATCTATACTGTCCCTGGTAATCTCATCCTTCACCTCTCTGCTGATTTTCAGACCCATACTAGACTATTATCTCATGGACACTTCAAATTCAACAGATCCCAAGAGATCTTTCTCAAATGCTCCCCACCCCCATTTCCTTACTGATCTAGGCCCAGTCTTCTACCTGTTCCAAGTCCAGGGCCCTGTGTCATTCTATGGATGAGAGGTGCCCCCCACAGTTCACCTGGCTGTGGATGGCCACAGGGACTCCTGAGCTCATCTGTCTTCTAAAAGCAGTAGCTCACATGGAGGAACAGGAAGAGGAGCTGTCTAAAACAGCTTGTTTCTCAGGTGCTGTGGAGAGACAGGACTTAGCAAGGGCAGGAGCCCTGCAGGACAACTGGCAGTACCAGCCACTCTATGGCTAAAAGTTACCCAGGCAATAAAGTATAACTATATTGGGATATTAGTTTATATAATTATCCTGTTTAAAATACAGTATTTGCTTCATTCCTCCCTGCTCCAGGTTGCTTTTGAGAATGATTCCCCTAATGGAATTCCTATTCCAGTCCTGCTCTTCCTGCTTAATCCTTACCAATGGTGCCATCATTCATGGCTCCACTGGAGGCCATGCACCTCCTTCCTTTCCCCTCAAGTCCATGAAACAACCTGGCAATTCCACTTTTCAATGACTCTATCCCATTGGTTTTAAACAAAATATTTTTTCAATAAAATTCATACATAGCATTTCAATTAGAGATGCATGCTACTCCATTCAAAAATAGGGAAAGAGGTATAGAATTCCCAGACACCAAACCCTTACCCCTTGCTTATCTCAAGGCACCTATGGCAGCATACAAGCACCACTGGATTCCTACAGTTCACTCTCCTCAGGCACCATCCCCACTGCCTTGCCCAAAAATCACTACCCACCTGGACCCTAGGACAGCCAACTGACTGTCTTCACTGTCTTCATTCCTCTAACCCAGCCTGTGGCATTTAGTACTGCTCTGACTTTGGTACCAAATAGCCTTGGTAACAGGGAAGAGGCCTGGGGATGAGTCAGAGAGGTTGACTGGAACTTAAAATGTATCTAAATTACTTGCCACTGTCACTTTTAGTATCTTGAGGTTTCTACTACTGCCTCCACTACTACCATCTCCCCTAATGACACAAACACTCCAGACTGGGAGGTGCTACCACATACTATCAACCAATGGTTTTTCCAAGATGCCATATGATATTATTCCTTACAAGATAAAAATCCAAATTTCTTATTTTAGCATTTAAGACACTTTACATGTAGGACTTTACTTCCACACAGGGAATATGGTTCTGGAGAAATAGAGGAAGCCATGGAACAATACGATAATCTTACCTAACAGTAACTTAAAAATATTAAATTCATATTAAATAGGAAGGTGATATGGCAGAAGGGATTAAAATGCAGCATGTACATGAGTTGTAAGGCAAAACAAAGGACTTTAAAGAAACTACGTAGGGCTGGGGATGTACTCAATGGTAAAGTGCTTGCCTAGCCCTGGGTTCAATCCCCAGTACCCTTTCCCCCGTAAAAAAAAGGTTATATTTGCAATGGGACCGTCTTAACTTTATTCCCAGCTCCTCCTTAACTCAGGCACCAAGTTAATCTCACCTGTAATAAGGTGTCCTTTGGTGGAACACTCACCATTTTTCAGATAAGGAAACTAAGGCTCAGAAAGCTTACGTAGCCTGATCAAGGTCACACAATTAGTAAGGGATTACTCTGAACTTTTAGCCCAGGCAGTCTGTCTCAGATCCTGCTTCTAACCAATGAACTGGACTAGACTGTCTCCTCAAATGCATTAGAATATTCTTCACTTCCATAAGGAAAAATGCTTTCTCTCTTTCTTTTCAAGACTCTCTTTACTTGCATAATTATCACTTTTTTTTTTTTTTTAAACTGTGACAGACATGGATGCTTAGAACTATTTCTTCAGTATAAGAGAAGTGGCAGTACACATGGGATAGTGCATGGCAGCTGACACTTACTGCAGTATTTAGAAGGCATTAAGCGGGCTGGGGTTGTGGCTCAGTGGTATAGCGTTTGCCTAGCACGTGTGAGGAACTGGGTTTGATCCTCAGTACCACATAAACCTACCATGCCCTTTCCCCACCTCCTCTACTCCTTTCTAAAGGTGCAGTTCAAATGTCAATTCTTCCAATTCATCTCTATAATAACACCTGTTCCCCTGCATAACAATTCTTTGTATTGCACCATGAACTCCTATGAGCAGAAATTTTGTCTTATTCGTTACTATATCCCCAGTACAAGGTAAAGGACCACAGTGGATATCTGCTGAGCAAGTTGCCATGCTCCTACAAGATGGGACTTATCAGGGAGTCTGTGCAGGAATTGTGGCTTGCACACAGTCTGCATTCATCCATAACCCCAGGTTCCCCTCACCTTAAGAATGTCCTTAATGATCTTCTTCTCATCGTGAAATCGTGCCTTCAACTCTTCCACATAGAACTTGAACAAGTCCAGAGGGGTGGAGCCTGCAGGGAGGGAGGGATGGGGGACCTGGCGGGCGGCAGCTTCCCAAGGCCTGGGGTGGGGTCGAGGACAGGACCAGGGAGTGGGAATGCAGAGGCGTCAGGGCAGGAAGCCAGACCAGAGAAGGGGAAGCCTGGCTGCCTTACCCGGCTGGCCCAGCATGTTGGCAAAGCGGACATCAGTGCTGACTGCTGGGTACAGCTCCATCCAGGTGGACATGGAGTGCAGCTGCCCTGTCTCGTGCAGCTCGTCCAGGAAGGTCTGAGCAGGGAGAGGTCAGGGATAGGGAGAGTGAGATAGGGAGGAAGAGAGGGAATGGCAAAGGGAAAGACAGGGGAAATCCAGACTGAGGAAATTCAGGCAAGGGAGGCAGAAAGGAGGAGATATGGATGTGGAGGAAGAGAACACTATAAGAGACTCTAAATGCAGAGACAGAGCAAAAAATGACAAGCCAGCCTGGGAGGCAGCAAAGCCAAAACTTGCCAGCAGAACCATCTTCCATAACTTGGTTTCAACTTCATTTTGTGATCCAGCTAAGTCATTCCCATGCTGCCACCCCCAAGCTGGGAGATAACCTCTACCTGTCTGCTCCCCACCCAAAGGAAATGCACATGGCCTAGCTGCCACACTGTGCCTGCAGGGTGCTCTCTGCTGGTAGCTTCTGGGTGGTGTACACATCTGGTCTCCCTAGAGGAGCACAGTCCAGAGTTGAAAGGACACAGCAGGAGCAGAACTGCAGGCAGAGAGGCCTTGTGATGCTTGGACAAAAGAGGAACAAAGCAGGCAGCATAGCCCAGAGCAGGCAGGGCAGGGGTAGAAGCTACTGTCTGGGGCAGAGCTGAGCTCTGATTCCCAAGGGCAGCAAAAATACCTGGAAGGCCTCCCGGTTCTTGCGCTGCTGGCGCCGCTCCCGAAGTCGGGCCCGTTCCCGCTCTTCCTCCTCCTCCCTCTCCAAAGCTCGGATGTGCTCCTCAAAGCAGATCAGTGCATCTTCCTTGTCCATGTCTACAGGCAGGGAGGAGGCTCAGCAGGCGCCATACTAGCAGGACCCCCTTTCAGATTCCAGTACCCAGTGATTCAAGGATGCTGCCCCTGTAGGTACTGGGGACACTCAGGTTAGTGGGGAAAGCAGAGGAGAGGACTCTGTGGGAGTAGCCACTTCAATAGCAGTTCTTGAGGGAGATCATTCATTGCATTAGAAAAATATCAGCAAGTTTTCAGCCCTGGTGTGATTTCCAGTGTGAGTTACTAGAAGTCATCACATGAAAACAATTTTCTCAGGATCTGAAGTTTCACATCTTAGGGAAGCAGAAGTCAATCGGGCTTTGATGTAACTTCCAAAAGTAAATTTGTCATATCATCAGTGATCACAGGTCAGCAACTGTTTATTGTACCATCTGTGACCAGTCAATGCCCATGGTGCTGACAAGTTAAGACCACATTCACATAAGCTATAAATATTGATCATTGTCTCCATGACTTCTGATTCCTATATCCCAGAGCTCTTCCTCCAAGAACACACAATGTCCAGGTCAATAGTGAACTCCAGAGGGAGGGAGAGGGTATCCAGTGACTTGAGTATTGGGGACTTCTAGAATGAGGAGGAGGTGCAGGGAAATGGTATGAGCAGGCTCTGGGGTCCCAGGTCATGAAAAAAGGGGAAGGGTCAGGTGGGAGTGGAGACTCAAGCTTACTTTGCAGCTGATGGTCCTGAGCAAAACTGGGGTTATCCATGAGGTATTGTTGTGCCTGGGACCATGTGGTCTGGAAGTTGACACTACTCATCCCATCCAGGATACTCTTCAGGGCCTGGATGTTGCGGCGCCGGAGCTGCTTGGCCTGTTCCTAGGGATTCACAGGATCAGGATGAGGCCAGGCAAACCAGAACTACCTAGGTAGGCCTGGCAGAGGAGAATTTGGGGAAAGGAAGTACCTAGAGGACCCTAGGAGGAGAACTAGACTCAATACTTTCTTGTCCCCAGGTAGGGGAAGGAGCACAGGTCACAGACTAACCTCTCAGACTCCTCCTTGCCCTCCCACACCCATGGCTGCAGGCCCAGGGCACAAATTGGGGGACATACAAGTGTCACATCAGCTTCCGAGTTGGGAGCTGGGACAATGGGGAGTGAAGAAATAAATGGCCAGGGTCCATGAAAAAGCAAAGACAAGGAGGGTTCAAGATAAGATTGGGTTTGAAGGATTTGGCCCAGTGACCATTACCTTCTCCTTCTTGGCCAGGAAGAAGAGGACATCATCATAAACCTCTTTTCGATCCCTCTCAGGGACCACAGCCCAGACCTCCAGTTCCCCAAAGGTCTGTTCTGCCCGCCTGTGGAGCACATGGGCTGTGAGTAGATAGGTAAAGAACAGAACCCTGAGCCTTTGTGTTCTCCAGGTTCCCATGCCCCGGCCCAGCCAGCCCCCTAACCGGTAGCGGGTGGTGGAGGTCATGCGCTCATGCTGCTCCAGGAAATGCTGCAGGGTCTGCTTGGCCTCCTTGGCCCTTAGTCGGGCCTCCTCCTTCTCCTCCTTCTCCCGCTGCGCCTTGTAGGCATTGAATGCCTGCTTTTTCTCACTCAGTTTGGGCAAGGCACTAGGGTGCAAATGACGAGAATGGAGTGGGAACAGGAGTCAGTCTGAACCATCCTGTGTAGCCCACAAAGTAGGATCACAGTACACTGAGGGTCTCCAGAGCTGAGTGGGGGGCGGGGCATGTATGGGCTCAGCCTACAGATGTCTGGAAATGGGGTAGGAGCAAAGAAAATAAGGGAAAAAGACATAACCCCCAGACACTGCTAACACTGGGTCCTTTTGCTTTGGTGTTAAGTTGCCATCAGACCTCTGCCCTACTCAGGTCCTTCTTTCCCCAATTAATTCAATTCAATTCAATTTAATCCAATAAACATTTATTCAATGTCTCATGTCAGATACCTTTCCCTTTCCTTGTCCTAGCTTTTCCTCCCCTTGCTCTCCACTCTGGTCTATCACTTTCCTAATCCAGCCCCCTTGAGCCTGAGTCTTGAGCTGAGGTTTCTCAGGGAGTTCCTGGTCTGGCTGCTCTCATGAACAGGGCTTGGCTCCCCCTACCCAGGCCTACCTGTAACGGGGATCTGTGACCACCATCTTCATGGCCTGTTCCCATGAGGCATTGGAGGGGACAGCCTGGAATGGAGCAGGCATGGGTCATGGGGCCTGCCCACCTCCTGATTCCTCCTTCCACGTCTTCCCCCAGGAGCCCCACCCTCAGCACCTTATCCCTCAGCAGTTCCTTGAATGCCTGCTTTGCCTTCTCTCGGTTGCTCCAACTGAGACCAGACCTCTCTGGTTCTGGCTTGGATTCCTCCTCTTCTTGCTGTGTTAGCTGATGTTGTCCAGCAGAACTGGTGGACAGAGGGAACTCAGCCACATGGTACCCGGCCCTCACTGCTTTCAGTGTGCTGCACTCTCAGCAACACTTTACCTTCCTTGCTCCCCAGGGCAGCCACTTTCTTCCCTTTAGAGGTCATTGCCCAGATCTTTACACCCCTCCCAAGAGAACTGGCAGAGAATGAAGAATGAACCAGGATAAAAGCCTGAGGCTGATGTAGGAATGTTGTTGGGGGCAGTCCTTACCTGCTGGGGCCCTCCTCCAGCTGCTGCAGAAACCCTTGCTCCTGGGGCTGGGCAGCCCCCGATACATCACAATCTTCACTCCCACCTGGCTCAGGTTCCATGAGGCCGGTGGGCATTGGGGTAGGACCAGGAGGTACAGGTGGGGGGTCAGGCTGAGGCTGAGGTGGCTGTGGCTGTAGTGTCTGCGGCTGTTGCATTTTTCTGCAGGTGAGCCAAAAGGGTGGTGTTGGAGCAGAGCAGGGATACAGGAGGGCAGGTGCTGGCTAGTGTCTTTACTCTGGGAAGGACTGGGGCCAGAGCAGATGACCTCACAAGGAAACTGAGAGCTGATTCCTCCCACAGAGCAGGGATACTAGAGAATTCACTCCAACCCCCCAAGTATGGATGGATAGGCGGGCAAGTCACTCACCCTGCAGCCTCTTGTTTGACTAGAGCTGCAATGGCAAAAGAACATAGTCAGAGTAGCAAAGGACCCCCAGTATCCTGCCCAGACCTCCCCCTCCTCCCAGGACCCCTCACCCTCTAGATCATCCAGGTCCTTGGGCCGGGTCCAGCAGGATTCCTGACTCTGGTTATTATAGTAGTAAGGTTTGCCTGTGTCTGACTTGTATTCTTTCCAGGGACACTGGGACAGCAGCAGCTGCAAGAGGATGGGTCAGATGACATCAGTAGGCTGGGGAGTTCTCCAGTCACAATCAAGGGAGCTAATGAGACCCAGTGAATAGAGGACACAGTACCACCTAAACTGGCGAATATGGGGGAATATGGACTTCCTGAGATTCTAGGGAGACATTTCCAGGGAACTTGGGGGTGGGTCAGGCACCTTGGGACCTCTAATCATAGTGAGTATGGTCAGAGACTCAGGGGAGGCCAAGGACTTGGAAGGGCCAGGGCAGCTGAAAGGAAGGGCCAGAAAGCCCCACTCAGGACCTCCGCCTTGGACTTGAGCACGCTGGGCTTCTCCCACACGGACTGCTTGTCGTCAGCATTGTAGTAGTAGATGCGCCCATCAGGGGCCACATGCTCACTCCACAGAGCCCTCTGGGAGGAGGTGGGTACAGAATGGTGGTCAAGGTCCCTTTCCCAAAGCCTCTCCTTCTCACCCCAAAGATTTAACCATCCACCTCCCATTTTCAGCCTACCTACCCATAGGCCCAAACAAGAAGAACTTACCCGAGGGCCTGTCCCAGCCACAGCAGCTAGAAAAGAAGCCAAAGGAAACATACTAAGTCTTTGTTCCAACCTTCATCTTATCCCCACTTATTCCTCCCTTATTCCATCCCCATAAATATCCCCCTGGTCCCATCAACATCCCAGGCTCCCTGGCATCCCAACAGGCATGATCCAGGGTGGGCTCCAGTCCATGGTCCCCTCTCCCCTGTACCCCCCCAACCTCCGAGCCTGGGGGGAGCAGGCCCCCAGAAGACTCACAGCTGGCGGTGTCCGCACCCGGAGCCGTCTGCCGAAGAAAGAGGAGGGGGAAGGGTTGGGGCCAAGCCCAGTGGCCCCCAGGACCCAGGCCATGGGGGATGGAGAAGCAGGCCAGGCCAGGATCTGTGTGTCCTGCTCCCTAACAGGTCCCCTCCCTCCTGCCAGGGCCGTGGCTCTCAGATCCCAGGGGGAATCGCACAACAGCTCCTTTCTTCATTTTCCTCAAGTCAGAGTAACTTGTTGAGTCAACTTCAACTCCTGAGGCCCATCTCTTCAATGTAGATGCCAAATTCTATATCCCACTCAGAGTCTATTATACTGAGCACAAGAAGGAATAGCGAGATCCCTGGGTGCCACTGCCTCCTCTGGAGGTAAAGAGGATGTGAAGAAAGGACTGTATTAGTGTGTCCACAGCGCATGGCCCTGTGATGATGGGAAGAAGTGTCTGGAATGAGTGTGCTCCTTAAAGGTGCTCTGTGTGCATGGGGGTAACAAGAAAGAATGTATATGCCTTTGGGGATGATCAGGAAACTAGAATTGCTGAGTACATGGCTGGGGAGGAAGAGTCCAGCATGGGAAGTGCTGCTGGGGACCAGGGTGGATATAAGAAGAGGGAAAGAATGGAGTCCACACCCTTGTACTCCAAGTCAGACCTATAGAATTGCAGGGTACAGCCTGCTTCTTGGTCAGTCCCTAGAACTTACCGCTGCAGTAACAGGCACTGCTGGCATCAGCATTCCTGGCATCATCGGAGGGACCATTCCTGGTATCTATGGATATAAAAACCAGACATTGAGGTGAGGGCAGGTAGAGGATGGACAGAGTCCCTATGAGCTGGGGTCCCCTAAGGGGTCCTAATATCCTACTGGGGTGGTCCAAGCAATCCCCAGATTCTGGGTTTGCACCTTTCCTGAGAGTTGTCTCAGTCATTCAGCAGATAAATTCACATGGGCCTGGACCAAAGATCCCTCCCCTTCCCAGTTTCTGAAGTCTGAGTACTCCCAATTAATTTCTATCCCCAATTAAACTAACAGGGTTCCCCGAGGCCCTGTGGAGGGAGAAAATTACCTGTGTGAGTGGTGGTGGTGCCCCCATTGGTGGAAGCATTGGGGGCAAGATGCCAGGTGGCATGGGGGGGATGGCTGGTGGTCTCTGACTCATGGGTGGGAGCCCCATCGGAGGAAAGGGTGGGGGGATGCCTGGAGGGGGCATCTGGAAGTGAGGAAAGGAAGAAATACTGAACAGAAGAACACTGCCTTGCTAGGAACAAAGAAGACCCATCAGGAAGCATTCACCTGTTGTCCACCCAGCCCTTCACCCTGGCTTGGAGGTAATTCCAAGGCTTTTGTTTGAGAAGCACAAGGCATGAAACTGCCTTCCTCCTCACCACTGAGAAAGACAGGTAACTGGGGAGTTCTCTGGGTTTAACAGGCAAGCACACAGCTTCCTAAGAGGCAGGAAAAGGAAAGGGAACTGAAATAGCACCAGACTGTGGGGAGGCTGTAGCCCTTCAGCACTGTTCCCCAAGAAGACTCCCATGTGAAGGGCAGAAAGCAGCCATCCCCCAGTTCTTCTGCCTCTCCTCTTTCTCTGACTCTTGACTACCAATGCCATTCCAGCCCAAATTCTGTGGCTTTTTTAAAGAGCACAGGTAAGGAGTAGAAAGAGAAAGACAGACCCAGCCTGCCCTCACACTAATGGGGTCTTTTCTCTTCCACTTCTACCTCCAGCCCCAGTGTGTCCTAGGACAAAAAGACAAAGGGGGAACTGTCGCCTTTATGGACTAGAGCTTAAAAGCAGCTCTCCCCACCCCAATGCCCAAACAAAACCAACCCTCTTCCAAGGGCAGCAAAAGGGCACATTATAGGAGAACCGTGCTGGCGATGCAGCAGTGGCAAGGGCTGGGGAGTTGAGGGTGCAGGCTGGAAAAGCCAAGCCCAGGGAAACACATAAAACTTACGAAGGGTGGTGGCATCATGGGGGGCCCCGGTGGGAAGGGGGCAGGCGCTGCTGGGGGCCGGGGACCAGAATCGGGAACCGACTGTTGAGGGAGAGAAAAGTCATAGGACCCAGGACGGGCACAAAGATGGGCTTTTGCGGAAGGGAAGCAGAAGTCGTAAAGTTGAAAAAGGAACACAAAGTTCAGATGGGGTCTCCAAGCCCAAATTCCTACCCACCCCAAGTTCTGAGTCCTGGGAAGGTCTGTTCTTTCTGTTCCAGTCTAGAGCCAGCTGGCTGAACCCTTCAATGTCATCTTTATTTTAGGAGTTTCCATTTTGTCAAAGTCACAGAAAAGATAGAGAAGACTCCACTACAGGCATCCAGTTTTTCCCATGGTTTTAAACCATTTTCCTGCCAGTGGCAAGGCCTCTCTCAAGCCAGTGGCCTCTTTTCCTGTTCCTCTATTTCCATTAACCCAGTTAGAGATTCAATCCAAAGTTCTCTAAACAAACAGTTGCCAGCACTTACAGTTCTAGTCTCTGTAACACACCTGTTTTCACTTTAGCTTCCTCCCCTAACCAACCTTATCTTTGGTCTTCCACTTTGGGCATCTTTCAATCCCAACCAACAACTTCATCTCTTTGTACCACCCCCATACTCTTTTTGGCAGCCACCCTTCTTTTACAAATCCTGAACTCGTCTCACTGTGGATAAAGGCTATGAACAGCCTAAGTCTCCCTGTTCTACACCTAATGGCAAACTACATCCCATCCTTTAGTGCTCAGCTTAAATATCATTAGTCTAAGAAAGTTTCCTGACTATATTTAAAGTAGTTCCTTCCAATATTCTTTGACCCCCTTTTAGTATCCTTAATTTTGTTATTACATTTGCCAGCATATGCATTTCCCCCACTAGAGAGTATTAACATTCTATAAGGGCAGGGATCATCTGATTTGTTGAAAGCTGGATTCCTGGTAGCTACCACAGTGTCTGGCACATAATATGTACTCAATAAATATTGAATGAATGAAAGAACAAATAATACAACAAATCTTTCTATATAGAACCTTAATATTCTAAAAAGACATCCTATAGTTACAGCTGCACATGGCCAAAATGATGTATGCACAGTTTTCATTTCAGTATTAGTCATAAAAACAGAAAATCAGATTAAGTCTAAATAGCTAACAGTAAGGAACCAAGAAACCAAACACAAACGTAAAATGGAATACTATGCAGTTATAAAGAACAAATACACTCAACTGTCTCCCAGGGACCAATCTCTAAGATATATTACAAGAAGAAAAAAGTAAGGTGCACTAAAGTTTTATCATTTGTATAAACATCAGCAATAAAAGATGACACAGAAGACAATGGTGAAAGTGGGAAAGAGGTGGGAGACTTTTCAATGTATGCCCTTTTGTATCTTTTGAATATGTAATCATATGACTATATTATCCATTCAAGAAATATTCTTGAGTGAACTAAGTCTTGGAGGTGCAGCTAAAAGGCCTGTCTTCCTTCCTCTCCACCTGAAAGTTGCGGGTAGTAGAGGAGCACTAGGGAAAGGTGGTAGCTGGATGAACAGAAGCCACCTCACCATTGTCCTATTTCCCTACTTCTTCAGTTACCCCTATGCTGAAAACGCTCACATTTAAAATGTTTGAATCTCTACTTTTAGCAATATCTGTCCCTCACTATGTCCTAAAAAGAGAATACGATAAGCTAAGCTACTCCAATCTGACTTACCTTTTCTCAGTGTTCAGTTACTTTACCCCTGTACTTAGACCTGCTCTTGCCCCTTCAATCTTTCCTCAGCATGGATGTCAGAAACTATTCAACATGAGAGGCAATCCGATTTTCTGCATCTCTCTCCCACTTCAAGCTGCCATAGGACACTAACCTTCCAGATAACCATTTTCACCTAGCCTGTGAGGTTATGGAAGGTCTACTGCCAATCACACTGCCAGCTTCACCCATGTCCAGCTCCTGGTCTATGCTTACCACACTCAACCACATTCACCTCAGTTTTCCCACCTCAGGTACCCACCTGTGTCCAGGACAACAACCCTACCAACTCACCTAAATACACCTAACTTCATGTCTACAATCAGATCCCGGGAAAGCCTCTCCTAACCTGCTGCACTAATCAGAGCCCTTCTTTATATACTCATTCAATACCATGTACCTTCCCTTTAGCAACCATCCATTGGAAATTTAGTTTTTTGTGCAATTTTGATTGTAATAATATCTTATGTGACACTAATAAAAAACAATACTGGGGTTGTGGCTCAGTGGTAGAGCACTTACTTGCCTAGCAAGTGTGAGGCACTGGGTTCATTTCTCAGCACCACATATAAATAAATGAATAAAGGTCTATCAACATCTAAAAAATATTTTTTAAAAACAGCTGCCTATTATGAAACCCCATTGATTTTAAGACGCATCCTGACTTCAGAAATATTAAAATGAGTCTTAGAATCAATGAGATATGCCAAGTGCACATCACCCATTAGCTTGGGAAGCTGACACAGGAGAATTGCAAGTTCCAGGCAGCCTCAGCAACTTAGCAAGGCCCTAAGCAACTTACCAAGAACCTGTCTCAAAATAAAAAAAGGACCAAGGGGCTGGGGTCCTGGCTCAGTGGTAGAGTACTTGCCTAGCATGTGTGAGGCACTGGGTTTGATTCTCAGCACTGCATGTAAATAAATAAAATAAAATCTATTGTCAACTTAAAAAAAAAAAAAAGACTGAGGATATAGCTCAGTGGTAAAGAGCACCTGGGTTCAATCTTCAGCACCAGGGGGAAAAAAAAATTAATGACATATAATATCTGCAGTACCCACTAAAACTCTAAGGGTTAGGGGTAAGTGCTAGTATTTATTGGCTCAATAACTGAATAGTCTTGGCAAGTTCCACCAAATAGCAGGTATCATTGGTAAGGTCTAGGAGTTATTGAAGAACCTCAGCAGAGAGAACTACTCAAGGTAGCCCTCTCTTTTCATATGAAAAAGAAAAGGGGGAGTAATATCCAAGGTCCCATAGCTGGTTAGAGAGACTGCCCTCTAGCCCGTCTCCCTCAAAAGCACAGCTCCTGCCATAGAAAGCATATCTGTTTTTCACACCAATCTCCCCTGCAACCTGGATGATTAAATCAGGAAGGATCCAAGATTTTCTTGCTTTCTCTTAAGATGGTTCCTTATCATTTAATCTACAAAATCTCTAACATTCAGCCAGGGGTGGTGGTGCACACCTGTAATCCCAGCAGCTTGGGAGTCTGGGGCAGGAGGATCACAGGTTCAAAGTCAACCTCAGCAACAGCAATGCTAACCAACTCAGTGAGACACTGTCTCTAAATAAAAATACAAAAAAGGACTAGGGATGTGGCTCAGTGATTGAGTGCCCCTGAGTATAATCCCTCGTACTCCCCCCCCACTCTCCCAAAAAAAATATCTAACATTCAAAACTTTTCAATAAAGCCCATCCCATCCCATCCCACACTCTTGGTTCATCCTGACTCAATAGCTTTCCTCTTCTTCACATAGGAATTATTAGATTACCCTCAAGCGTTTTTTTTATTCTATTTTGTCTACTGCTTTGTTCAAGATGATCCAATATTCTCCTCCTTCAAGTTCCCTTTATACTATCCCCCACACATTCCTATCTACCTGTGTCCCTCTGGAATAAATGTTGCACTATGTGGCAGTGACATGCTGCTCTGTGAATGTTTGCTGAGTATCTAATGTGGAACTAGCTCTTGCCCTACTCAGGTGAGGATTTCCCTGCATTTAGGAATCGAGTTTTCTCCTTTTAAATATTCCTTGAGTGCCTAATCATGGTCCTATACACCAAGTGTTGTGATAAAATAGTTTCATCCCTAATAGATGTTTGCATACTGAACTATCCTAAAAAGTGTGCTACAAGTGTGTCTAGGTATGTTTGTATAAATTCCCTGAGTACATTCTCTGCTATGAAAGAGAGAAGTACCTTGGCAGAGATTTTTCTGGCTTAAGGAAGGCAAATTGGAATCAAGTACTGGCATGGGAAAATCTAGATAATAAAAATTGACTGTATATGACCACCTTCATCTTAGGATGAAGAACTCTGGCAGGGAATCAGACACTGGCCTATCCCCACAGAGGATAGACCAAGGGAATGAATATAAATTACTATGGAATTTCCAAAGTCCACCCTTCCTAGAGATTCCCCTGTGCTGTGCATGTCCTTTCTTTCCTAAAACACCTGCCCCTCTCCCACTTGCAATGCCAGCACAACTCTGGATCTGTTTACACTTCTAGGTGAGAATACAAAAAGGTTTTAGTGCATGAGTTTTAGGAATGGAAGCTGAAAGAAGCAAATCCTGTGTCTTCCCTGGAATAAGAACATACTGAGGGGCTGAGAAGAGATAGCAGACACTTGATCATCATGTGTTCACTTGGGTCAGGTGAAGGGCCTCTCCCCTAGGCGACCCCCTCCCAACAAAAATTCATCAATTATTCTCAGCATTCACATCTGAAGGGCATTTCAGAACTCAGCACCCAGGAAAAAGAACAAAAAAAGAAAATGACAAAAATGATGAGACAGGAGAGAATGGAAAGTGGGAATAACAACAGTTAGCAGATAATCTTTACTGTGCACTATTATGAGCCAGATACTATGCTGAACATTCCATTTAATCCTCACAACCATCTATGAGGTAACTGTGCCCATTTTATATGTAAAAAAGTGAGGTTCAGAGAGATTAAATTACTTACTTGACCAAGGTTTCAAGAGATTAAATGGCAGAGGCAGGTTTGGAATTCAAGCAGTCTGATTCCAAAGCCTGTGCTTCAACTACTCCACAAAGCTGTCTCCCAGCATGGAGGATGGCACCACAGATGGTACTTCTTATACTCAGATTCAATTCCCTGTTTCATTTTACCCCAATCCTTATACACTCCTGAAATCCTCAGAGAGCCAAGGGATCCCAAGGTCTGCCTGGTCTGACTCACTCTCACTCCCTGAAGGGAGGTGTTGGAAAAATGAAGGTTGGGAGGCACACCTCTAAGAAAGAGGTAGCAATCATCAAATAGGAAACAGCTGAGGGCTGGGGCTGTAGCTCAGTGGTGAAGCATCTGCCTAACATGCACAACCCTAGGTTGGATTTCTAAAACTGGGTGTTGGCTGGGAGAAAAAGAAATAGCTGGGAGACCAGCTGATTACCCTGTAGTTTACTTGCTATCCTTCTTAGCTGTCCCCAAAGAGCACTATCCTTTTCATTCCTGCGCCCAAGACATTCCCAGTCGGCACTCTCCTGCCCTACTGTTCCTCCTACCCTTCAAAGAGACTGGGGTGCCTTTCTAGAAAATATATTCCCTTGCTTCTTTGACCCCCACCCCTATCACCTCCTCACTCTCCCTACGAAGAACAGAATGTTACATCTGGTCTTTCTGGCGTCAGGGTTCAACCTCCTCTACTTACACATTCTCCCATCCCTCCAACAGAATTCCAGAGACGCTGGCTAGCGGGCTGAGCCTTGGAGGCATTATGCCTCCCCTCCCCCACATCCCTGGGGATTTTCTCCAACCCAGCTGAAGGCCTTGCCTTCTTCATACTTCCTCACGTCCTAGAACTCATTCGCTTTAATTTTATCCTCAAAAACTGCCCCCTTTTGGAGCTGAGAGAGATCTGGGATATCATTTTCATTTTTTTAAATCAATGAGAAATCCGAGGCCTAAAGAAAGGTAGTGACTTGCCCAAGGTCACACAGAATAGTTATAGTTTGTTGATGGCAGAGTCAGTGCTGGGACCAAGAGGCCTCTGCTCTTCAATCTCTCCGACCACCCAGCACCGCGGTGAGGGCCAGAAGCCTCTCCTTCCTTAGAAACTCCTCCTTACCTCAGGAGACAAGGTCTTGCAAATGCGGGAAAAAGGAGGGAGTCCCCTAGCGGTCCTAAGGGGCACCCAGGGCTTCCAAAGGGAACAACACTGGGACTGGGGGAGGGGAACAGGGCATGCCAAATAGCTCAGGAAAAGAAACTGTGGTCCCCACTTCTCTCCTTGTGCTGTGGTGCCCTCATCTCTCTCCCTCTCTTCTTTCCCGGCCTTTCTCCACAAACACATCCTTCACTTATTCCCTCCCTCTCCTCACACAGTTCCGCAACTCTAGTGCCCCTCAGCACCCAGCCGCACGCCCCCCGCCATGCTCCATCATGGCCTCCCCCGCCCCTTCTCCCCCAAATCCCCGCCTCCATCCCCCTTCTGGGCTCCCCTACCTCACCCCTTGCTCCCCTCGCCTTCCCTCGGGATCCTGGGGACCCCGAGTGACCTCCCCGCCCCCCCGGCCCCGGCCCGGGCCGCAGGGGGCGCTGTGGGACCGCCCGGGGCCCCTCCACCCCCGCGCGGGGACGTTACCATGCCAGAGCCTCCGAGCAGCTGGGCCGGCTCGGCCCACCCGCCAGTAAAAGCCGCTCTGATTGGCCGGGCCGTAGCCGGGAGGGCGGGGCCAGTGGGGGGTCGCACCCCTTCGTGGCCGGGACTCCGGTTGCTCCCGCCGACAAGCGGAGCCCCCAACCGGCCCGGTGTGCCGGGTCCGGACCCCGCCCCCCGGCGCGGACACCCAGGCCCCGCCCCCGCGCCGCCGGGTCCAGGGCCCGCCCCCAGGAGGCGGGGCGCGCCTGTTCCCGCCGCTGACTGACTGAGCGGCGGGCGCCCGGCTCCACACAGCAACTGCGAGCTGAGTCCCCTCAGCCAGCGCTCTTCTGCTACTCCTGCCTCCAAGACTGCTGCTGGCACCACACCGTCTGAGGTCGCTTCCCCGGCCTTCTCCACCCCGCGGGCGCTTTCAAGGACCAGAGGATGAACCCAAGCATTCGTTCCAATATATAGGTCACGTTTGCACTTCAAAATTTTGTGTTGTTCGTTATTTTTGCACTTTTAAATTAATTAACCCACGAACTATTTATTGAGCGCACCCTTTCCAGGCACTGGACATACAGTACTTTGAAATTTTAAAAAAAAATTGTCAAATTCCTCAAATCCCTGCCCTCGTGTGCTGTACACGTGCTTTTCACTTGACCCTGAAGTTACTTTTGGAGTCTGTCCCACCAAGTGGTGAACTCAAGAAAGCAGGGACCCGATCTTTTATAGGAATTAAAAATGTGAAATCAGTATTACTCAAATAAGAGAACTGTAACCCAAAACACCTTTAGAAGGCTCTGCGATTTCTCCAGGGAAGTGAAGAGGAAATAACCCTGGTTCGTCATTAGGCGCATGGACGCCAGTTTGGAAGCCAAGCGGTGACTCTTGGGCCACAATTTGTGTAGATAGGCCCAAGAACACAAAATTATTGACAATTTAGATATACTTTTTAAATCACCTTCTATAAGTCCTTGCACAGGAGGTGCTTCTTGCTAGGGACAAGTCTTCGAGGGAACTCCAAGCCCTTTGATCCCTTGGCTTGGTCTCCAAAGACACTGGGTGTGGTGGTGTACACCTGTAATCCCAGACTCCAGGGACTGAGGCAGGATCGCAAGTTCGAGGCTAGCCTGGGCAAATTAGCGAGACCCTGTCACAGAAAAATGTAATAATCTAAAAAGGGCTGGTGGTATAGCTCAGTAATAAAGTACCTCTGTTCAATTCCCAGCACCCCGCCCCCCCACACACACAACAAAAGGACAGCTAAGCCAGGTTGCTGCTGCCCTAGTCTCTCCACCCTGCCCCCACTCAGCTGAAGTGCCTATGAAGAACTGCCCGTCCACCCACCCAGGCAAAGATGGGAGGTTCCAGGGCCTGCACAGTTTCTTGGTTGGATTCCTGCCTCTCAGAGGACGTTGCTGGGAGAGAACGCCCCCACATACCCCTACACATCCCCACACCCCCACAAAAACCTGTGAGTTAAAACCTGTGAGTTATTATATAGTCTTGCTTCAGCCCCCACAAATAACAGGGGCAGGGCAGATTTGAGAATTTAGTTATTTTCCCATCATCTCCCATCTGCCAATTTAATGCCTAAGAGTAGCCAGTGGGCAGACTGTTTGCAAACAGAGGCATGAGCACAAGCTCATCCACAGGACTCTATAGGCTCTCTCAATGCAGGACAGAGCCAAGAGCAGAAGAGGGCCAGGCAAGAACATGTAGTGCAGAATTCTGCAGAGTTCAAAAATTCTCATTTAGAACCTGGCCTGCCAGGTCCTTATGAAGGCATATTTTGTAAAATTTGCATTTTAGAACATATGTAATGATTTGTTAACTTAATCTAGACATTGAAATATCGTGTGTAGCTAGGCATGATGGCACATGCCTGTAACCCCAGCAACTAGAGAAGCTGAAGCAGGAGGATTGCAAGATCAAGGCCAGTTTCAGCAACTTAGTGAGACCCTGTCTCAAAATAAAAAAAAGTGCAAAGAGTGTGGCTCAGTACAGCACCTTCGAGTTCAATCCCCAGTACCAGAAAAAGAAAGAGGGGGCAGGGGTAGGGGCTGGGGTTGTGGCTCAGTGGTAGAGCATTTGCCTGGCATGTGTGAGGCACTGGGTTGGATTCTCAGCACCACATATAAATAAATGAATAAAAATAAAGGTCTATCAACATCTAAAAAACATAAAATTTTTTAAAAACCTGTGAGTTATTATATAGTCTTGCTTCAGCCCCCACAAATAACAGGGGCAGGGCAGATTTGAGAATTTAGTTATTTTCCCATCATCTCCCATCTGCCAAATTTAATTCAATAATAATTTTTTGTTAGTTCAATCTTCAATTCTTACAACACTGTGACTACTTAAGAGTTGAGTCCCGTAGACAACTAATACACTTCCTTTCCTGTAAAAATTTTTACTTTTCCTTGAATTAATCATTATCTGTGTCTTCTTTCTTTTTTAATGATTAATAGATTATTTAAGCAAGAATACATTAGTCATCATTGCCAGACTTAATATAAGATATTAAATGTTCAGTGCAATTTTCCTTCCCAGATAAATTTTTCCTTCCTATTCCTATTAGTTTGGGAAACTAATACCAGAAGAGAGGTCCAAATCCAATCAGAGCGCCTAGAGTGAGTTCTTGGAAGTGGGTCTGAAATTCAGATAGATACTTGCTGATCTTGCTATAGGAGGTCTAATAAATTAAAGCAGGATTTTCCATGAGCCTTCTTCTGTGGTTGGGGTCATTGGACTGAAGCAGATACTTCCACTGAAACCAGGAGATCATGGTCAACCATTTTGTTTGAGTCTTCTGGGTTTCTGGAGTTATATCTTGCATTCCAGGGATGAACCCCACTTGATGGTGGTGCACTATCCTTTTAATTTATTTTTGTATGTGATTTGTAGAATTTTATTGAGAATGTTGGCGTCTTTGTTCATGAGGGATACATTGGTCTGAAGTTTTCTTTCCTGGATGTGCCTTTGTCTGGTTTTGGTATAAGGGTGATAATAGCCTCATAGAATGAGTTTGGAAGGGTTTCCTCCTTTTCTATTTCATGGAATAATTTGAAGATTACTGGTGTTAATTCTGCTTTGAAGGTCTTGTAGAACTCAGCTGAGAATCCACCTGGTCCTGGGCTTCTCTTGATTGGTAGGCTTTCGATGGCATCTTCTATTTCATTGCTTAAAACTGATCTGTTTAAATTGTGTATGTCCTCCTGCATCAGTTTGGTAGATCATATGTCTCTAGAAATTTGTTCATGTTTTCAAGTTTTTCTATTTTATTTGAGTATAAATTTTCAAAATAGTTTCCTTTTTTTTTTTTCTTTTTGCAGTGCTGGGGATCAAACCCAGGGCCTTGTACTTGCAAGGCAAGCACTCTACCAACTGAGCTATCTCCCCAGCCCTCAAAATAGTTTCTAATTATCTTCTGTACTTCAGTAGTATCTGTCGTAATATTTCCTTTTTCATCATGAATTTTAATTATTTGAGTTTTTGCTTTCTCTTTGTTAATGTGGCTAAGGGTTTATCAATTTTATTTATTTTTTCAAAGAACCAACTTTTTGTTTTGTCAATTTTTGAATTGTTTCTTTTGTTTCAATTTCATTGATATCAGCTCTGTTTTTAATTATTTCCTGTTTTCTGCTGCTTTTGGTATTGATTTGGTCTTTTTCTAGGGCTTTGAGATGTAATGTTAGGTCATTTATTTGTTTACTTTTTATTCTTTTAATGTATGAGCTCAATGCAGTGAACTTTCCTCTTGGCACTGCCTTCATAGAGTCCCAGAGATTTTGATATGTTGTGTAGTGTACTCATTTACCTCTAAGTATTTTTTTATTTCCTCCTTAATTTCTTCTTTTATCTATTCATCATTAATAACATACTATTTAGTCTTCAGGTATTGGAGTGATTTCTATTTTTTATTTTATTGTTTATTTCTACTTTAATTTCATTGTGATCTGATAGAATGCAAAGTAGTATTTCTATTTTTTTTTGTATCTGCTGAGGGGTTGACCATTTAGTTCAGTGGCAGAGTGCTGGCTAGCATGAGCAAGGCCCTGAGTTCAGTCTTCAGCCCTGAAAAAAATGTTGCCCTGTATTTTCTGAGAGTTGCTTTGTGGCTTAACACATGGTCTAATTTAGAGAAGGATCCATGGTGTTACTGAGAAGAAAGTATATTCACTCCGTGGTGAATGAAAATACTCTATATATGTCCATTAGGCCTAAATCATTGATTGTATCATTTAATTCTAGAGTTTCTTTGTTTAGTTTTTGTTTGGAAGATCTATCCAGTGGTGAGAGAGGCGTGTTAAAGTCACCCAGTATTATCATGTTGTGGTCTATTTGATTCTTGAAATTGAGAAGGGTTTGTTTGATGTACATAGATGCTCCATTGTTTTGGGCATATAGATTTACAATTGTTATGTCTTGTTGGTGTATGATTCCCTTAAGCAGTATGAAATTCCCTTCTTTATCCCTTCTGATTAACTTTGGTTTGAGGTCCACTTTGATATGAGAATGGAAACCCCTGCTTGTTTATGCAGTCCATGTGAGTGATATGTTTTTTCCCAACCTTTCACCTTCAGTTTGTGGATGTCTTTTCCTAAGAGGTGAGTCTCTCAAAGACAGCATATTGTTGGGTCTTTTTTTTTTTTAAATCCAATCTGCCAGTCTGTGTCTTTTGATTGATGAGGGCCATTAACATTCAGGGTTATTATTGAGATATGATTTGTATTCCCAGTCACTGTGGTTTATTTTTGTTTTTTAACTTGATTAAGTTTCTTCTGTGATTGACCTTTCCTTTAGCGTAGTTCCTCCCTTTGCTGGTTATCATTGTTTTTTCATTTCCTCCTCATGGAATATTTTACTGAGAATGTTCTGGAATGCAGGCTTTCTAGTTGTGAATTCTTTTAACTTTTTTTTTTTTTTTTTTTGCGGTGCTGGGGATTTGAACCCAGGGCCTTGTGCTTGTGAGGCAAGCACTCTACCAACTGAGCTATATCTCCAGCCCTCTTTTAACTTTTGTTTATCATGGAAGGATATTATTTCATCTTCAAATCTGAAGCTTAATTTTTCTGGATAAAAAATTCTTGGTTGGCATCTATTTTTTTTCAGAGCTTGATATATGTTATTCCAGGACCTTCTGGCAATGAGGGTCTGGGTTGAGAAATCAGCTGAGATCGGAATTGGTTTCCCCCTATATGTAATTTGATTTGTTTTTCTCTCGAAGCCTTTAAACTTCTATCCTTATTCTGTATGTTAGTCATCCTCATTATAATGTGCCTTGGTGTGGGTCTGCTGTAATTTTGTACATTTGGGGTCCCGTAAGCCTCTTGTAGTTGGTTTTCCATTTCTTCTTTAGATTTGGGAAGTTTTCTGATATTATGTCATTGAAAAGATTGTGTATTCCTTTGGTTTGTATCTCCATGCCTTTGTCTATTCCAATTACTCTTAAATTTGGTCTTTTCGTGTTATCCCATATTTCTTGGAAGTTCCATTTCTGGTTTCTTACCATCTTCTCTGAGTGGTCAACTTTATTTTCAAGAGTATATATTTTGTCTTCATTATCTGAGGTTCTGTCTTCTAAGTGGTCTAGTCTGCTGGTGATACTTTCCATTGAATTTTTAATTTGGTTTATTGTTTCCTTTATTTTGAGGATTTCTGCTTGATTTCTTTTTATAATCTCTGCCTCTTTATTGAAGTGATCTTTCGCCTGCTGTATTTTCTCTCCAATACCATCCTTTATTTCAAAGATCAATCTAACTATGTATTTTCTAAAAAACTCCATCTCTGACATTTCTTCTACTGTGTTGTCTATGGATTCTTTTTTTTTAAAATAATATACTTTATTTAACTCAATATTTCCAAGTTGTTATGGATTCTATTGTTGGAACATCTTGGTTTGTTTGAGCACTTTGTTCCCTTGTTTTTTCATGTTGTTTGTGTGTCTTCTCTCTAGCAGTATGGCGCTGAGGCAGTACAGATTCTACCCTGTAGTCTTTTAGTGTCCCTGAAGGCTTCCGGCATCTCACATTTAAGGGGGATATGAATATTAACAGCACCCAATGCAAATGATATACCACCTTAAATCAAATGACTCCTATTAAGGTGCTTACAGTTTTGTCACAATGGACAGAAATGAAGTGTTGAATTATTGTCTACAATATAAACAGTAAGTTTGCTAAAAGGGTTTACTGTTTCAAATGATGGACAATGAAGGAATAGAAGTAGTGTAAGATGTGATGTTTATGAGGGAGAGGGAGAGAAGATAGAGGTAAAAATTTATATTAAGAGCAAGGGAGGAATTAATAGTGGTTGGCTGTTAATATGAGAGACGTGAGAAAGAGAATCTAGGGAGACAGGTGAGAGAAAAAATATGTACAGATTTTTTTTAAAGTAAAAATATAGGAATATAAAACAAAACTGTCGTATACTATTCAGATATCCCATTCCTCAATAAATTGATGCATAAAAATATTTGGATTCAAAGATGGTAGAGGTATGAGAAAGAGGGCAAAAGGAAAAAAGAAAAAGAGGAAAGTCTCAATGGAAAATTGAACGATTGCGTCTGTTGGCTTTCAAAACTGTTCTCAACTTCCCTTCTCCACCGAAAGGTGGGGTTGTCTGAAGTTTGTTGTTGGCTTCAGTCTAGTGGGTGCCAGACCTGTTGGATGGGTGAGCTGAGAGCAAGATGCCCTCACACCCTCTTAGAGTCTTCCCACCCATTGTAGCTGGCCCCTCCCATCCCTGCACACTTCAGGACTCACTGACCTGGAGAGAGCCCAGTTCTCTCCAGTTTCTTCAACCTGTGCTCTCCCCAGGGAACTGTCCCTAGTCTCTGGCTTTCCACAGGCTTGCCAGACCCAGCCTGGCCCACACAAACTCAGCTGCAATCTGATGGACCTGGACCTCAGCTTCCCCAGATCCTGTCTTGCTGCTGTCCTAAGATCTCAATGCCCTTTCAACTTGCAGAGAGACCACCAGGCATTTGCTCACACAAAGAAGCAACCCTGCAAAGAAGCAGCCAGATGGCAGCCACTACCACACCAAGCAGAAAAACCTCAGGTGCAACCAGACCTGCAGGTACCCCAATATATCTCCAGGCCCTGACCTGAATCCCCAGACCGAGGTGGCCATGCCTTGAGTTAATGGAGGCCATGGCAACAAACCTGCAGGTCCTGGCTGTTGTCCCCAAATGGCACCAGTCACGTGTAACCAAACCTGCAGGTACTGTGACAGTGGACTTCCAGGTAACAGTGGGCAGCCGGCAATCCACTGGCGGTCTACATTTGGTCTGCAGGCTAACAGTGGACAATCTGCAGGTGGACATTGGGCAGTGGGCGATGAGTAGGTGAAAGGCGGGCAATGGGCAAGCAAGAGGCAGGTAAACGGGCAAATGACAGATGGTAGGCAGCATTCAGTGAGTGATCCACACTCAAAAAGCAGACAATATGCTGGCAGATGGTGGGTGAATGTTGTGTACAAATGGGATAAACAGCAAGAGATCAGTGGGCAGCGAGGACGGCCTCACACAGAAACAATATTTCCTCTTCTTGAATCCAAAGTTACAGAGCAACAAGGAATGCAGTCTCCCTCTAGTCTGCCCCCTTGGATCTCCTCTGGAGTTATATCATACTCAGCTTGGTCCGGGGTAGGGGGAAGAATGACGAAGTGTGACAGCTTATACTTTGGGAATGACATCCCTGGTGCCTATTTTGTGTTTTCATTTGTTTAATTTTCTATGTATTTATTACAAAATTTGCTTCAAACTCTTCCCACAAGAGTTTTCCTACATCTCTTCTCAGAATAGCAGGATACAGCAGATAGTCTACACATTTCATTGTGTTTCTTTTTTTAATTAGAGCATTATAGTCACACATAGTAATTGGGTTCATTTTGACAAAAATCATACATGCATGAAATCTGATTAACTATATTTCTTTTTTTTTTAATTTTTTTAGTTGTAGATTGACACAATACCTTTGTTTTATTTGGTGCTGAGGATCGAACCCAGTGCCTCACACATGCTAGGCAAGCACTTTACCACTGAGCCACAACCCAAGCCCCATCATTTCCTACATTTCTGTTCCCATTCCACCCCTCCTTTCCCTTCCCTCCTACCTCTTTCCTTTCATTCCGTGATTTTATTAATTCAATTCCTCATTTCCTTCCCTTTCTTGTCCCTCATCCCTCTTGATCTCCTTAAACTCCACTGACCTTTCCCATATTTTTATGATATCTGATCCTGTCCCCACCACTTTTCTCCCTTCTTTTGCTCTAGCTTCCACATTTGAGAGCCAACAGTGGACCCTTAATTTTCTGAGTCTGGCTTTTTTCACTTAACATAATGTTCTCCATTTCCACCCATAATTTCATTCTTTTTTTATGACTGAGTAAAACTCCATTGTGTGTGTTTGTGTGTGTGTATCACACTTTCTTAATCCATTCATCTATTGATGGGTATCTGGGCTGGTTCCATAATTTGGCTATTGTGAATTGTTCTGCTATAAACATTGATGTGTCTGCATCACTATAGTTTACTGATTTTAGTCTTTTTTAATAAATATCAAGGAGCAGGATAGCTAGATCATATGGTGGTTCTACGCCCTAGTTTTTTTTTTTTTTTTGTTTGTTTGTTTGTTTTTTTGGGTGCTGGGGATCGAACCCAGGCCCTTGTGCTTGCAAGGCAAGCACTCTACCGACTGAGCTATCTCCCCAGCCCCCCACTCCCTAGTTTTTAGAGGAATGTCCATACTTCTTTCCAGAGCGTATAAGTGTACTTTTCCCCCCACATCATCACCGACATTTATTATTATTTGTGTTCTTCATACTTGCCATTCTGACTAGAGTGAGATGAAATCTTAGTGTAGTTTTGATTTGCATTCTCCTGATTGCTAGAGATGGTGAACTTTGTTTTTCTTTTTTTGCACTGGAGATTGAACCAGGGGTACTTAACCACTGAGACACATCCCCAGGCCCCCCCCATTTTTCTTGAGACAGGGTTTCACTAAGTTGCTTAGGACCCCACTAAGTTTCTGAGACTGGTCTGAAACTTGCAATCCTCCAACCTCAGCCTCCTGAGTTATTGGGATTGCAGGAGTTCACCACTGCACCTGGCTAGACATGTTTAACATTTTTTCATATATTTGTTGACCACCTGTGTTTCTTCTTTTGAGAAATGTCTGTTTAGTTCTTTAGCCCATGTATTGATTGGGTTATTTTAAGCATTTTAAATTCTTTATATTTTCTGAATATTAATCCCCTGTCAGAGGAGAAGCAGGCAAAGACTTTCTTCCATTCTGTCCATTTCTTTTTCTTTAAGGGATCTCTGCTGAAGTTTTCTGACCTGCTCCAATCTTTATCCCAGACCATTGCTGCACATCTGGGAACCAGGCATCTTCTTTCCCATTCTCTTGGCCACTTTCTTTGCCCCTGTCCTTTGTTGGGTCTTGTATTTACCATAATCCTTATTTTTTTTTCTTTCTTTCTGGGTTTACTCCCTCCCCCCACCTCTCTTTTTCCCAGTCCTGAGGATCAAACCCAGTTTCCCTTATGTTAGGCAAGTGCTCTACCACTGAGCTACAGCCTGAGCCAGGCAGCTGTCTTGAGTTATCCCACTGATGATTTCCATCTTCTCTGATCTTTCTTTTTTAGAACTTCTATAATTTAGGTGATGAACCTGCTGGATTTGTCCTTATATTTTTTTCTCTCCAATTTTCCATCTTTTTTACGTTTCTGGGAGATTCCCTCTACTTTATCTTCCCATTCTTCTATTGAGGTTTTTGATATTTAAAATATTTTTATTGCTGTCACTTTATATTTATTCTCCAAATATTCCTTTTTGCAGCATCTTATTTTGTTTCAGGTTGCAATAGTTTATCTTGTCTTGAAATATATTACTAAAAGTTTTGTTCAATTTTTCTTCTTTCTGCATAATCCCTGTTTGCTCCAAATTTCTTTTTCTGTAGCTTTGGTCGCTGTCTTCCATGTTAGGTTCTTTTCTTGGAATTCTTATAATCATTGGTTGTCTACGTACACTTAAGGGTAGGCTACCACTCTGGAAAGCAGTATGGAGATTCCTCAGAAAACTTGGAATGGACCCACCTTTTGACCCAGCTATCCCACTCCTCGGTTTATACCCAAAGGACTTAAAATCAGCATACTACAGTAAAGCAGCCACATCAATGTTTATAGCTGCTCAATTCACAATAGATAAATTGTGGAACCAATTAATTGGTGAATGGATAAAGAAACTGTGGTATATATACACAATGGAATACTACTCAGTCATAAAGAAGAATAAAATTATGACATTTGCTGGTAAATGGATGGAGCTGGAGAATACCATGCTAAGTGAAATAAGCCAATCCCAAAAAAACAAAGGCTGAATGTTTTCTCTGATAAGTGGATGATGAAACATAACAGGGTAGGGGTGACTGGGGGGTAAGAGAAGAATGGAGGAACTTTGGATTGTGTAGATGAAATGGGGTGGGGAGGGTGGGGGAAGGAAAGATAGTGGGCTAGACAGACATTACCCTATATATATGTATGATTACATGAATATTGTGAATCTACATTGTGTACAACCATAGAATTGAAAAGTTGTACCCCAATTGTGGCCATGATACTCTTTATTTATTTATTTTTATGTGGTGCTGAAGATCGAACCCAGTGCCTTACATATTTGAGGCAAGTGCTCTACCACTGAGCCCTAGCCTCAGCCCCGAAACAGGCTTCTTGACATGAAATGATTTCATAACACAAAGATGTCCTGAAGTTGAACTTTAAAATATATACTAATAAGATAGTACATTTATTTCTTTTAATTAGGTTCTGCATAAAGGTTTGTTTTAAAAAGGGATTGGCTGCTATTCTTTTTTTTTAAGTTTGTAACCATCTCTCCTGGGCTAGTGACCAAGTATAGTCTGAACTGTGATGAAGGCATTGCAGCTGGCCACAGAGCTGCCTATGGGGAGAAGGGCTCAGAAGGACTAATGTCTGGAAGATGAAGCACTCTCTTCCCACAATCTCTCCACAGTCTTGGGCATATACAACATTGCTTTTTGTATTATGTGTTGGTATTAGGGGATTGAACCCAGGGGTGCTACACTATTGAGCCACATCCCCAGACCTTTTTATTTTTTATTTTTAGAGAGGGTCTAAGTTGCCTAGGTGGGTCTTGAACTTGCAATCCTCCTGCCTCAGATTCTCAAGTAGCTGGATTATAGGCGTGAACCACTGCACCCAGAAATGTTGCACTTTTAAAAATCAGTTTTATTGAGGCATAATTTAAATATAATAAAATGAACTAATTTTAAGTGTACTATACAATGAATATTTTAAAATGTATACAGTTTTGTAATCATAACCATAACCATGACATTAAACACTTCCCTCATTCAAAAACTTTCATTGTGCCCTTTTACAGTCAGTCTCCTCTTGCCTCATCCAGCTCTTGGCATCTGCTGATCTGTTTTCTCCACTATCCTTTTGCCTTTCTAGAATTTCATACAGTGAAACATACAGTTTGTAAGGCTTGTGTCTGGCTTCTTTCACTTAGTACATATAATTATTTTGAGATTTTCCATGTTGTTGCACGTGAGTAGTAGTTCATTCCTTGTTAGTGTGATGTAGGACATTTTATTGCATGGACATACTGCAGTTTGTTTCCCCATTTACCAGTTGGTGGACCATTAGGTTTGCATTGTTTGTGGTTTGGGTTATTATAAATAGAGCCTCTTATGAATATTTGTATATAAGTCTTTGTTTTCATTTATTTTAGTAAATGCTTAGGAATGAGATTGTGAGCTGTTTGGTTTTATACATTTGACATTTTTTTTATAAAAACTGTCACACTGGCCAGTCATGTAGTATACACCTGTAATCCCAGTGACTCAGGAGGCTGAGACGGAAGAATTGTAAGTTCCAGGCCAGCCTCATCAATTTAGCAAGGCCCTCAATGACTTGTTGATATCCTGACTAGTGGCACACACCTGTAATCCCAGCAGCTCAGGAGGCTGAGGCAGGAGAATTGCCAGTTCAAAGCCAGCCTCAGCAAAAGCAAGGTGCTAAGAAACTCAGTGAAAGCCTGTCTCGTTCGTTTGTTTTTTCCACAATCCTGCTGTGTTGGGGACTCGAACCTGGGTCTCCAGCGTGGGAGTCAGACACTCTACGTGATGGGCTATATCACCAGCACAGGACCCTGTCTCTAAATAAAATACAAAATAGGGCTGGGGATGTGGCTCAGTGGCTGAGTGCCCCTGACTTCAATCCCTGGTAATTAATAAATAAATAAATAATATTTAAAATAAAAAGAAATCGGGGTGTAGCTCAGTGGCAAAACACTCCTGGATTCCATTGCCACTACCAAAAAACAAAAAAAAGAAAAGAAAGAAAGAAGGAAAGGAAAGAAGGAAGGAAGGAAGGGAGGAAGGAAGGATGGAAGGAAGGAAAGAAAGAAAAACTATTACACTGTTTTCCAAAGTTGTGGTAGTATTTTACATATGAGTTTTTCACTTTCCCAACATCCTCCTAAACATTTAGTATCTTCATGTTCTTTATCATCTAATTCATCCTTATTAGAGTTGGTATTTTGTGGTTTTTAACTTGCATTACCCTGATGCACTGGTGATGTTGAGAATCATTCCATGTGTGCACTCACTATTTGCATATCTTCTTTAGTGACATAGTACTATTTATTCAAAATAAAAACTGCACCATTTGACCCAGCTATCCCACTCCTCGTTTTATACCCAAAGGACTTAAAATCAGCATACGACAGTGATGTAGCCACATCAATGTTTATAGCAGCTCAATTCACAATAGCTAAACTATAGAACCAACCTAGATGCCCTTCAACAGATGAATGGATAAAGAAAATGTGGTAGCCTTAAAGAAGAATAAAATTATGACATTTGCAGGTAAATAGATGGAGCTGGAGAATATCATGCTAAGCCAAATAAACCTAACACAAAAAAACAAACCAAATGTTTTCTCTGATAAGTGTATGCTGATTCATAATGTGGGGGGAGAATAAAGGAACTTTATTTAGGGAAGAAAGGAACTTTCTTTAGGGAAGAATAAAGGAACTTTGGATTGGGCAGAGGGGAATGTGAGGAGGGGAGATGGTATGGGGGTGGGAAGAAAGTGGAATGAGACAGACATTATTACTCTATATACATGTATGATTACACTACCAGTGTGACTCTGCACCATGTACAGCCAGAAGAACCAGAAGTTGTGCTCCATTTGTGTACAATGTATCAAAATGCATGTATACTGTCATGTATAACTAATTAGAACAAATTTTTAAAATTTCAAAAACTGTGTTGTCTTATCACTGAATTGTAATACTTCTTTACATATTTTGAATACAAGTCGTTTATCAAATATGTGTTAGGCAAATAATTTTTTCCTGTTAGTGGCTTTCAATTCATTTTCTTTTATGTCTCTGTGAGAGATATTGGTTGGTAGTACTTTCTTCTTGGAATGTTTTTGTCTGGTTTTAGTATCAAGGTAATGCTAAATAATATTATTTGAAAAGTTTTCCCTACTATTAAATTTCTGGAAGAGTTCATTTAGAACTGTATTATTTTCTTCTTCAGTGTTCTGTACAATTTATGAGCCATCTGGGGATGTAGCTTTCTTTGAGGGAAAGATTTTTTTTATTATAAATCCAATTTCTTTAGTATATTTAGGGCTATTCAGGGT
The DNA here is from genome assembly GCF_902686445.1 of Sciurus carolinensis. Taxonomy (NCBI): domain Eukaryota; kingdom Metazoa; phylum Chordata; class Mammalia; order Rodentia; family Sciuridae; genus Sciurus; species Sciurus carolinensis. Next base: position 110,017,986 of record NC_062216.1, on the reverse strand, counting down.
TTCTCTTTCTTCTGTAATAAACTTTAATTTGTTATATATTTCAAGGAATTTGTCTATTTCATCTCATACTGAAACTTCATGGGCATAATACTTTTTTTTTTTTTTTTTTTTTTTTTGAGTGCTGGGGATCAAACCCAGGGCCTTGTGCTTGCAAGGCAAGCACTCTACCGACTGAGCTATCTCCCCAGCCCCATAATACCTTTTAAAAATACTCCCTTATTATTCCCATTGTAGAATCTATAGTGATGTTCCCTCTCTTTTTCCTGATATTGGCACTATAATTCATGTATTCTCTTAAGGGATCCTCTAGCCTCCTCCAGAGTAACTGGCACTATAGGTAAAAGCCAGAGCTCCTGAATTTCTTTTTCTTTTTCCTTTTCTTTTTTCTATACTGGAGATTGAACCCAGGGCCTCACACCTGCTATGCAATTGCTCTACCATGGAGTTATATATCCAGCCCATTTTATTTGATGGGTTCTGGCTAAGTTGCCCAGAATGCTCTCAATTTTGTGATCCTCCTGCTTTAGCCTTCTGAATAGCCGGGATTATAGGTGTGTACACCCACCATGCCTAGATTTTTTCCCCCAGTCTTTTTAACTTTTAATCTATGTGTCTCTTTGTATTTAAAGAGCGTTTCAGGCTGGGGATATAGCTCAGTTGGTAGAACGCTTGCCTCGTGAGCACAGGGCCCTGGTACAATCCCCAGCACCACAAAAAAAAAAAAAAAAAAAAAGTGTGTTTCAATCAGGTACAGTGGTACACACCTGGGGATGAAGCTTTCTTTGAGGGAAAGTTTTTTTTTTTTTTTTTTTTTTTTAATAAACCCAATTTCTTTAGTATATTTAGGGCTATTCAGGGTTTAATCCCAGCTACTTGGGAGGCTGAGGCAGGAGAATCACAAATTAGAGGCCAGCCTGGACAATTTACCAAGACCCTACCTCAAGATAAGAAATAAATAGGAGATCCAAGATGGCAGACTAGAGGGAGGTTGTGTTCCTTGTCACTCCATAACTTGGGTTTCAAGCAGAGGATATCTGTTTCTTGGTGAGGCAGTCTTTGCTGCTTATCAATCCCCTGCTGTTTACCCCATTTGTCTACTGCAATCACCTGCAGTCTGCCAGCATATCGACACATTTTTGAGTGCAGATTGCTCACTGTCTGGCACCTACCATCTGCCATTTGCCTGCCGCTTGCCTATTGCCTGCCTTTCACTTACCCCACTTACCCATCACCCACCGCCCAAAGTTCACCTCCTGATTGTCTGACAGCAATCAGCAGACTGACCACAGACTGCCAATGGAGCACCAGCTGCCTGCTGTTGCCTGGACGCTCACTGTCACAGTACCTGCAGGTTTGGTTACACGTGGCTGCCGCCATTTTGGGACAACAGCCAGGACTTGTAGGACCCCTGGCTGGACTGACTGAGCCCCGTCTCCAGGATCCCTCAGTCCGACCGATCACTCCCTGCCTCTGGGGCCCTTATATCGACTGACTGCTCCCGGCCACCAGGACCACCAGACCGACTGACTGCACCCCGCCTCCAGGATCCCGCAACCAGACCAATAACACCCCACCTCCATGATCCCTGCCCGACCAACCGCACCCTTCCTCCAGGACCTCCAGCTGACCACGCCCCTACCCCATGCTGCAGCTCCCCACTTGCCAACACATTTGGAAGCCAGAGTGGCCATCTTGGATAATCCTGGAAGCTGTATCTCCCATTTTTAGGTGGGGTAAATCCCATCCTGAGACACCTGCTGGAGACTGGAAGCTCATTGTCAGGTACCATGCTACTGAAGACTGGGAGGTTTGAATACTATATGACTGGTATAGTGTAGATATTCTTTTTCTCCTTATTGAAAAAATTTTAAGTTTTTATTTCTTTACTTTTCTCGCTCTCTTTTCCTTTTGTTTACCTGTTCCCTCAGAGTCTCTTTCTCCCTTTTCTCATGCTAACAACTGACTTCTTTTGATTACATTCTCACTCTTTCTATGATCTAGAACTTCTGTATATTCTTTTCTTATCCCATTAACAGCTACATCCTACACCCCTCCCCATCCTCTTTGTCCTCTATTAGAAACTGTAGACCTTATTGCAAATCTATTTGTTATACTTAAGATAATAATTGAACTCATTTCTGTTTATTATGACAATATTGTTAATGTCCTCATAGGGGCTATTTGGTTTCAGGTTGCATACTGTCTGAACTGGGCACTGCCAACATTGACCTCCCCCTTAAAGAAAAGATTTTGGAAACCTATAGGGTCACTATAAGCCTATGGGGGGAACTGCAATACCCCAGATCTACACTGCTAGAGGGGAAGATACATGAACAACATGAAAAAACAAGGGAGAAAATAATCCCAAACAAATCCAGATTCTATATTAATAGAATCAGTGACAGTATGATAGAAGAAATGCCAGAAAAGCACTTCAGATTATACATAATTAAAATGATTTGTGAAGCAAAGGATGAGATAAAAGAGCAAATGAGGCAATGAATGATCACTTCAATAAGCAGTTCATAGAGCAATTGAAGGAAGCAAAAGATCATTTCAACAAAGAGAGATTCTCAAAAAAAAAAAAAAAAAAAAAGTAAATCCTTGAAATTAAGGAAAAAATAAACCAAATAAAAAACTCAATGGAAAGCATCACCAAAAGACTAGACCACTTGGAAGACAGAACCTCAGACAATGAAGACAAAATATTTAATCTTGAAAATAAAGTTGCCCAAACAGAAGATGGTAAGAAATCATGTACAGAATCTCCAAGAACTATAGGACATCATGAAAAGACCAAATTTAAGAATTATCAGGATTGAGGAAGGCACAGAGATACAAACCAAAGGAATGAACAACCTATTCGATGAAATAATATCAGAAAATTTCTCAAACCTGAAGAATGAAATGGAAAATCAAATACAAGAGGCTTACAGAACACCAAATGCACAAAATCACAACAGATCCATACCAAGGCACATTATAATGAAAATGCCTGACATACAAAATAAAGATAGGCTTTTGAAGGCTGCAAGAGAAAAGCATCAGATTACATATAGGGGGAAACCAATATGGATGTCAGTAGACTTCTCAGCTCAGACTCTAAAAGCTAGAAGGGCCTGGACCAACATATTTCAAGCTCTGAAAGAACATGGTTGCCAACCAAGAATCCTATACCCAGCAAAATTAACCTTCAGATTTGAAGACAAAATAAAACCCTTCCATGATAAACAAAAGTTAAAAGAATTTACAAATAGCCTGCGCTACAGAATATTCTCAACAAAATATTCCATGAGGAGGAATGAAAAACAACAATGCAGGTCAGCAAAGGGAAGAACTACCTTAAAGGAAAATCCATTCAAAGGAGAAACCAAGTCAAGTTAAAAACCAAAAATAAGCCCAAATGACTGGGAATAAAAATCATATCTCAATAATAACCCTGAATGTTAATGGCCTAAACTCATCAATCAAAAGACACAGACTGGCAGAATGGATTAAAAAGAAAGACCCAACAATATGCTGCCTTTAAGAGACTCATCTTATAGAAAAAGACATCCACAGACTAAAGGTGAAAGGATGGGAAAAAACCTACGTTGCACATGGACTCAGTAAAAAAGCAGGGGTTTCCATCCTTATTTCAGATAAAGTGGACTTTAAGCCAAAGTTAGAAGAGATAAAGAAGGACATTTCATACTGCTTAAGGGAACCATAAATCAGGAAGACATAATGGTCGTAACTATTTATGCCCCAAACAACGGTGCATCCATGTACATCAAACAAATCCTTCTCAATTCCAGGAATCAAAAAGACCACCACACAATAATTCTGGGTGACTTTAACACATTCTGTCACCACTGGATAGATCTTCCAAACAAAAACTAAACAAAGAAACCATAGAACTCAATAACACAATCAATAACTTAGACTTAACAGACATATATAGAATATTCCATCCATCAATAAGCAAATTCACTTTCTTCTCAACAGCACATAGAATCTTCTCGAAAATAGACCATATGTTATGACACAAAACAGCCCTCAGTAATTGCAAAAAAATAGAGATTCTGCCTTGTGTTCTATCAGATCATATTGGAATGAAATTAGAAATCAATGACAAAATAAAAAAACAGAAATTACTTCAACACCTGGAGACTAAATAATATGCTATTGAATGAAGTATGGAAAACAGAAAACATCAGGGAGGAGATAAAAAAAATTCTTAGAGTTAAATGAGAATGACAATACAACATATCAAAATTCTGGGACACTTTGAAAGCAGTACTAAGAGGAAAATTCATTTCATGGAGCGCATTCAAGAAAAGAATAAAGAGTCAACAACTAAATGACCTAATATCACACCTCAAAACCCTAGAAAAAGAAAAACAGAACAACCCCAAAAGTACTAGAAGATAGGAAATAATTAAAATCAGAGATGAAATCAATGAAATTGAAACAAAAGAAACAATCCAAAAAATTGACAAAAAGTTGTTGATTCTTTGAAAAAGTATTACAAAATAGACAAACCCTTAGCCATACTAACAGAGAAGGAAAGAGAAAACTCAAATTACTAAAATTCATGATGAAAAAGGAAATATCACAACAGACACCACTGAAATACATAACATAATGAGAAACTACTTTGAAAATCTATATTCCAACAAAATAGAAAATGCCAAAGACATCGACAAATTTCTAGAGACATATGATCCTCCCAAACTGAACCAGGAGAACATACACAATTTAAACAGATCAATATCAAGCAATGAAATAGAAGAAGCCATCAAAAGCCTACCAACCAAGAAAAGTCCAGGACCAGACAGATTCTCAGCCAAGTTCTATACAACCTTCAAAGAAGAACTCATTCCAATACTTCTCAAAGTATTCCAGGAAAAAGAAAAGGAGGGAACCCTACCAAACTCATCTATGAAGTTAATATCACCCTCATACCCAAACCAGGCAAAGACACGGCAAGGAAAAAAAATTTTAGACCAATATCCTTGATGAATATAGATGCAAAGATCTTTAACAAAATACTGGCAAACCGTATCCAAAAACATATTAAGAAGATAGTGCACCAGGATCAAGTGGGGTTCATCCCAGGAAAGCAAGGTTGGCTCAACATCCATAAATCAATAAATGTAATCCATCATGTCAATAGACTTAAGGATAAGAATCATATGGTTATTTCAATTGATGCAGAAAAAGCATTCAACAAAATACAACACACCTTCATGCTCAAAACACTAGAAAAAATAGGGATAGTAGGAACATACCTAAATATTATAAAGGCTATTTATGCTAAGCCCACCGCCAACATCATTCTTAATGGAGAAAAACTGAAAGCATTCCCTATAAAACGGGAACAAGACATGGATGCCCTCTTTCACCATTTCTATTCAACATCGTACTTGAAATGCTAGCCAGAGCAATTAGACAAACTAAAGAAATTAAAGGAATACGAATAGGAAAAGAGGAACTCAAGCTGTCACTATTTGCTGATGACATGATTTTATATTTAGAGGATCCAAAAAACTCCTCCAGAAAACTTCTAGACCTCATCAATGAATTCAGCAAAATAGCAGGATATAAAATCAACACACATAAATCTAAAGCACTTTTATACACAAGCAATGAAACATCTGAAAGGGAAATGAGGAAAACAACTCCATTCGCAATAGCCTCAAAAAAAAAAAAAAACTTGAGAATCAATCTAACCAAAGAGGTGAAAGATCTCTACTATGAAAACTACAAAACATTGAAGAAAGAAATTGAGGAAGACCTTAGAAGATGGAAAGATTTCCCATGTTCTTGGATAGGCAGAATTAATATTATCAAAATGACCATACTTCCAAAGGCAGTTATACAGATTTAATGCAATTCCAATTAAAATTCCTATGACATTTCTCATAGAAACAGAAAAAGCAATCATGAAATCATCTGGAAGAACAAAAGACCCAGAATAGCCAAAGCAATCCTGGGCAGGAAGAGTGATGCAGGAGGTATCACTACACCAGACCTTAAACTTACTATGGACCAATAGTAACAAAAATGGCATGGTACTGGCACCAAAATAGACAGGTAGATCAATGGTACAGGATAGAAGACACAGAGACATACCCATGTAAGTATAGTAACCTCATACTAGACAAAGTTGCCAAAAACTTACAATGGAGAAAAGATAGCCTGTTCAACAAAGGGTGCTGGGAAAACTGGAAATCCAAATGCAGTAAAATGAAATTAAACCCCTCTCTCTCACCCTGTACAAAACTCAACTCAAAATGAATCAAGGATCTAGGAATTAGACCTGAGACTCTTCATCAAATAGAAGAAAAAGTAGGCCCAAATCTCCATCACGTTGGTTTAGGATCAGATTTCCTTAACAAGACCCCCATAGTGCAAGAAATAAAAGCAAGAATCAATAAATGGGATAGATTCAAACTAAAAAGTTTTTTCTCAGAACAGGAAACAATTAATAATGTGAAAAGAGAGCCTAAAGAGTGGGAGAAAATCTTTTCCACACATACTTCAGACAGAGCACTCATCTCCAAAGTTTATAAAGAACTTAAAAAACTTTACACCCAAAATACAAACAACCTAATCAATAAATGGGCTAAGGAAATGGGCAGATACTTCACAGAAGAAGATATACAGGTGATCAACAAATAAATGAAAAAGTGCTCATCATCCCTAGTAATTAGAGAAATACAAATTAAAACCACCTTAACATTTCATCTAACTCCAATTAGAATGACCATTATCAAGAACACAAGCAATAGTAAGTGTTGGCATGGATGTAGTGAAAAAGGCACACTCATACATTGCTAATGGAGTTGCAAATTGGTACAGCCACTCAGAAAGCAGTATGGAGATTCCTCAGAAAACTTGGAATGGACCCACCAATTGACCCAGCTATCCCACTCCTCGGTTTATACCCAAAGGACTTAAAATCAGCATACTACAGAGATACAGCCACATCAATGTTCATAGTGGCTCAATTCACAATAGCTAGATTGTGGAACCAACCTAGATGACCTTCAATTAACAAATGGATAAAGAAACTGTGGTATATATACACAATGGAATATTACTCGACCATAAAGAAGAATAAAATTATGGCATTTGTTGATAAATGGATGAAGTTGGAAAATATGCTAAGTGAAATAGGCCAAGCCTATTTTCTCTGATAAGTGCATGAAAATATATAATGATGGGGGGTGGCAGGGGGAAGAGAAGAATGAAGGAACATTGGATGGTGTAGAGGAAAAAGGGGTGGGAGGCGGTGGGGATGGAAAAACAGTAGAATGAAACACAGTATTACCCTATGTATATGTATGATTACATGAATAGTAAGAATCTACATTGTGTACAACCATAGAAATGAAAAGTTGTACCCCATTTGTGTACAATTAATCAAAATGTGTCTGTAAAAATAAAAAAAAATATTTTAATTAAAAAAGAAATAAATAGGGCTGGAGTTGTGGCAAAATGCTCTGGGTTCAATCCACAACACCATAAAAGAAAAAGGGGAAACAGTGTTTCATGTAGATAGCATGGTCTTGTGTTTTTCTTAATTGAACCATATAATATCTGTATTTTAATTGGTTTGTTTAGGTCATTTACACTTAATCTAATTATCAGTATGGTTGAGTTTAAAAGAAAATAGGGAGGGAGGGAAGGGGATAAAATACCCCAGATTGGGAGTCAGGAAACCAGGTTGGAGTCCCAACTCTGTACTTTCCAAATCTGTAAGGAGGTAAATCTCATAACCCTGCTGAGCTTTAGCTAGCTCGTATGTGTTTGTGGAGATAAATAAGTTATTTGGGACTGGGTATGTAGCTCAGTGGTAGAACATTTTCCTAGAATGCACAAGGCCCTGGATTTAATCCTTGACACCATGAAAGAAAGAGGGAAAGAAGAAAATGAAGAAAGAGGAGGAGGAAGAAGGGAAGGAAGAGGAGAAGAAAAGGAAGGCAGGCAGGAAAAATAAATAAGTTATTTGTAAACTACAACATGTTCTGAAATCATAAGGGACTAAAGAACCACCCAGGACCGGATGCGTAGACAGATGAGTATCCATAATCCAGGTGCAAGTACCTCAAAGTTAGACTAAGTCTCACACATTTCTGTATCTCCAGCACTTGGCCCTAAATATGGCACATGGCCTGTTACCAGGGGTAAATGTTTGTTGAGTGAATGAGCCAATGAAAGAATTAACTTTGAATAAACAAAGGAATAATAGTAAGTGAAAGACAGGTAGCAGGTGACAAGTGACTAAGTGGCCATGAAACTACTGAAGACTGCACTTACAATGTTTAATTCCTTATCTATTAACTGATAATATTTTTAGTAGCAAGGAAGAATTATTTGCATGTATTATATTTGCATTTACATATTCACTGGTTCATTTATTCAGCAAGTGTTTAGTAGGTGACTACTATGTGTGTCAGGTACAGTTCTAGGTCCTGGGCATACAATGATGTTCATTTATTTAAATAAGATCTCTGGACAAGATTATCACCTTCAGTAACTGAAAGTATTGATTGAGCCTTGATCCTCAGGGAAAATACAAACATATTCCCATTTAGTTATTTACTGGCTCTAATTTTTAAAAATTTTTAATTAGTCATTAAAAAGCTGTCTTTGGAAAAGCATGTTAGTCAGCTTTCACGTAACAAAATATCTGAGCATATTAATTTATAAAGAGAAAATGGGGCTAGGGCTGTAGCTCAGTGGCAGAGTGCTTGCCTAGCATGTGTGAGGCACTGGGTTTGATCCTCAGCACCATATAAAATAAAGTAATTAAATAATGGTTTTGTGTCCATTTACAACTAAAAATATTTTAGCCGGGAGCAGTGGAGCATGCCTGTAATCCCAGCAGCTCAGGAGGCTGAGATAAGAGGATCGAGAGTTCAAAGCCAGCTTCAGCAAAAGTGAGGCAACTCAGTGAGACCTTGTCTCTAAATAAAATACAGAATAGGGCTGGGGGTGTGGCACAGTGATTGAGTGCCCTTGAGTTCAATTCATGGTACAAAAAAAAATTTTTTTTAAAGAGAAAATGGTTATTTTTGTTCAGTTTTGAAGTTCTAGTTCATGATTGAGTTAGCCCTGTTGCTTCTGGTAGAGTGCTAGATGGTAGTGGCAGAGTGTGTGGTGGTAGAACAAAAGCACTTATATCATAAGCTAGGTAACAAGAAGGCTGGTGTCCCATAATCTCCTCCAACGACCTAAAGACCTCCCACAGAGCCTACCTCCCAAAGGTTCTACAACTTTCCAATAGTGCCCGCTTAGGGACCAAGTCTTTCACATATGGACTTTGAGGGGGCATTTAAGATTCAAACTATAGTAGAAAGTATTTCTAATTGGTTTCCTATGTTTAGTCATTAATATTTATTTTGGGAGCAGAACATTTAATGATTTTTTTAAATGGGTATAATTCATTCTTTTGTCGATGGACCTTTTTATTTTATTTATTTATATGTGGTGCTGGGAATCAAACCCAGTGCCTCACACGTGCTAGGCAAGTGCTCTACCACTGAGCCACAACCCCAGCCCTAATGATTTATTTTTAAAGAAATAGGTTGCCAGATGCAGTGGTACATGCCTGTAATCCCAGCATCTCAGGAGGCAGAGACAGGAGGATTGCAAGTTTGAGGCCAATCTAAGAAAGTTAGCAAGACCCTGCATCAGAATTTAAACAAAAGTGGGGATGGTGTGGCTCCTCAGTGGTAAAGCACCTCTGGGTTTACCACTGTACGAAAAAGAGAGAGAGAGAGAGAGAGAGAGAGAGAGAGAGAGAGAGAGAGAGAGAGAGAGAGAGAGAGAGAGGAGAAAAGAAAAGAAAAGGAAGGAAGGAAAGGCAAAAGATCAAGTAAATATAATACAAGGTAATGGATAAAAAGCTAGACAACAATGCAGTCAGATGGCAGGAAGTCTAATTAATTGTGTGCATGCACATGGTACTAGGGGTCAAACCCAGGGCCTTACACATGCTAGGCAAGTTGCTCTACCATTGACCTACATCCCTGGCCCTTTTTTTCAAATTTGTTTTGAGAGAGTCTCACTAAATTGCCTAGGCTGGCTCAAACTTGTGATTCTCCTGTCTCAGCCTCCTGACTAGTTGGGATTACAGGTGTGCACACTTGCATTCAGTTTAATCTTCTAATTCTTTAAATCAAACTGATGATGTCACTGAGGAAAAGAGGATCAGTTGGAACCTGGTGTCTGGCAGTTACCAGAGGAGCTGTGGATGGGCAGAGGGTACCCAAGAGCCACCCTGGGACCTTTAACTGCCAAAACAACCAACATTGTATGTCCAGGACTGCGTATCAGAGACCCAAGACATCTTGGAACTGAAGAGTTATCCAGAATGGAGAAGGACAATCCCCCACAGTTGGTGACTCCCGCATCAGTAAAGGCCATTATCTCAAGGATTGAGGCTGCCCAGTTAACTCGGGCTCAGGAGGTAACCCACATTTCTATTAGGGTCTGATGTAGAGGTTGGGGACTAACCCTAAGTGTAAGCAAGATTCCAGGAATACTCAGCAACCTGGGTTGCAGACAGATTAATTCAAAATACCCACATCCTATACTTGGCCTCTGCTGGGTAGGCTGGGATCAACCACCCCCATGAGGTAGGAACGGGACTGGGAAGGGAGCAGCCCACAGGTAAATGGTCAGGAAACTCCAGGATAACCTATAGTGGTGGGTCCTATGAAGGCAGGAGGGTTGGAGGAGAGGATCAGAGTTCTTGATGCAGGGTTTGTTCTTGGCAAACTGCCAGAACACCCAAGGTTAAGCCTTGGAAATACTCAGGGGTAATGACCTAAGGCTCTAATCACCCTTTATATGAGACTCTGGCACATTTTTTTTCTTGAGCCTCTGATCCTGAGGGTTTCTTGGGGCCTCAAGGGTGAGAAACATCTAGAAGTCCCCAACAAGTTCTGATATTCTGAAGACATTCTTTTACTGTAGATTTTTAGTATTACTGACCTTAATGATCAAAATGACAGCTGGGGTTGTAGCTCAGTGATAGAGTGCTTGCCTACCATGTGTGCAGCACTGGGTTGGATTTTCAGCACCACATGTAAGTAAGTAAAATAAAGGTCCATTGGCAATTAAAAACACAATTTTAAAAAATCAAAGTGAAAATAAGAGCTAATGCTTTACTTTGTGCCAGGTATTATTCTAAGCACTTGACAAATACTAATTTATTTAATTCTTACGAAAACCCTGTGACATAAGTACTATAATGATCTGCACTTTACAAAAAACAAACAAAAACCCCTGAGCTCCAAAGAGGTTAAGTGACTTGTCTAAGGTCACACTGGTAGCACATGGCACCTGGCTCCAAAGTCTACACTCCTAAGCACTATAATCTGCTGTCTCCCATACAGGATATTTCTACTCAACTCTCAGACATCTTGGACAATGTCAATTTTGTTATCAACCGCTTCCAGGAAGAATTAGGATATGACTTAAAAGAAAAGATGAAATCTCATGAGACAGAGCAAAAAGGCAAGAAGAGATTCATATTGCTGGAGAAAATTGCCTCCTTCTCCAAAGACGCTAAGATGAAGGAGAAGCACCTGTATGAAATCCTCCACTGGCTGGGTGACTGGGGTGAGTCTATGGGCTGGGTAAGTACTAGGGTGGATGCCTTCTTCCTAGACCTTGGTCCCTGCTGGCTAAGTGTCTTCCTTTTTCTACCTACATCAGCATTTTCTGGGAGGGGTGTGTGGGTGGTGGATGCAGGGACAGTAAAAAGGACACATTGTAACACCCCTTCCCCATAGAAACATTCTACCACTCATGTCACCTCCACTTCTCAGACAAGCAAACATGTAATTGTCCAAAATGTAGTAGATCATAACATTAGCTGAATATGTGATGAAGCCTAAGTCACAGGTCCATTATGACATCTTATTTTTTGGCAGGATAGAAAATGAATTTGAACCCACACTAGCTATTTTATAGAGGAACAAAGTGACCCTTACTGCATGTGCACAGATGCTAGACATAAGCAACTTGCCCAGTCATTCGGACACAGGATGACACATACAACCCTGAAACCAGGCACTACTCCCTCCCCCTCATTCAAATCAGAATCATCTAATCACAGAACCTGTGTGCACTGAGGTATGCTAGATGCTGCAGTGTTGGGAGAAAAATGATATGTAGATGCACACTACCCACCTCACACTGCTGTTGTCCAGGGAACTCTCAGTTCAGTGGTCCTTCAGCTCTCAAGAACTAACAAGAGTTGTTGATTCCACTTAATTCATTTAATTGTTCAGACATTGGACTAGGCAATGGGCATAGAGCAATAACAAGACAGACACCTCCTTGGCCTCAAAGTTACAACAATAATATGGAATATTTATTGCATATTTCTACATTACAGGCCTCTTGTTAATCATTTCATATGCATTATCTCATTTAAACCTCACCCAATCCTTATACAGAGATGGAAACTGAGTCTTAGGGAACTATGTGACCTGCCATATCACACAACTAGTACAAGGGGAAACCAATGCAACCTCAAAGCTGCTGCAATCCCTGAATTACAGGGCTGCTTAGAGCATGTCCTCAGCCTGCACCACTTATTCCTTGTCCAGGTGACAGTCTGACTTATGAGCTCAGGAACAGGAAGAGTGAGGAAGAACAGGAATCCCTGGATGAATGGATTGAGGTGATGGAGAAAGTGTTACCTCTCTCTCTCACTGCTACCAAAGGAGGCATTCAGTCTCTCATTTCCCTTTGCTCCACTCTCATTGAAGAACAAAAGAAAAGGGCACAAAGTAGGTTCCTGGAGACCTGGGAGGGGAAATGGGTGGGGATGGGCTGGATGATATCTCAGGAGAAGTCGGCCTGGGTCTACAGATGTCTTTCTGACCCTCCTCCATAACAAAAGTGTAAAAACTGTAGAGCAGGGGTGGGGTGGTAGGGGTGGAGTGTTGGATTCAATTTGAGCACTTGCTAGCAGTTCTGAGCAGTTCTGTTCCTCAGAGTAGAGATGGGGGTAAGATGGAAACAGGTGGTTGCAGGTGCTTCCTGAGCAGTGGCCTTGTATGGGTTCTGGGGAACAAGGTTTGAAAGCCAGAAAGGCTAGAGTTTGTAGCCAAAGCCTGCAGAACACCCTTTCTTCTCTTCAAACCTAGCTGCTGAGCCAGAAAGTTCAGTGAGGCTCAGCTGAAGGCCCCTCTGGAGACTTCCTGATTGTAACTGCTCCCAAGGTGGTCAGTTGACAACATAGATAAACCTTGGAATCTTACTCCTACTGACACTATAAGTGACTTAATATTATCTAACTCATGCATTTTGTAATGAAAACACTGACACTCAGAGAAGAGAAGGGACCACAACAAGCTTATGGCAAAGCCAGGCCCCACACTTAGGTTAGTATTACTTCAAGAACTTGGGCTTTGAAGTTAGACAGACTTGAGTGTGAATCCCATCTCTGCCAATTTCTGGTTGTATGACTTTGGGAAAATTACCTCATCTCTCTGAGCCTCAGTTTCCTCCTATATAAAATGAGGAGGATACTGTCAACCTTCAGGGTTAGGAGAGGCTTCCACATATGTGAGATATCTGACATCATGCTTGGAACATGGTGATAACATTAGCATTTCTATTGATTCTCATGGACAGGTTCATTATCAGTTAAGAAAGAACCATAGTTGCAGGGAGAGAGAAGACAGGGGGAAAATGGATAAGAAGATGATTTCTCCTATGTCCTTACCTATGTCTTAAAATAGAGTTTTTTATATACCTGTTAACTTGCTAGAGTATAAACTCTTAAATGACAAAGCAAAGGTTGTGTCTCTTTCTTTCTTCTTCTTCTTCTTTTTTTTTTTTTTTTTTTTTTGTACTGGGGATTAAACCCAGGAGCATTCTACCTCTGTGCCCACTGAATTACCCAAGCTGACCCAGAACTCAGGATCCTCCTGAGTAGCTGGGATTACAGGTGTATGCCACCCACCCAGCTTCTTTCTTTCACTTTAAGGATCACTTATTAAGTACTTGCTAGGTATCTAGTACTGTACTTGCCACTAAATGTACGTATTGAAAGCCCTGTGAAGTAGATACTATGATTATTTTCATTTTTTAGATGAGATACTGGGAACTTGGAAACTTGCCCCACCTCAAAAAATTGGGGGAAATGAGATGTAAATTCAAGTTATCTGAGTCCAGAACCCAAGTTCTGAACCACTGGACCATATGACCTGTCAAAACTGGCTAGATGCTAGCCTGATCTTAGTATCACTTAATTTCCAGATTTCCTCTAGCTCCTCATTTAAAGTTAGCTATTGTTTTTTCTGACAGTGGTGTTCAATGACTTGATGCTCCAAGATGATCACTCCACCAGCTCTACACACTGCAGGTCAAAGGGGATACTACTATGACCATGTCAAGCCCTTGACGAGTTGAGCTCTGTCAATAGGATTGAACACAGCACACACAATCTGTGCTGAATACATTTTCCTGGGGAGAAGGTCTACTGTTTTTGTCAGACTATCAAAGGATAATCATTTGCCCAAAATGGAAAAAGACATTAGTCATTAAAAAAAAAACCAGGTGCATAATTGCAGGACCACGTGATAAATTTTCCACAGTCACAGCCCCAGGTTAACAGAGGAAGGGAATGAAGCTTCTAGGTGGGCTTAAGGGGTTTGGGTAATTGGCATTAGAGTGCTACACAGACGTTGAGGTTGGAAAGTGACATGATAAGAAAAATTACTTAAGGAAAATATGGGGCATCAGGAGTAAGATGAATTGAATCCAGCTGGATTAACTGTTCTAGGGTCCTTTGGGCTTTGGAGTGGCTGATTGAGGGTAAGTTCTGGGCAAGATCAGGCCCAGCAGAGGTCTCTCGTGACAATATCTCTCTGGCTCACATGTAGTCCCAGTTCCTTATTTTCACCCAGTCCCAAAGAAGATTAAATGAGAATTTTGACCAAACAGAGTCTACAGAATCAGTGTAATCCTTAGAACCCACAGGAGTTTGTTGCCTTTTTTCTCTCCACCTCTCCCAGTATCCAAATGCACCTTCTGGCAGGGCTGGCAGGAAAAAAGCCAACAAAAATCTTCAATCCACCCTCAGCCACTGAGCCCAGAGCAGATGCTCCAAGACAAGCACACCACCTGCACGAAGGTCTCTGAGGTGAAGTCCATGCTGCAGGAGCTCCTGGACTCCACCATGTTCAACAAGGGGGAGGTCAAGGCCATCAGATACATGTCCACTGTGGTGGAGAACCTCAATAAGGCCTTGATTCTCCAGCAGAAGGAGAACAGGAGCCTGGAGTCCAAATACAGGTACTTGCAAATAGAGATGACCAAAGAGCTCAGCAGCCAGAGATTGCACTTCCAAAAGTCTATTCAAGTCCTTGAGAGCAAGAGAGATGCCCTACTAAAGCAGGTAGAGGTTCTAGGGGCAAAGTACCATGACCTCCTCCTGATAAAGCATGCCCTAGAGTTCCAGCTGAAGAAGGTTCAGACCTCTAGAGGTTCAACTGGAGACCCAGCTGAGGTTTATATTTACTCCCCAGGCACCCATGAAAAAGAAACTCTTCCAAAAAAAGAAATAGTCATAGAGGAAACCCAGCAGGAGCCCAAGGAGGAGGAGCTATTGTTTTCAACAGTTTCCCCAAGTTCCATGGTCATAGCCTGGGACAGAGGGGCTATGCCTTCAGCGTGCCAGCTACGCTCCACCACAGACACACATTTGAGGATTGCAGATGTATTTAGCAAAGACACTGAGAGTCTTGAACCTGAGTTGCCACCCTCGGTGGATTACAAGTTTCCTACAAAATGGGAAAGACTAGTGGCAGAAGACCCAGGTCATGAAGACAAAGATCAGGAGGACCACTTCCAGGAGAAGGAAGGAGTCCAAACTAAATTCCAGCTTAGGAAGCATCACCTGTTCCCAGGGAGCTCCAGGAAGGTGCCCTTAGAGAGCCAAGTGGAGCACTGGGAAGAGGAAATGAGCTGGGAGAGGCAGAGGCAGCAGTGGCTGCAGGAGGAGGAGATGTGGCAGCAGCGGCAGAGGCAGTGGGTCCTGCTGGAGCAAGAGCACCAGGAGAAGCTGCGGCAGTGGGAGATGGAGGCAGCTGCCAGGCAGGGGCAGCAGAGACTTGCCCCACAGGAAGAGAATAAAAAGAGCCTAAGGAGGGAGGAGCCAAGAGAGGATGCAGAGAAACCAATCTTCACAGCCATCAGTTGGTGGAAGAACTTGGAGAAGGCAGAGGCATTGCCAGTGCCTCCCCCAAGCCGGGTCCAATCCGCTTGCCCAGGCAGGAAGCCACGCTTTACTAGGTCCCCTCATGCTCAGCATCCCAAATCCTTAAACCAGAGGACTGTGAGTTCAGTAGAGTTTACCCAGCTATCACAAGCCCCCAAGGTTTCCACCAAGCCCAAAAAATCTACCTCCCTTCCCATCACCGGGACATTCATCCGAAGGGTGACCCGGCCATCTTTGCAGAGATCCCCAGTCATCCTTAAAGACAAGATATATCACATGAAAATGGAAGCCCAGAAGAAGAATCTGCAGCTCCTGGATGGAGATTCAATGCTGCCATGCTACCTGCGCAGCAAGGCCTTGGAGCTCACCACCACTACCATGGAGTTGAGCACACGCAGGCTGCAGTGTCTGTGCCATAAGTACATCCTCTACAGACGCTTCCAAAACCTCCGGTAGGTGCCCCCACAGCCACCTGGCACCTGCCCACAACCACTGCAATTTGTGGGCAAAACCAAAACCCAGTGGGAGAGGAGGAATATGGGGGATGGGGAGACCTGGACAAGGTCTCCTGAGGGAGGGCACTAGTGAAGGCTGGCCTTGGACTCTTGGGCAACCGTGGACAGTGTAGGAGGTAGGGTACTTACATGTTGCTCTCCTTGTAACAGGCTTTCTTCCCAAGCCCACTTCCCCATTTCTTCCTCACTTCCTTCCCTATCCTTAACCCACCTAATAGGCTTCCCCCATTTCTTTGGCTTTCTCTTCCAGTTTCCAGCCCAGTCCTGAGGCTCCTTACCTGATACTACCTCTCACTTCTCTGTCCCCTCTTTTCCCCAACTCTCACCAACCTCTACTTCTGACTCCCAGAAATTGTAGAAAACAGTCATCTCTGGTCAACGAAGTTGGAGGGTGGAGGAGGAGGAGGCCTCTCCCCGACTAAATCACTTTTCTCTTCCCAGACAGGAAGTGATCAACCACATAGAAGACCTGCGAGAGACAAGGGCCACCTATAAGACCCAGAGCCTCTATGTCTTCCTTGAAAACATCAACCGCCAGCAGAGACTAAGGCTGCAGGCCTGGACAGACAAGCAGAAGGACCTGGAGGTGAAGCGCAGAGAGTGCCTGAGCAGCATGGTGACCATGTTCCCCAAGGTGGGCCCCTGCCCTGCCACCTACTTGGAATGGGGCAAGTCAGCATAGCCAGTAGGAACGGGGCCAGGAAATGAGCCTATGGGATTGTGAAGTGTGACTGGAGACTAAGGGTAAGTGGAACAGCTGGAAAATGAGAGAGATTACACCTGTGACGCAGAAAGAGGGAAAGACTGGAAGTGGTTTGAGTGTGAGGGAGGGCAGCTTTCCTGTCTATGTAAATGGGGAGAGCAAGCAAAAAGGGGACTCTCCAAAAAGCAGTGGAAGAAAAGATTCTTCCAGAGGGATTGGGTAACTGGGTCCTGTGGTTCTGACTTTGTGCTGGGATTTCACTCCCTGTGGTTCTCACTGCCCTACTTCCATCACTCCTGGATGCTCTCCAGACTTAGGGCACAGCTATTGTCTTCAACTTCTGACTGGGGACTTGCTTTGCTTCTCCTTTGCTTTCTAGATTCCAGATCTCTTCTTTTTTGGTTCACTTCTTTGTTTTAGAGTACTCTCTTTTGTCACTTTCTGAAAAGGAGTGCATAGGAGGGTAAATCACTGAGACCCTGGCTCATTGCATTCTAGGTTTTGATGTTTCAGAGTCCAGTCACTCTGAGTTCTAATTATACATTAGATCATCAGTTCTCCCTCCAAATTGGTCTGTTGACCCCTAGTGATTCTCTAGACCTTTTTAGGGGCTCTTTGAGGTAAAAAACATTTACTTATTTATTTATTAAATAATATTATATATGTTTAAGAGAGATAATATGATGTCACAAGATACATACAGCTGGGCTGGGGTTGTGGCTAAGTGGTAGAGTGCTTGCCTAGCATGCGTGAGGCACTGGGTTTGATTCTCAGCCCCACATATAAATAAATAAATAAATACAATAAAGGTCCATCAACAACTAAAAAAACATTTTAATAAAAGATACATATAGCTGGGTGCAGTGGTGCTCACCTGCAATGCCAGCTACTCACATGGCTGAGGTAGGAAGATTGCAAGTTCAAGGCCAGCCTGGGCAACTTAGTAAGACTCTGTTTCAAAATAAAAAACAAAAAGGGCTGTGGATGTAGCTCAATGGTAGAGGGTTCGCCTAGCAAGTGTGTACACCTGGGTTTAATTGTAAGCACTGCAAAAAACAAACAAACAAAAAAAAAACCACATACACACATGTATACATAAAAATGGTTACTATAATGAAAAAAAATTAACATACCCATCATCTCACATAATTACCCATTTTCTCCCTTGTGACAAGAATGACTATAATGTACCCATTTGACAAAAATCCTGAATAATACAATAAACTATAGTCCTCATATTTTACTTTAGATCTTTGGACTTGTTCACCCTTCATATTTGCTATTTTGTATCCTTTGATGTATAACTTCTAATTTCTTGCCCCAGACTTCAATCCTGGTAAAAAATTTTATTTTTTTATTTGACTTTTTTTTTTTTCACATACAAATGTGAGATCACGTAGTATTTTTTCTTTCTGCGTCTGGCTTATTTCACTTAGCATAAGGTCTTCCAGGACCACATATGCTGTGGCAAATTAGTGGGATCTCTTTCTTTAAGACTAAATAATACTCTTCTCCCCATTTCCCCTTGTGCGGCATACACACATACACACACACACACACACACACACCAGTTTCTTTGTTCATTCATCCACTGATGGATACCTAGGCTGTTTCTAAATCTTGACTATTGTGAATAGTGCTGCAGTGAACATAAGAGTGCTGGTCTTTATTAAGTGATTTCATTTCCTTCATGTACACACCGAGAAGAGTCATATGGTAGTTCTTTTTTATTTTATTTTTTGGGTACCAGGGATTGAACTCGGGGGCACTCAACCACTGAGCCACATCCCCAGCCCTATTTTATATTTTATTTAGAGACAGGGTCTCACTGTGTTGCTTAGTGCATTGCTTTTGCTGAGACTGGCTTTGAACTTATGATCCTCTTGTTTCAGCCTCCCAAGCTACTGGGATTGCAGGAGTGTGCCACCATGCCCAGTTCTCTCTTGTCTTTTTGATAATAGCTAGCCTAAGGTGTGTATGGTGATATCTCATTGTGGTTTTGATTTGTATTTCCCTGATAATTGGTGATGTTAAACCATTTTAATGTCTTGGATAAAGTCTATTCAAGATCCTTTGCTCATTTTTAAACTGGGTCATATATATATATATATATATATATATATATATGATAAAATTAATAAATATATATATATATATTTAGTTGTAGGTGGACACAATAACTTTATTTTATTTTTATATGGTGCTGAGGATCAAACCCACGGCCTCATGGGTTTGATGAGCACATTACCACTGAGCCACAACCCCAGCCCTGGGTTATATATTTTCTATCTATTAAGTTGTAAAACTATTTTCTTTTTTGGTACTGGAGATAGAAACCAGGGGTGCTTTACCACTGAGTTATATCCCCAGAATCCCCTTTCTAAAAAAATTTATTTTATTTTATTTATTTATTTTTTTGTGGTCCTGGGGATTGAACCCAGGGCCTTGTGCTTTCAAGGCAAGCACTCTACCAACTGAGCTATATCCCCAGCCCAGAAAATTTTATTTTGAGACAGATTTTACTCAATTGCTGAGGTTGACATTGAATTTGCAATCCTTTTGCCTCAGACTCCCCAGTTGCTGGGATTACAGGAATGTACCACTGCACCCGATGTAAAACTATTTTTATACTAAAAAGACTTTTCTTGCTTTTTTCAGTGTTGACATTTGTATTGATGGTGCAAAAGCAGAAAAGAGGCCAGGATGGTGCAGCATGCCCTTAATCCAAGTGATTCGGGAGGTTGGGACAAGAGGATTTCAAGTTTGAGTCCAACCACAGCAACTTAGAGAGACCCTTTCTCAAAATGAAATAAAAAGGGTTGGGCAGGTGCGACTCAGTGATAAAGCACCCCTGGATTCAATCCCCAGTAACAACAACAACAAAACAAGAAGCAGTAGGGAGAAAACTGTGGGCATATTAATGGTAGTCAAGGTAGTAACAACAAACTGTACTAGTGGTTGCTACATTCTTCTCCACTGCACATTCATTTAAAATAAAAAAAAAAAGGCAGTTTCACCTAGGAATGTAAGATGATTTATTTGGGAATTTTAGATGAAGTAGTAAAAATTATTAATCTCAACTCCTTAATACACATATTTTTAATGTTTTCATGTGGCAACATGGAAAATACTCATAAAGCACTTATGTGTATAAATGTACAAGAGCTGTCTCTAGGAAAAGCAACTGTATGGATTACAAACTTAACCACCTGCTTTTTTCATGGAGCACAATTTTTACTTGAAAGAATGACTGACAGAAAAACTGTGGCATTTGGTAAATATTTTCCCAAGTGAGACAAACTGACAGTATTATTTGCTATCAGTGATAGAACTTCAGTTTTCAAGAGAAAATTTAGGATTTTGGAACACTATATTCACTACTAAGAGGTTGATACACTGCCAATATTTAAAGTTCTCCCTGGTGAAACTGGTGATATTAACAAATGTGATTTTTTAATTGCATATCTCAATGACCCAATATTCTCCTATTGACCAAATGCATGATTTAATCATGCATTTATGAAGAGTCATTCTAGTTCTAAGATAGACCAATATATTTTAGCCTAATAGAGTATGAAATGTTCACATGTATGGTTCAGATTATATATTGCAACTAACCTTTAAGAAACTGCCATTTGTAGCTGGAGCACTGTGGCATGCCTGTAATCTGAGTGACTTGGGAGGCTAAAGCAGGAAGATTGCAAGTTCAAGGCCTGACTGGACAATTGAGACCCTGTCTCAAAATAAAAAACAAAAAGGGCTAGGGATGTAGCTCAGTGGTATAGTGCCCTGGGTTTGATTCCAGTACCAAAAAAAAAAAAAAAAAAAAAAAAAAAAGAAAGGAAGGAAGGAAGGAAGGAAGGGTGGGTCATTTGTAGAGTTCTGGTGTAGCACTGAAGAAGAGTGTCCACAATTATCTGAAGACTATGGCAATGCTCCTCCCTTGTCCAGTTACATAACTGGTGAGGCTGCCTTTCCTTCACATACTTCAACCAAAACAAGTAATGCAACAGATTAAGAGCAGAAGCCAAAACTAAGATTCCTGCCATCTTCCTGGCCAAGTATCAAACAGATTTTTTAAAAATGTAAAACAATACCACTCTTCTGCCTAAATTTATTTTGGTTTGGAAAATAAAATTATTTTTTATAAGTATATATTAATAGAAAATAGAATTATTATTGTGATTCTTTAATAAGTAAATAAATGTTTTAAAATTGTTTTCTCTTCAACATTTAACAGAGTGAACATTGATAGTTCTATGCATTCCTTAATAATTTTTAAGAATGCTAGGACTATAAAGTGTTTGAGAACTGGTCCATTCATTGACTTCTTTTTATTCTCCCTGTTCTCTTTTTAAAACTCCTGTGATTCAGATGCTGGAACTTGTGGAAAAAACATCTGTTATCTCTCAGTTCTTTTTTTTTTAGTTCTTCATTGACACTTGGTTGTTACTGGGCTTTTCCTGTCACTGGCTTAGGAATCTGCTTTCTCAGGTCCAAATTTGGGTAAGCCAAATTGGTTGTGCCATTTGCATTCTCATAAGCAATGAACAAGGTCACCTATTGTTCCACATCCTTGTCAACACTTGGCATTAACAGTCTTTTAAATTTAGTCATTCTAGATGGTGTGTAGTGGTATCTTATGATGATTTTTTTTTTTTTTTTTTTTTTTTTTTTGCGGTGCTGGAGATTGAACCCATGGCCTTGTGCTTACAAGGCAAGCACTCTACCAACTGAGCTATCTCCCCAGCCCTCTTATGATGATTTTAATGTACACTTTCCTAAGGATTAATAATGTGAGCATCTCTTCATGTGCCTGTTTGCAATCTGTTCATCATCTTTGCTGAAGTGTCTGTATTACTGAGTTATACAAATTCTTTATTACTATGGGTGCAAATCCTTTATTAGATGTGTATTTTGTGAATTTTATCTTTGTGGAATGTCTTTTCATTTACTTAATGCCTTTTGAAGACAAAAGACTTTAATTTTATGAGGTCTAATTTACCAATTTTTCCTTTATTATTATTATTATTATTATTATTTACAGCCCTGGGAATTAAACTTAGATGAGCTTTACCACTGAACTACATTCCCAACCCTTTTTATTTTTGAGACATGAGCTCACTAAATAGCCCAGGTTGGCCTCAAATTTGTAATCTTCCTGCCTCAGCCTCCCAAGGAGCTGGAATTACAGGCACGTACAGCAATTAGCTTGTATCCTATTTTTGAAAAACAACTGCTTAATCCAAGGTCACAAAATTTTTCTCAGTTTTCTTTTAGTAGTTTTATAATTTTATTCTTACATTCTGACCTATAATTCATTTCAAGTTAATTTTAGTATATGGTATGAAATAAGGGTTAAAATTGTTTATTTTCTCTCTTTTGGGCTTTTTTTCTTTTTACTCCTCTCTCTCTCTCTCTTTCTCTCTCTCCCTCTCTCTTTGGATAATGGGGATTGAACACAAGGTAACTCTATCACTGTGCTACATCCCTAGTCCTTTTTATTTTTTTATTTTAGGACAGCATCTCATTAAGTTGTTGCCCAGGCTGGTCTCAAACTTGAGATCTTCCTGCCTCAGCCCCCTGAGTGCGTGGGATTACATATGTATGCCACTGCAACTGGCTTGGTTTTCTTGTTTTGTTTATATATGAATATAAAATTGTATAGCACAATTTTTGAGAAGATTATAATTTCAAAAAATTGAAATAGGATTGGGTTAAGACTCTCATGACCCTACCATTTCTCCTCTGAACCTTGCTGCACTGTCTCACATGAAATAGCACACTCCCAGGTAAAACAGGAGGCTGTATTGCTACATGAAAAACTTTAAGAGTTAGAGTCCCATTGAGATCAAATGATGGCAGAAGACAAAAGTATGGAATCTCCAATGGAAGAAAGAGAGAGATTACTTAAGCAGGTTAAAGAAGATAATCGGGGAAATAGCCAGCATGGAAAGATAGTTAACAGATATAAAAGAAAAAACAAATCAGTTTACTGAAGAAATTAGACAACTTGATATGGATTTAGAGGAACACCAAGGTGAAATGAATCAGAAATACAAGGAACTAAAAAAAGGGAGGAAATATGGACACTTTTATAGAGAATTTTGAGGAAACTAAGAATCAGGAACTGGAAAGGAAGGCACAGATAGAAGCCAACATTGTTGCACTTCTGGAGCATTGTAGTCAGAATATAAATTGTATGAAACATATCATCTATCACCAATCAAGAGCTAAAGATGATGCAAGATGACCTTAATTTTAAATCTATTGAAATGAAGAAATAACAAAGTACAGCTAGGAATTTGACTTCAGACAGTCAGTGTCTACAGTTGGATCTGCAGAAAATGGAGCTTCTGGAAAAAGCAAGACTGAGGAACAGCATTCTCTAAAAAGTAAAATAAAGCAAATGACAGATGATCTGGAGACATATAATGATTTGCCAGCTTTAAAATCATCAGGTGAAGAAAGGAAAAAGAAATTACATCAGGAGAGAACAGTGTTATCAACCCGCAGAAATGCCTTTAAGAAAATAATGGAAAAGCTAAACAAAGAATATGAAACACTGAAAACACAATTGCGAGAAAATGAGACACATTCTTAGCTTACATATTTGGAAAGAAAGTGGTAATGCCATGAGCAAAATAATTTTGTGATGAAAGAATTCATAGCAACCAAGAGTCAGGAGAGTGATCACCAGCCCATTATTAAAAATGTGACCAAGCAGATTGCAGAGTACAATAAAATTATCATGGATGGTTTACATAACACTAACAGAAACAGTCTGAATCAACTGGTAGTCTCTATAGAAGTATCTTCTTGACCCTAAAATCTGTACAAGCTGACTAAAAATAACTTACTCTTGAAAAGTTGAACCTAAAATTTCTGTACATTTTCAATATTTGTGGCCACTTTGAGTGATGTTTTAAATAGTAAAATATTCTTGTTCAATAAAGAGTTTGCATATTAAAGTAAAAAATTGAAATATATATGTATACATATTGAAAGATAGACACAATACCTTTATTTTATATATTTATTTTTATGTGGTGATGAGGATTGAACCCAGTACCTCATATGTGCTAGGCAAATGCTCTAACACTGAGCTACAACCCCAGCCTTTGTCATACATTTTGCTCCATATGTTATAAATTCCCTAAACCATCATTAAAACTTTTTCTTTAAATAATTGATAATCTTCTATATTTACCAACATATTTGCCATTTCCATTACTCTTTATCTAAATTTATGTCTGGCATTATTTTCCTTCTACCTGAAAGCTTTCCTTTAACATTTCTTATTGTACTCATCTGCTGGCAATGAATTTTTTCAGCTCCAGTATGTCTAAAAGGATATTTAGCTTTCAGTTTTGAAAGATACTTTGCTAGATATAGAATTCTAGGTGCCCAGATATTTGGAGGCCAAAGGGAGATTGTGAGTTCAAAGGCCAGCCTGGGCAACCTAGTGAGACTCTATCTTTAAAAAAAGAAAAGAAAAAAAAAAAAAAAAAGAATTCTAAGGTGGACAGTTTTTTCTTTCAGTACTGGAAAGAAACTCTTCCCCCAAATGTGAATTCTTTGGACTGTCCCCTATTCTTGCCCAATTGTTCTTCCTCCAGTTTTGGTGTTTCCTCCCATGCCTGTGCTAATTCCTGATGGGGCCCCTATTTAGAGCTCTAGACTTTTCCTACTATATCATTTTCTCCTAATTGTTACTCTGCTTTGCAAATTCTAGTCACCTTGCCATCTCTGAACTCCAGACAAACACCATCTCCTCTATTCAGAGGCTAGTAGATTGGATTTGGTGTCACTGTCTTATGCTGCCTGGCCACTCTCTCATTTAATTCTTCTCTCTTGGGGATCACTGACCTGCGCTGCTGTCATCTGAATATTTGTCTTGTTTCATATATTTTGTTAGTATACTAGTTGCTTAATCTGGTAATCTCTGTTATTCCATTATCACCAGTTGATCACCCATACTATAAGAGAAACTGGAGTTTTTCCACTTTGGCTGGCTGGTGGGGTCTGCTTAAGCAGCAGACCTCTACAGCTAAGAACAGTGTTGCAGTTCTTAATGATGGGCTATGCCCTTCAGTGTTGCAGCAAACCCTAGCAGCTCATCACCTATTTCTTTTTTCTGGGTTCTTATCTTGAAAATTTGAAAAATGGAATCCACAGATGAGAATAAGTAAGTGAAAGAATAGGATTTATTCCAGTATAAATAGAAACAGAATTCTCCCAGGTGCCGCTTGAGCATGCTAGTCTAGGGATTTATGTAGTACTTGGACCAATGCTATTGATACAAATACATGCTAATTGGGGTTTGGAAAAGTACTAAAGCTATTGGTTAACTCTTGAGTCTAAACTTTCATTCAGGTCTGCCTCACTTCTGTTATCTCACTGGCTTGTCAGGAAGAGGGAAGTTGAGATCCTAGATGGTAGATGCTCAGGGTTCTGAGCAGTACTGCTGCTGCTGTAGGTTTCTGCAGTGCCCAGGCCATGCCACCAGGGGGCCACAGGTTAGAGCACCCTGGGTTACCTCAGTGCTGGCTAGCCTTGCCTCAGGCCCTGGCTGGCCTGGTGGGTTCTAATGCAGCCAAGGTTAGTACTCAGCATCCTGCTTCCACTTACTGGGGATTAGTAGGCCAGCTGTGTGCCTGGGAATCTGGGCAGCCATGTCATTAGGATCAATTTTTAATGTTAAGTTCCAAAGATTCCCGTGTGATAGTAGTTATTTATCCAGTGTGTCATCTTTGGTATGTACTTGCATTTTTTGACTCTTTGTAAAAAATTCTTTGCCCCTTAAGATACCATGGTTCATGGGTTAGGAACTACTGGTATGGGTCAACAGAATTGGAAGATCTCACTCTCTGTACCTAGGGTCTACCCTCAGCTTTTCCATGTCCTTGCTGAGAAATCACATTTTTCCTGATATTGACACTAGGAAAAACCATGTTCTTTCAAACCCACCTACTTTACCTTGAAGAATACAGTAAGGTTCTCATCCAGAGTGTGCAGATCCGGTTCTAGCATTCATGTATCAAGTTTTCCTTAAATAAATCCCAATGCGACATATAATCCAGTTTTGCCATTGTATGCCACCCAGGGATTCAAGGCTCAAAAAGCAAAAACAATTAAAAAGTAACCCCCTAGGCTAGGAATATGGCTCAGTGGTAGTGCACTTGCCTAGCATGCAAGATGCCCTGGGTTCAATCCTTAGTGTCAAAAAAAAAAAAAAATCCCAATTTTTAATTGGGTAACTCATATTACTAAAGGGGGTTCAATTTATAGTCCATGGTAATACTTATTTTATATTATCTTCCCTCCCATTCCCACATATCTAGAAAACCTTTTTAAACTCCAAAATACTCTGACACCAAAACTTGTCCTCTTGTTCTAGAAAATTACAAATTTATGGGCCACAGATCTCTGAGGGGCAATGAATTCAGGTATATAAAAATAATGTTCTCTATACTGTGGGGCATGGTGGCACAAGCCTATAATCCCAGTGACTGGGGATGCTGAGGCAGGAGGATTGTAAGTTGGAGGCCCTAAGCAACTTAGTGAGACCCTGTCTCAAAATAAAAAAATAAAAAAGGCTGGGGATGTAGCTCAGTGGTAAATTGCCCCTGGGTTAAATCCCCAGTACCATCATAATAATAATAATACTCTATATACCAAATTATAAAAAGAAATATACTTATCATATGATGTAATCCTTGAAATATCTGACATTTAAAATGGATCTAAAGGGCTGGGGATATGGCTCAGCAGTAGAGTGTCTGCTTGGCATGTATGTGTCCCTCGGTTTGATCCCTAACACCACACACACACACAAAAAAAAAAAATCCAAAAAAGTACAGAAATTAAAAAAAAATCAAAACCCATAAAGCCAAAAAGACAATAGCTTAAATTTTGGGATAATGGAATCAAAGACCCCTATCTCCTCTGGTATACACAAACCTATTATATTGTCAAGTCATGTAAAAGAAGAGCACAGTCAGGCTAAGTGACACACATCCATAATTCCAGTTATTCAGGAGTCTGAGGCAGGAGGTTCATAAATTCAAGTCTATTGGGCAACTTAGTGAGACCTTGTCTCAAAATCAACATGATTAAAAGGCTGGGGGTAAGTCAGGCATGGTTCATGCCTGTAATCCCAGCAATTTGGGAGGCTGAGGCAGGAGGATTGCAAATTTGGGTCCAGTCTCAGCAATTTACCGAGACCCTACCTCAAAATAAAATTTAATAAGGGCTGGGATTGTGGCTTAGTAGTAGAGGGTCTCTGAGTTCAATGCCCAGTAGCAAAAAAAAAAAAAAAAAAAAAAAAAAAGGCTGGGAATTGTAGAACATTGAGAAAGTGGCTTGACTAGAAAGGGCGAAGCCCTGGGTTCAATCCCTAGTAACACACACACACACACAAAAACAGTACATATTATGAATGTGCAGTACATAATACTTGATAATAATGATAAATGACTATATCACTGGTTTATGTATTCACTATGCAATACTTTTTTGATTATTTTAGATTTTCTTACAAAAATCAATTATAAAACAGTACGCCATATTATGCCAACAACAGCCCTCATACATCTCATTTTTCCAGTCTCTTTATTGTATCAAGAGACCACACTGATTGACCTATACCATGTAGGTTTGATAAGTACACTCTATGGTATTAGTACAAGGATGAAATTGCTTAATGACACATTACTGAGAATGTGTCCCACTGTTAAACAACACCTGACTATATATAGATTAAACTTCTCTGAGTTCTATTATTTTCTTATTGCTGTTTTGCCCCTTTACCAGAATATCAATAACAAAGGGGAAAACGGGAACTAACCCAGAAAATAAGAACTCATATCCTTTGGGAATATTAATAATTTTGTCCCTATTATATAAAATATATATATCCAGCCTTCATATGGCAATAATAGTTCTCTGCACTAGCCATGACTATTCCTATCATTCCTTGCTAGAATCATTTGCCAAGTCTCTGTAAGTGTCATGGGATGAATCACCTCAGTTCCAGATCTGAGGCTCAGGAAGGCTTAGAGAAGGTGGGCTGGTTTCAGTTTCCTCTACTTTTTTCTCCAAGTACTAGGAGCAAAGAAGCAGCAAATGCTGACATGCACACAGGGAGATGGCCAGCAGTTTGGAAAATTGTAAAATCTTCCATCAGTGACTCAGAACTGCTGGGTTCAGTCTTGGTTTGGGTAAGAGGTGTTTCACCTGAGTGTTAGAGCAACAGTATGCTGAGGTTTTCAGTGAACAGGCTGGCATTGAACAGTTGCCATTGGAGTTGGCCATGGAGATTTCTTCCAACTTGATACATGTCACCTTGTATCAATCTTGATAATATGTAACTGACTCAACTTGCTAAATTGGTGTTGGGATTTAGAAGGACCAGCACATCGTGGCAGTTCTTTGAGTGGTTGTGAAAGCTCACGCAGCTCCTTGCCCAGCACCAAGGCTGGGTTTGTGTGCACTCAGGTGTGGGTTTGTGTGCACAACTGGCCCCTTGCCATGAACCTTGCAAGTGCTCTTGCAAGTTCCAGCTGCCCTCTGTTTTGCTCATTGCTGATTCTTCACAACAAAGGAGAAAACAGGAACTTAGTAAATAAGAATTGAAAGAATTACTAGGAAAGTTGGGATACCTGGGGTCCCAGTGGTTTTCTAATTGGGCCTTACCCTTTCCACTCAGCCTTGAGCCCAGCAAGGGTACCAACAGTCAAGCAATGCCTCCTCTTATCCTAGAGAGGAATAACTTCCTGTCTCCCTGATGCCTCTTTGCTGGTTCCTCTAGCTTCGGATGGAGTGGAATATTCACCTGAACATCCCTGTGGTCACCTCCCCAAAGTCAAGGAAATGCAAGTCACCCTCAGTTTTACCCTGGGGTATCCACTCCAACAGCCCTGCTTGTCAGCAGCCCCTTCCATCTAAGTACCAGGAATGTGTGCCCTTGCAGATGGCCAGGTAAGTGCAGGGAAGCTGAGATAGTCATCTGTATGGGTGGGGAAGTAGGAAGGTAGGGGTGGCTAGCCTGGGGAGATAGGCAGCAAGGCAAGGGCACAGACAGGCAAAGATTGTCCCGTGGGCTACAAGGTGCCTGTCTTCTCAGCTGCCTTGCCCAGCTCTGGTGCACTGACTCATAGGAAAGGTGTGTGGGATTCAGGGGCTAGCCTGATTGTGTTCCAACCTATGCAACTGAAAGATTCTGAGGACCCATATCTGAAACTTATAAGCATTTCCACCTCGAGCATCAAACCAGCATCTGCCATTGGTCTATCCATTTAAACAAGCCTGATCCTTCCCACTTTGTGACCCCACTCCTGCTCAAACAGAGATACTATGGGCCAAGACAACCCACATTCACATCCACCCAAGCATGGCCTGGTTCAGGGCTTCTGCTCCATAGGGTGTGCCTGGAAGCACAGGGCATCCTGAGAGCCTCTTCCAATAGCTCCTTAGCCAAAGGAACCCCAGGAAAGTGAGACACAGAGTCAATAATGAGGGAGAAGAAGGGTCATAAGGAGAACAGTGACAAACTCTATTTCAGAAGGAAAGAAAACAAGGTCTTGTGATCCTGAAGTATTGGATCTTGTGATCCTGAAGAGCTTATGGCTTCTCAGTGTATGTCTGCCTCTGTCTTTCTTTCTCTCTGTCTCTGTCTCTCTCATTCTTTTGATGTTCTCTATACCCTCCCACTCCTAGCCAACAGGGGAACCAGATAGAGGCCATCTGGAAGACTAATGTGGCCTCCTCCAGTCACCCAATAGAAAAAAAGACCCCTGTCAGTCTGTCCTGGGACCAGCTAGGCGGATACCCAGATATCCCCCGGCTGTTGGCGCTGGATATGCCTTCCTCCCACCACAGAAGCGTGATGTCCTCCAAGACCTGGTAAGGCACAAGTCTGGGTACTTAACCTGGATTCAAGGAGACCTGTCCACCCAGAACACACTCTCCCTGTCCAACAGTCCAGGCAATCTCTTTCTAAACATTAGTAATGGTCTCATTTTTTGTGCTATATCAGATAAGAGAGGCTAACCTGTCTCATCCATTCACTAGCCATCAACTAGGCAAGCCAACCCCAGTTCTCTTAAAGGATTTTCCATAGTACTCTAAAGATCAGTGTGGGAGTTTCATCTTCACAGGTTTCCTAGGCTGCACATGAGTTTCTCAAGAGCTGTATTCTAGCCTTTGGCCTGGAGGTTATTCTCAGGAAGAGTCAGATAGAGGAATGGAGAGATTTAGGGAGACCATGAACTGCATGATAAACTTGAGATTTTGGCCTGAATTTATCTTTGTTGTTTTCATTTCTTTACTGCCTTTGAGAACTGTCCCTAGAAGAGTAGCTAAGGGGAGGGTGGCTAGCACCCTACCGAGGACTCGGTAGGCCAGCAGGAGGATTTTCAGGTTAGGACATTCAGTTCTCCTTTGCCTCTCCTGGCTTGAAGATATCAATATTAAGACTCAAGGCTCTTCCAAAGGACCTTTCCAGATTAACCATTCCATCTGCCTCTTGCGGCCCTGGCCATACCCCAATTAAAGATCTCTGACAGAAAGAGGGCTCTGATGGCTGCCAGTCTAACTAAACCAGAACCAAGATGCTAGTGCTATTTCATCCTCCCAATAGAGACTTAGGTAAAACCGAGTAGTAGAGCAACATCAGAGAAGGCAAAGCCCTGGCTGGACCTCTGCTCTGAAATATGCCTGAGCATACCAGTTGGAACCAGTTTGATAGCCCTAGTGCAGGTATCTGGTGTTCAATTCCAAAGGGGAGTGTGTGTGTGTGTGTGTGTGTGTGTGTGTGTGTTGTTGTTGTTGTTGTTGTTATTGTTGTTATTAACTGATTTGGATATAGCAAACAGAATTAAGAATGACCAAAACAACACTGCAGGAGAACTTTGGGAGAACCCAGAAGTCACTGGAGTTTCTACCCAGCTGATATTCTCCCATAGTTATATCCTCTCTCTGCAATTTCCTTCTGTATCTCTTTCTTGTATACTGCAGTGCCTGGCTCTGCCCGGCCTCTGTGGAAATTTGAGGCCAGCCATTATTCTTCCCTTAACACAGAAATGCATAAATGTCCAGTATACTCTCTCCAATTGACCTCAAGCATTAATGGCATCAGTATCTTTCTGAAAATATATGGGGATAAAGAAGAAAGGAATTCACATGAATAGCAGCCAACAGCAGTCTCCTTTTTTCCCCTTGTTTTTTGCCTTCTCTCTTTGGTATAACATGCAAAATTCTAAGATCCCTTCATGTCTCAAGCAGAGCTGTTCCACCCACACCCAAGCCTCCACTGGGATCTCAGCTGCAGGCTGAAGCACTTATCAAAATATTGTTCCCAGAAGAGACAGCTTCCCCTTTCTAAGGGAATTTAGATGAAAACAATTTTCTTCCCCTTTTTCCAACTCTATTTGAATTTATTTGATTTATTATACCACCAAGTAAAGAGGCAGAGTCCTGCTTCTTCTGTTCTCTTCATCTGCACCCCAGGTTGGCACTACTTGCCTGAATGTCTGCCTGCTCCTGATGTTCATTGTGGGGGCTCCTATATTGCTTTGGGACCCTGTTACATTTTTTTTTTTGGGTACCAGGGATTGAACTCAGGGGTGCTCAACCACTGAGTCACATCTCTAGCACTTTAAAAAATATTTTATTTAGAGGCAGGGTCTCACAAAGTTACTTAGGGCCTTGCTAAGTTGCTGAGGTTAGAACTTGCAATCCTGCTGCCTCAGCTTCCTGAGCCACTGGAATTATAGGCGTGTGCCATTGCACCCAGCTAGGTCTGTCAGTCTTTAGCAGAAGTTCTCTTTCATTGCATAGGCTGCCACTCGCTGCCTGGGGTTGGTGGTCAAGCTGCTTTCTTTGTGAGTGTTCTGTGCCTGTGGCCTTTTGGAGACACA
The DNA here is from genome assembly GCF_902686445.1 of Sciurus carolinensis. Taxonomy (NCBI): domain Eukaryota; kingdom Metazoa; phylum Chordata; class Mammalia; order Rodentia; family Sciuridae; genus Sciurus; species Sciurus carolinensis. The sequence goes on along the minus strand of NC_062216.1, from coordinate 109,985,610 downwards.
CTCTGCTTCTATTCCTAAAAGAGTGTCTTCACCTTCTGTTCCTGGCCCACCATACATCTTCACATCCACTGCTGCTTGGGTCCAGGTCATTCACTTCTCTATGGTCCTGCCAACATCACCAGTTCCTCTGTCCATGTTGTCCAGTTCACAGCACTGTCAAGTTTCATAAGAGGGACCGACTTCATGCTGACTGCCCCATTTTCCTAGTCTACCTCACATTGACAGCCTGTCTTATTGCCAGGCCCACAGGAATGTCCTCTTAGCATGTGGGGAAGGCTATTCATCTTCTCTTTGTGGTTTGTGACATAAAGACTACATCCTTCAAAATCTAGCAACCCTCTTTCTCTAACATCTTTTCCTGCTTATAAGTGTGGTCCTTGGGCTCTCTTTATGACAGGTGGAAAATCTGTGTCTGCACACACCAAACACTTTTTGCAGTTGGAGATGAATCTTGGTTTTGACTCTAATCATCCTGCTAAACCCTTGCTCAGGTCCACAACTGCACTAAAATATGTGCTGGTTCCCTTGTGCCCTCCAAGATGCACAAGAACTTGCACAGATGTCCCACGTGTTGGAGACAGACGGGAGTTGGGGGCTTATAACTTGGTATCTGGAAGAGATTAGGCAGGGTGGGGGGGAAGAAATATGGATAGGTAGAAGAGAGCAAAGAGTGAAGAGAGGCCAGAAGAAATGTCCTGTGAAGTATGACAAGACACATAAGAAGAGAAGCAGATTCCCTGGGATTTGGCAGGATATATTAAGCATGTTTTCCTCCAGGTCAAGTCTTATCCCAATCTGGACAGGCCCCCACAAGTTTTTGGGTGGGCTAGATGGGCACTTCCATTCCAGGGCCTTGTCTCAGTTGCTCCTCCACCTGTAACTGTATTAACTCTTTCAGTGCCTCAGCAACTCAAAAAAAGGAATGCCAGAAATCTACACGTGAACCAGCTGAGCTTGTCTGCAAAAAACTGAATGTTTCACTCCCTGAAACCCTACGAATCCAGAAGAATCGAGGCAGCTCCAGTTCTCACTCCATCCCTTAGCTAGTGATTCTCAAACTTTAGGGTAAATGAAAATCATAAAGGAGCTTGTTCTAAATGCAGGTCCAAGCTAGTGCTTTTAAATAAAAATTCTGAGTTTTGCTAATTTCTTAAGAGCTTTAAGAAATACTCTTTTCCTCCTTCAATCCCCAAACTGTACATTTTTAATAAAATAGAGGTTGGTTTATTCTAAAATCTTCTGTCTCATTGCTGTAACCCATACCTCCTTAACTCATTTTTGGAACCAGATCCATAATTATCCTGAAACTGAGTTGGGCACCAAGCATAACAAATAGTAAATGGCCCTTTCTTAAGAGAATCTATATCCAGGTTCTCTTTCTCAGGAATTGCTTCCAGTTTAAGGGTGAGACTCTAGGAAGAAGAGGATGTGAGATGTGAATAGCTAGCTCTGTGAATGATGTTGGGAATAGAATTTGATTTCTGAACAACAGCTTAAGATAGCATGAGGAATGTCTGGTTGGGAATAAAAGTGAAGGTGTTCCTGATATAGGCTGCACAGAGGACAGCTGTGGCAGTAAGGGGCCCTTTTCAGCCTCTTGGGTCTCGAGTCACTCTTTTGGGAGGCCTCACCCCATCATATCCAACATATTTAAATGCCTTCACATTAAATGTATTGCTTTAAATAATTTGACAAGATTGTTTTATAAATTTGGCTTAGAAATTAACCAGCTAGGAGTAAGTTATTTAATGTGTAATTGGTTATAACTTTTCTGCAATCATCATGCATAGAGATGAAATTTGACAGTGCATAAAACTGACAATGTTGTGTTTTATAAACACTACAGATGTATATGTGCTTTTTTTTTTTTTTTTTTTTTTTTTTTTTTTTTTACATTTTGACACCAAGAGCATTTTTAAAGGTTTCATGTATTTTCGTAGGACTTGTCACTGTTCTTAAGGTGCCTATTGGCTAAACCTGCCCTGATGATGGAGGACTTTGACTTTTCTGGATGTCCTCTAGCAAGATTCTCTGGCAAGCAAGCAGTGTCTGACAGATTCTTCTCCTGCTCTGCCAACACCTTCATCTCCTTAAAGGCAAAGAAGGCCTGGGTGGGCCAAGCTGTGAAGCCAAGAGGATTAGGAAACAATGTGTGTATGTGTGTGTGTGTGTGTATAGTCATGTGTTACAGAACATTTTAGTCAATGATGAATCACACATATGATAGTGATTCCCTAAGATTATATCAGTTAGTGACATGGTAGCCACTGTAGTTTGTATAAATATACTCTTTGATGTATGCACAATGATAAAATTGCCTAACAACACACTTCTCAGAACATATTCCCATTGTTAAGAAACATACGAAGGGTTGTAACTGTAGTTCAGTGGCAGAGCACTTGCTTAGCATGTGTTAAGCACTGGGTTCAATCCTTAGCACCACATAAAAATAAACAAAGGCATGCTGTCCATCTACAACTACAAAAAAAAATAAAGAAACACATGAAATTGTGTGTATGTGGGGGGGGTAGTATTATATATATAAAAGTCAGCAGGAGGGTGACTTTGAAAAGTCAGAACAAGATAAGCATAATTTCATGATCAGAGGAGCTATCTCCTCAAAAAGAGGAGATGTGCATGGCTGAAATGTTGCAAATATCAGTTGGGGACTATGAGGTAGCTAAATCTAATATGTTAAAGGATCCAGCCTAGTGGTAAAGGTGGAAAACATGCATAAATAAATAAAAAAATTTGAGAGAATAGGAAAGTATAAAAAAGAAATGGAAAAACAGAAATGCTAGAAATGAAAAAATTAAAATCAGAGATGAAGAATTCCTTAAACAGAATTATCAATAAATTAGATAAAAGCAAAGGAAAAACACTCTGTGAACTTGAAGGTAGGTCAATAGAAATTAACCAAATTCTAACACAAGGTGAGTAAAATCAAATAAGCAACCCCCAAACTAAGTGCCCAAGATATATGGAATACTATCAAATGGTCTAATGTGATAAAGTGCGAGACATAACCTGGAGGGTAAGTATGTCAAAGGAGAAGACAGAAGGAATATTTGAAGAGATATTTGAAGAGATAATAATTGAGAATTTCCCAAATTAACGAACCTCAGATTCAAGGAGTTCAGTGAACCCAAGAAGGTTAAATACAAAAACAGTCCACACCTACACATATCATAGTGAAACTCATGAAACCAAAGATACTAGCTTTGACATATTTCTGTAAAAATAGTTTACCTGCAAATATAATGCATGACTGAAACATAACAGTAGCTAAGCTGAGTAGCATCCCATAGGGCATGGGCACTCTAGTTCTCCAGAGACCCTAGGCTCTTCCTCTTAAACCACAAACCCTGATCTGGTTAATGGCTTCATCACTCTTCAAAGACTATTAGATTTAAGTTGGGAGGCAGAAGACTGGACGCTGGATATATTAGTCACTGATCCAAATATCCTTCAAGATAGGCTCTATGATCTGCCTATTGCTCCAAATTGTTTCCCTGGAGCTGACCAGTCAGAAACACCCAAAACTCTGGCACACCAGCCAGAGCTTTGCTGAGGAATGGGGCACTGCCATTGGTGGCCATGTCTGTGAGAGGGGGACAGCTGTCAAAAATTTAGGGTTACCACGAGGTCAGGAAGATTAAGTTTTCCTCTCCTATCACCCAGCTCTAAGTCCCTGTGTGGTCCCTTGTTGGCCATTTCTGGAAGTCTTTGTATGTGTGCGCGTTTGTTTGTTTGTTTTAAACTGCAAGAGCCACTAGGCGGCAGCAAAGTGCTTGTGTAAGGGTCTTGACAGGTCTTGCTAGGGAGAGATGCACAATTTACAGCATGGAATTGCAGAAAGGTAGACAATGGAAGCTAGTGGAGTCCATCTAAGAAGGTGCGAGACAGATCCTAGAGGGTAAGTATGTCAAAGAGGAGAGAAGGAAGCAAGTAATTCCTGACCAACCCTTTGGACGTCTGGATCCTGCTGATGGTGGCCAGAGTCTTCTCAGCCTCAGTCTCAGATCATTTTCTTCTCACTTGAATGCCCACCTCCAGTAGGGTTCTCATCTCTGAAGTAGAGATTTGTCCTTGCAAATAATTCTTTAGGCAACTAGTTTTAGAAACTCTGCCAGCAGGCCCTTCCTGTAGACTTCTTCAAAAATGTATCATATCCTCATTCACTTACTCAACAAGCATCTATTGGGCATCGTACACTAGGTAACATTCTAAGTGTTAAAGACACAATAGTGAACACAATAGATTTTTTATATATATATTTAAATATTTTTATAGTTTTCAATGGGCCTTTATTTTACTGATTTATATGGGTGCTGAGAATCGAACCCAGTGCCTCACACATGCTAGGCAAGCGCTCTACCACTAAGGCTACAACCCCAGCCCTACAATAGATTTTTAAAAATATTTTTTGTTATAGATGGGCACAATACTTTTATTTTATTTATTTATTTTTATGTGGTGCTGAGGATGGAACTCAGTGCCTCACATGTGCCAGGCAAGTACTCTACCACAGAGCTACAATCCCAGCCCTACAATAGATTTTTTTAAAAAGTACTTTCATGGAAACTTGTTTTGTTGGAGAGGGGCAAACAAGAAACAAAAATAAATTAGTAAAATACACAGTTTGTCAGATGGTAAAAGGTGCTATGGAGAAACATTTCCAAAGATGGAATACGGTACAAAATGTAGGGGTTACAATTTAATATCAGTCATGGCAAGTCTCACTAGGGTGATGTTTGAGGAACAACTTGAAGATAATGAGGAAGGGAGCTGTGACAGGTGGTGAGCCCAATGCCAGGTGGGAGTAACAGTGTGCCTGGCATATTCAAGGAATAGCAAAGCATCCTCTGTGCCTGGGGTGGATGAGTGAGTGGAGAATAACAGAAATTCTGCCAGAGCAGTGACTGGGGGTGCAGATTACATCAGACCTTGCTGGCCACTGTAAGGGCATTTCTGGACTCTGAATAAAATGGAAACCATTGTGGAATTTTGAGCAGAGAGTGACATGATCTGACCTTCACTCCAGGAGCACAATGATGAGCGCAGACAGAAAACTGGAAGCAGGGAGCCCAGCTGAAGTTATTATAATTCTCAGTCCACTCAGGAAAGCTTAGTCAAAATCACCCCCACAAAGTCTTCCCTAATACTTCCTGAAACTGCCCTTCTCGTGGAGGCTTGCTACCCTTTGTTCATGCATCTATTGCAACATCAGTCCATCTTGCTTTTGTCCTGAGGTTATTGGTGAACCTACCCTTGACCCTACAGAGTAGAGGCCCAGTTGCCTTCACCACTGTGACTGCCTCTCCCCTGGCTAGAGGATTGTGCACATAGTAGAAACCAAGTCAAACTTTCCCTCCTTAGTTGAGTTGCCTTGATTTTACCTCTGAGGCTTCTCCCAGGCTGTGTTTCTCCTTAAAGAGCCAAATCTCATTGTATTAAATACTTCAGAAACATGAAAGCCCGAATGCAGTCTGTTAGCCACACTTCATAGTCCCTTGGCACAACCATGTTTACATGACACAACTTGTCACTGGCCCACAAAGGCAGCCTGTCGGAGCTGTTAAGAAGCACACACAAAACATTGTCTGCCAAAGCTACTGGCCTCTCTGGAGGCTCCTGAAAGCAAATTAAACGAGTAATTGTTCGTTTATTGATTCCTTAAAACATTTATTGAGTACCTACTGTGATGCCATGCTCTGTTCAAGGCAGTCAGTATACTAAAGTGACTAAAACAAACTTCCAATGATCTTGCCACAAACGGGGGGTTCTAACTGTATGCAAAGCACTGGAGTAATTACAAAAATAAATAAAACTGGTTCTTTTACTTCTGAGAACTCACAATCAATTCATCCATCCATCCATCCATCCATCCATCCATTCACCCACTCATTCAGTCACTCTTTCCTGATTATGTTGTGCTAAGGGCTGGTTTTGTAATGATAACATTGGTACATAATCTCTCTTCACAGGCCAGTGTAGAGAAAGAATAATAAACATTGGGGAGCTAGAATGTATAAAAAACTATGGCAAGTGTGATATGAGTACAAAGTGAAATGAACAGGGGAAGAGGATGCTCATTTCAGGGAAGGTCTGGGAAGACCTTCAAGGCTAAGAAGGATTTCAACAAAATGTTGGAGGAGGAGTAGCACTATCACAGGTGGCAGGGTGGAAAATTTGTGTGTGCATGGTGGAGGGGAGAGTGGGTTCCAAGGGAACAGGACATTATAAGTTCATGGTACAGAGTAGTTGGTGTGGATGTGGCTGTGGTTCATGGGTTGTAGGACACCAGTTCAGCTGGGATGAGATTGGATAGGCATGAAGGCGACCACAGGATTTCCACCTGTAGGCAGTGGAGAACCATGATTTTTGAGGAGCGGCATGGTAGCATCACATCTGTGCTTTAGAGAGGTTGTTGGGGCAATGTAAAAAAAAAAAAAAAAAAAAAAAAAGAGAGAGAGAGAGAGAGAATAAATGGATAGAGGGATACCAATCAGAGGAGCACTAGTGAAGGCTGACCTGAAGTATAGTGAAGAACCAGTCATGATTGGACTTACTCATGCATGCCCTTATTTGTTCACAGACATACTATTACTTGCAAAACCTTGTGTTAATTGAAGGCGGGATGGGACAGGAAAGACAGGGAGAAACAAAGAAAACCTATTTATGTCTTCAAAGATTTTCAAATGAGAAACAGAACAGGAAAACCCTACCACTCTCTCTCCTTTACCTCTGTGATGTGATTATTGCTCTTCCAGATGTTCCACTTAATATCTTCTGCTTATGTACTCTAGGAGGGCTCCAGTGTCTAGACTCTCTTCTCTCCTTATGTCACAGGATATCCCAACATGACTTCACCTTCGCCAGTGGCTTTAAACATCAGTTATATGAATATGATTTCTAAATCTATCTTTAATTTCAATTTCTCCCCTGAATCACAGAACTGTAAATGCAAACACCCAACTGAACATCTGAATAGGTTGCCCACTGGCACCTCCAACTCAATTCATCCAAATGAAGCTCATCATCTTTCCATCTCACCCCCAAGCCAATGTTTCCACTTGTGTTCCTATCTCAATGCCTCCATCCACTGCCAAAGCTGAAATTCAAAGTTATCAGTGCTTTATTTCTTGCCTGGGTACACTCAATCTATTGCCAGTCCTATTCAGTCTTCATCTTAGGCATCAGTCCTCAGTGACTACCCTAATTTAGGTCACTTACTGGTGGCCCTGTCTCTAGCTTTACACTTTCGATGTTCCTTAATACTTGAGAGAGATCTAAAATACAGATCTCATACTACACCCTTACTTTAAAACTCTTTAATGGTTTTTTTCCCTTAGGATAGTCTAATCATGGTCTATAAAGACTTTTGTGACAGTTCTTCAGCCATGCTGTATGATATTCCATTATATGGAAGTACCATACTCTAGTGATAGAGGTGTTTGGTTTCTAAACTTTTGCTATTATAAACGATGTTATAAATTGGCATATATTGTGTGTGAGCAAGTATACTGGATGAAAAATTATATGCATTTGTAACTTTGACAGTTATCAGCAATTTACAGTTCTACCAGCAACATGAGGGCTTCTTTTCCCACAACCATGCCAAGGGTATATTGTCAAATGTTTGAATTTTTTGCCAATCTGTAGGTGAAAAATTATATATAAATGTAGTTTCAATTTTCTTGTGAGGGAGGTTTAGTATTAAAAGTCATTTATCTTTCCTTTTCTGTTAACAATCCCATTTCTTATTGAATTTTTGTTCTTTTTCACATTGATTTAGAGATTTTGTATATATTAAGCAAATTAGTCCCTTTGTCTATGATATGAATTGTGAGTATTTCCCCCAGTGTGCTATTTGTCTTTGTTTATGATGTCTTTTGTTTGGGAGAAATTATAGATTTTCAGGTTGATAGAATTGATTTTTTTATGCTTTAGGAATTTTTTGCTATCTGAAAAGTACTTTTTCCACAATGACACAAATTTGTAGTTTTACTTTTACATTCACTTAAGCACAATTGATTCATATGGATTTATTTTAGTATAAGAACTGAAGTAGAGACACCACAATATTTTTTTCCAGGTGACTACACAATTGTCTCAATACTATTTATTGTATAATCCATCTTTTCCCTGCTGACAGACAATGTCATCTTTATAATATACTAAAATTTTTAATGTATTGGATCTAGACTATTTTGCTTCTTTGATAAATTGCCCATGCATATGCTAGTGTTCTCTGGATTTTATTATTTTAATTATTGTATTTTTTAATGGTTTACTATCTGGTAGAGCTATTTCCTTTTCATTAACCTTTTTCAAAACACTAATGCTATTCTTGATGCAGAAATTTCCATCTGAATTTTACATTCAGGTTATGTAGTCTGTTGGTATTTTTATTAGATTGTGTTAAATTTATGGATTAATTTATGGAATTGACATCTTTATGATAGTGAGTCTTTCTACACCAAGATAAAGTGTCTTTCCCATTTATTCAAGCCTCCTTTTGTGACCTTTGATAGCATTTTAGTTTTGCACACATAGTTTCAGCACATTTATGGTTAAGGTTACTACTGGTTAATTTACTTTGTTGTTGTTATTATAAATGATACATTTTATTTCCTAATACTTTCTACTGGCTACTGTTCATTTTTAAAATGTGTTAATTTGTACCCATTTTGCTAAATTTTCTTTTTGGGGGGGTACCAGGGATTGAACCCAGGGGCACTTAACCACTGAGCCACATCCACAGCCCTTTTTTTAAGACAGGACCTTGCTAAGTTGCTGAGGTTGGCTTTGAACTTGCCATCCTCCTACCTCAGTCTCCCAAGTTGCTGGGATTACAGGTGTACACCACCACACCTAGTTTGCTAAATCATCTTATTAGTATTAATTTTCCAGTTGATGTTCTTGGATTTTCCAGGTAGGCTATCATCATAAATATTTTAATTCTTAAGCTTTTATATTTCATTCCTTTCTCTTCTATAATTATGTAGGTAAATACTTCCAAAGCCATGTTAAATAAAAAGAGCTTTGTTACACACCTAAATTTAATGGGAATAATCTAAGTTTATAATGAGTGTGATTCTAAACTTTGGATTAAGATGGGTAAGTTTTGTCATGTTGAAGCTGAACTGGGGGCTGAGGTTGTAGCTCAGAAGTACAGCGCTTGCCTAGCATGTGTGAGGCACTAGGTTCGATTCCCAGCACCACATATAAATAAATGATTAAAATAAAGGTCCACCAACAACTAAAAAATATTTTTTAAAAAAAGAGGTTGAATGTTCATAAGTTTTGTCTGTGATCTCTAACTTGGGATTGATATTCAGAGGTTTCAGTTGAATATTTGAATCTTCCTTCGCAAGTCATTTCTCTCATTTGGAGAAAGAAACAACACACAGACACCAAGTAGTATATATGTTGACTTAAAATACATATGAATCCAAAGGTAACTTGTACTGGTTATCATCTTTATTAAATTTGACTCCCTAAGAAGGTGAAAATACATGAGTATACAGCAGAAAGACCCTGTATTTTCTACTGGGCCATGGAGGTAACAGTCTTAGATGAAAGATCAACTGGTCCTGCTTTGGTGGACAGCAGTAGAGAGGGGCTGTGCTATCAAAGTCTGAGTCACTGATTCAGTCCACCTGGCAGGAGATGCTGAATCCCAAGCCACAAGAACAGTACAACAGCTAACATTTGTTGAAAACTTGCCATATACTACTAACTGATTTAAGTAGTGATTTACTCCAGAATCATCCTATGAAGTGGGAACTATTTTTTCCCTACAGATGATGAAACTGAGGCACAGAACTGTATCTTGGACATGGTCACAAAGTAATAGGCAATAGAGGTCTGAAACTAGGCACTTACACCAGAACCTGCATTAACCATTGTGTTCTAATCCCCCAGGAGGAGCTTGGAGCTCTAAGCAAAAGTTCAGTAAGAACCATGAATGTGCCTCCAGGGTAAGACACATTCTTACCCAGGGGAAAGAGTGCTAAATATGAAAAACTACTAGGGAGGATGAATTGGAGGCGGGGTGATAGATGCCAGTTTTTCTTTTCATCCACACTCTTCTGCTGCTTTGCTGACTTCTCAACCTTATCTTAAAGGTGCCACAACCTCACCTTCCATGATGATGACTTCCTCGTGTATCTCCAGCCTAGACCTCTTCCCTGACCTAACTAGTGTGTCTGCCTCTCAATCAACACTTCCCAAGATACCTTATAGGCACCTCAAAACTTATCATGTCTAACAGAACTCTTTCTGCCCCTATACAATCCTGCTCCTTCCAGATTTCTCCTTTGCAGTAAATTTATTTAAGACGCTTACACACAAATGTTTATTAAGTATCTACTTTGGCAGTGAAAAAAGCAAGACAAAACCCACTGCCCTCAAGAGTTTCTACCTGCTGGCAGACATACAATAAAAAGAAAAAAAAATAAGTAATTACATCATATACTAGAAGACAGTAAGGGCTAAGGAGAAAACAAAGTTGAGAAGAGGTTAAAAGTACAGGATATGGGAACTAGAATTTTCAAAAGGGCAAAGTAGAGGAGGAGATGGGTCAAAGAAATAATAGGGGGTAGACCATGAACTTTTATGCTAAGAGGCAGATTGTGAACAGATGCAGGACATAAGTAGATTTCCATTTTAATGGGAATACTCTGTGTGCTGTGAACAGATTGAATGAGGCACAGTATGGATGAAAGCTGAGACTATTGGGGAGTTTTTGCAATACTCCAGATCAGAGATAATGGAGGATGGAAACTTTGACCAGGAAAGGTGGAAAAGTTAGTAGACAGGGTCAGATTCTGGACATAATTTGGATTGGGTCTTTACCATCCTCCCAGTTTCTTAGGCCAAAAACCTAGGTCTTATCCTTGATTATTCCCTTTCCTTCATATCCAAATCTAACCCCTCAGCAAGTCCTTACAATTCTACATCTAAAGTATATGTTGATGTCAATGTTTCTGTTCAGGGCTCACCATCTCCACAATCCAGCTAACCACCACTCACCTGGACTGCTGCAATAGCCTCTACCTATCTCTCTGCTTCCTCTTTTGTTTCCCTACAAAGCATTCTTCAGCAGTCAGAAGGAACAATTTAAAAATTACATCCTATCACAGGATGCTCTTGTTTGTAATCTTTAAGAGCTTTCCCACTGCACTAAGAATAAAGGATAAAATCTATAAACTACAGGGCTGATGTGAGCTGCCCCAAGACTTCTCATGTCTCATCTCCTTCCTTTTTTCCTTTTTTCTTTTTCTTTTTCTTTTGGTAACAGGGACTGAACCAGGGGTGCTTTAGCCACTAAGCCACATCCCAGTCCTTCTTACTTTCAGACAGGGGTCTCTCATTAGGTTGCTTACAGACTTGATAAATTGATGAGGCTGGCTTGCAACCTGTGATCCTCCTGCCTCAGCCTCTGAGCCACTGGGATTACAGGCCTGTGCACCACTGGCTCCTTCTTTTTTTCTTCATCACTGTGCTCCATTAGGCTCCTTTTTGCTTCTTCAAATTTACCATTCTTTTCTGCTTCAGTCATGCTGTCCCCTCTAGCTGCTTTGTCTCTCAGCTCTTTGCATGTATGATCCCTTATCAACCACCAAATCTCAGCTCAATTGTCACTTTTTAAAAAAATTTTTTGGTGGTATTGGTGATTGTATTCAAGGCCTCTTGCATGCTAGGCAAATGGCTCCACTACTCAGCTACACTTCAGCCCTCTTTTTTCATTTCATTTTTAAGCCAAGGTCTCACCAAGTTGCTAGGGTTGATCCCAAACTTGTGATCCTCCTGTCTCAGTCTCCCTTCTACCTTTGCCTCCTGAGTAGCTGGAATCATAGGCAAACACCTTCATACCTGGGTCGACTGTCACCTTTTTAGAAAGACCATCCTATTAATTGTCATATGTTTATCTATCCATATCATGATCTATCATACTCCACCATACTGTGTATCAGAAAACTCAATCTTTTATGGGAGACAAAACTTGTAGAGTGATAGAGTTTGCCAACCTGCATGACACCCTAGATTTGATCCCCAGCTCCATAAAAAAAAACAAAAACAAAAACAAAAACAAACAAGCAAAAACAAAACACAGGAACATACTCATCAAACAAGTTATACTCAGTAAACGAGGTGAAGAGACTTGGAAGTAGAGAGCTATCAAACGATTGTCAGGATCCAGAAAGGTCAGTCACCCGTTTGACACAAATCCTCTGGCAATGTCCAGTTGATGTGTTTTATTTTGTGGTGGAGGAGATCGAACCGATAGCCTTACGAATTAAGACAAGCGCTCTACCGCTGAGTTAAAACCCCTGGCCAAGCTGCTTCTTCACAAAGTGGCTTTCCCAGGCATCTCTCATATCCCGGACTCCCAACATTTCCTGTTCGTTGGGAACTCGTTTTCCCGTCCCTAAGATTGCCTCCAGGGCACTCTCTGAAGGTGTTTCAATTGATCTCTCCCGGAGCTCACAACTGTCTCCAGCAGTCCAGGTCGGGTCAGGCTGATGGGACCAACCGGGTACCGCTCCTCTTCCCCAAGGGAAAGGAATACAGCCCACGAACCTCCCTGTTCCTACTATACACACTACATCTACACGGACAGAGCGAGCTTCTCAGAATTTTCTCCCAGTCTCATATCTACCATGAGGCCTGAGAAAGTAGTTTCTCTAAAATTACTGGTAAAATTAAACAATGCATAATTGGTCTTGGAAGATCCTTAAGTCCCCCCATACCTCTTTTTTTTTTTTTTTTTTTTTTGGTGCTGGGATCGAACCCAGGGCCTTGTGCTTGCAAGGCAAGCACTCTACCGACTGAGCTATCTCCCCAGCCCCAAGTCCCCCATACCTTAGTACGAATTCCGAAACCAAAATCCAGTTCGTGGCCCCACGCACCCTCTGACCCTCCCAACCTTAATTCCGCTTTGTCTCACCCCAAGTCTCGTTTTTCCCTGGAGCCGGGTAACTTCTCTGGCACCTATAATCCCTGACCGTTTCCCTATACGCTGTCCTAACTGGGAAAATTTTGACTTTGTTCTTCGCAAAATGGTCACACATTCGCGGCCATGGCCACGCCCCCTTTACTCACGTTTCCAGGACGAACCGGAAAAGGTTGCACAGTCCCTCGTTCGTAACCCGGAAGTAGACGTATCTCACGGAAGCCGAGTTTGGCCCTGCGGCTGCTGCTGTCGCCGCAGAGAAATTGTTGGAACTGGCAGCCTAGGAATGGTGAGACCTCCCGGTTCGCCTCTGAGGGTTCTAAGTAGAGTTGGGGGTGAAATGGAGTTCCCCAGAATGCCTCAGGGTACAACCCCCCCACAAGGCTTGGGGCCCCGCCCCGGTAGCGCCCCGAAAATCTGCGCATGCGTGGGTCGCACCGGACTAGAATCTGGCCCAAGGTGTTACGCATGCGCAAAGGTGGCAAGCCGAAGGTGGGGTGGGAATTGACTTGGGAGTTGACCCTAGTCCCTCGCCAACGGTCTGTGGGGCTTAAATCGAGACTACGTAGCATCAGGGTTGGTGCCGTACTTTGATTTGCAAAGCTGATTTTCATCATTTCAGTTATGGATGGACACAATACCTTTATTTAATTTATTTTTTAATGTGGTGCTGAGGAGTGCCAGGCGAGTGCTTTAACATTGAGCCACAACCTCAGCCCTGACTTAACCACTTTTATCCCGAGTTCCTGAAACAGACTTGGACCAATCACCTACCTTGGGTGTGCTCTCGCGGTAGAGGCAGGGCCAGAGACCTTTGAAGGAGGGCGCAGACTGCTTCAGTCTGCCTACGGGATCCAGCCCCCATCACCCGTATCCTATGGAACGGCGCCATGAGCACACCTGGTGGGCAGGATGGGAGCACTTGGCTAAGCCGTCCTGGTCAGAAGGGGTTGGACCTGCAAGCAGAGCACCCCAGGAATTCCTGTCCGACTCCTGAGTTTTTTTGCGGGGCAGGGCGGTTGGTATTCACACAGTTCTCAAACGACTTTTTTAGCTTAGCTTCCACTTCTACAAGAGCGTAAATGGGGATGAGATCGGGGGATGGACTGACTGGAGTGCAATCTCCCTTTCCTCTTCTCTGCTTTGCCCTGCTGCTGAGCTGCAGGGACAGCCAAAGAAAAAAAACGAAATTCTTGTTTCCTGGTAGTTTATAGTCAAGGTACTTAACCTAGGACTTTAGGAATAGAATTAGAGAGACCTGTGCACCCCCTAAATAGTATGTTTATACATTTTTCTGGTTCATCAGTTTTATCATATTCTCAAAGGTTTCTGACTTTCACAAGGCTTCTGGTTTATAAGCATAATATTTAGAGTAGAGCCTTATGCCTCTTTCCACTCCTTGTGTCTTTCCTAGTTTATGGGACCTAAGCCAGTATAAGGAGGTGAGGCTGGCCATTCGAAAACCGTGAGCTTCAGGGAGCCTCATTTCTCCTTTGCAGAATCTCCTCTCAGCCTCTAAGGTCACCTGGTCAGACTCCTTGGATGAGGCTGTGGGACACTTCCTCCTAGCCCTGTGGTTTGGAACCAGTGGCTTTGGGGACAATAAGAGGATGGACAAAGGTAGTATGAGGCTGTTCCAGCTCCCCAAATGCTTGGGCACCAAGCATATGCTGATGTCTACCCTGTGCTGGCATGTATGTCTTTGGTCCTGACTGGGCATTGCCACCTCCTCCTGGGCCAGCAATACACATGTACTTCTTTGCAGAACCACAACTGACTGACTTGCTATTGAGCTGCCTCTCTTTGGCATGTTGAATTTTGATGGCAAAGGGACCAGTTATGCCCAGAGCCCAGTGTGTGGGCATCACGAGTCTGACCTGAGCACTGTGTACTGCACAACATGACATGTACCACTGGAGAACTACCCATGAAGGAAAAGTCTAGCAGGTCTGGGTCCAGATGAAATCTGGAGGCTGAGGAACTCCCACCTTAAAACTTCAAGGGCCAAGGAGGCAGGGGAGAGGCCAAGAGGGCTAACAGGGGAAGGGGACTGTGGAGGGGTTCCAGGTGCAGAGGTTCAGGGCTCTGCTAAACACTTTAGAGGCCCAAATTCACCATTTCTCTTCTTCTAGATTCTCAGGGGCTGCTAGATTCATCCCTGATGGCATCAGGCACTGCCAGCCGCTCAGAAGATGAGGAGTCCCTGGCAGGGCAGAAGCGGGCCTCCTCCAGGCCTTGGGCACCATCCCTAAACGGAGAAGCTCCTCCAGGTAGTCAGAATTTAGAAAGGCTCAGAAGGGAAAGAAGGCCTGTGGCATTAAGTACTGTGTGCCTTTGCCTCTGTCAGGAATGGTTACCTGAGCCCCTCTGGGACCTAAGCAGAGCCTTGTACTTTTCCTGTCCCTACCAGTCCTTTCACATGGCACTGTGGGCAGGGGAGGGAGATCTTGGGTCTTTGACATGATATCTCTGTGTGCAGTCACCTATCATTCTCAGGGCTGGAGTGTGGCAGTTTCATGTTCCACTGAGCCTGGCTGTGGTAGAAAATGAAAGCAGTGGAACAGTTAGCTCCCACTGGGAGCCTGCTTTGTTCTGGAGGTTGGGTATGTTTGAGTGGGTCCCTGGGAGGAGTAAAGATGGCTTACTGGATAGGACCCTCCACAGGTTTATCAAGAGGAAGAAATTCGATGATGAGCTGGTGGAGAGCAGCCTAGCAAAATCCTCTACCCGGGTGAAGGGGACCAGTGGGGTAGAACCAGGGCGCTGTTCAGGGAGTGAACCCTCCTCCAGT
Source organism: Sciurus carolinensis (assembly GCF_902686445.1). Taxonomy (NCBI): domain Eukaryota; kingdom Metazoa; phylum Chordata; class Mammalia; order Rodentia; family Sciuridae; genus Sciurus; species Sciurus carolinensis. Next base: position 109,969,855 of record NC_062216.1, on the reverse strand, counting down.
GAGAAGAAGAAGGTGAGGGGCTGGGAGTAGTAGTGGGTGGGCAGTGCCAGATTTCATATTTCCCCAGAACCTTTGCCAGCTGCCAAGAACCATGCAGAAGAAGCTTGTGAGAGGACCAAGCTGCCCCAGCTCCCACCCCCATTTCTCCCTACTCAACTTTCTTGCTGCACCCCCCACCCCCATTCTGCCAGTGCATCCTGTATCACATTCCGTGTGGGAGGCATGGAGCATGCATCTATTCTGGGAGCAGACAGCCTGTTCCCAGCATTTCAGAGTGTAAAAATAACCCCAGGTGGCATTGCTCTGGCCCCAGACACTGTACCAGCAAGAGTGTTTTCCTCGTATCCTCCCCACCCACCCTCTATTCTGGGGTTGGGGGTACCACTAGCAAAGAAAAGACCCCATATGGTCAAGGATTATGTAGAATTAATTTGGTAAGGGTGGGGGTTGGTATTAGAAAGCTGAGCTCCCAGCCTGGCTTCCTATTGTCAGTTGAAACTGTGGCTGCCACACAGTATGTGAAGCTCTAGGCCTGAAGCTCTAGCTGTCCTGATGCCAGCTTTGAGCTCTCTGGGTCCTGTGCCTAGGTGTCCAAGGTCCCCAGCACTCCTGTACCACCCGCCCGCCCAACCCCTGGACTCACCAAGCGTGTGAAAAAGAGCAAACAGCCACTTCAGGTGACCAAGGATCTGGGCCGCTGGAAGCCTGCAGATGACCTCTTGCTCATCAACGCTGTATTGCAGGTAGTTCTTCCACCACAGAGTTAGGGTCCCATTCTCCTCCCAGGCTCTAATTCCCAGCCCCCAAACTAGTTCTGTAAGGCCCTAAAAAGGTTCTTTCCTGTACTAAGGCTGAAGCAAACTCTTCTGGGTCCCTACAGACCAACGACCTGACTCTGTCCACCTGGGTGTGAAGTTCAGCTGCCGTTTTACCCTTCGGGAAGTTCAGGAGCGCTGGTACGCCCTGCTCTATGATCCTGTCATCTCCAAGTGAGTAGGGCTGGCTCCAGCAGTGGGAGTACTGAACATGCCAAAATTTAGCTGCTGATACATAAGGGCCAAATCTTGTGCCAGAGCCCAAGGGAGGGACCTGGGAATCAGGGTCCTGGGGCCTTACATCCTTTGGGATGATCCAGGAACCTGCTGGACTCACAAGGAAGCTTCTTCCTGCTGCTAACTTGCTAGTCCTGGCTTTATGCCAGAAGCAGGAAAATATGAAAGCAGAGGAAGTGACATAGGAGAAAATGTCCACATTAGTGCCAGGATCCTCAGTTCCACCACTGTGTGTATTGTGACTTTGAGCAGGTCACTTCCCAACCTTTCCACACTGACTTCCCACTATTTCTTCCTCACAAAAAGAGAGTTGGAACAAGAAGAACACCAAGGCTCCTTCTAGCTTAACAGCCAGAGTTAACTCATGTACACATGCAATGCACTCTTCCTTCTCCTCACTCAGTTTAGGCTCTTCAAAACTTGGTTGGATGTTGAGCACACATTTTCTACTCCTCCACAGCCCCTGGCATAGCCCCACTTAGGATGTAGCCATGACCCTGAAACACCAGGAAATAGGTTGATCTCAGCTTGGTAAAGAGGTGGTAGCAGTGACTAGCGGGTAGCACCTTTATCCAAGTGAAGAAAGAGGGCTAGGGAGGGAGCAGCAGCAAGCATCAGAATCTGTCTCAGAACTGGGCCTTCAGGGGACATAGAAGCCTCATTTTTATGACTTACCTGTTCATTCATTTGGCAAACCCATAAGACCACAGGTGCTGTGCTAGGTTTTAGACTCTTCCTATTGAAGACATGGCCTCAAGGTTCTGATCACAAAGGCCTGCTGGTTTGGGGGAAGTAGGAAATCCATATTGCTTGATACCTTCCCTTCAGCTCTGCCCTCTGTCTCTTCTTATGTCCAGGTTGGCCTGCCAGGCCATGAGGCAGCTGCACCCAGAAGCCATTGCAGCAATTCAGAGCAAGGCCCTGTTTAGTAAGGCTGAGGAGCAGCTGCTAAGCAAAGTGGGTTCGGTAAGGCTGGGATCTGGGAAGGTTGAGAGTCAGGGAAGGATGCAAGTGGGACCACTCATCCCCCACCCACTGACTGCATATATGCACATGGAAATGTGCAGAGACCTTTGTGACTGACCTCAGGAGGAGCCAGGCCTGACTCCTGGATAACACTTGCTCTTCTAGCTCCTGAGGTTCCTGGGGTAGGGGGAATGGTGGGAAGGCAGAGGCAGGAATGAGAAAACCCAGGTGCATACAGCATGTTTCTTGCCTTCAGACCAGCCAGCCTACCTTGGAGACCTTCCAGGACTTACTGCACAGACACCCTGATGCCTTCTACCTGGCCCGTACTGCCAAGGCTCTGCAGGCACACTGGCAACTCATGAAGCAGTATTATCTGCTAGAGGACCAGACAGGTAACACCCAGGAGCTGGCAAAGCAAATGGATTTGCTTGAGTGTGTGTAGGAAGTGCTCTGGGCACAGCTGCCTTCAGTGCCCTGTAATAAGTCCCTCAGTGACCTCCAGTGTGTTATTTGCCTCACTTTGCAACAAAAACAGCTTCCTCCCAGACAGGGAGAGAGTATCTGGAATGGTCTTTGGCATCTTGTTAAGGGTATCCAAGATTGCCTGAAATCCTGGGCAAAAAGTCCAAATAGAGTCATCTACCTTTTCTTGTTTTTTAGTTTTTTTTTTTTTTTTTTGTCTTGTCTTGATATATTTTGCCATTTCATAAATAATAGATTAATTTTGTTGTCGCTCTGTAGTACTGGGGTTGAACCCAGGGGCACTGAGCTATATCTCCAGCCCTTTTTGTTTTAATTGTATTTTTGAGGCAGGATCTTGCTCTCTTGCCAAGGCTGTCCTCAAACATGATCTCCTGCTTCGTCCTCCGGAGTAGTTAGGATTATAGGCATGTGCCACTGCACCTGACTGCATTTGCATATTTTTTAATGGATAGCATTCAAACAGGAACAAAACATTAAAGTGTCCATTTCTGCTCACCCTTCCCCTGTTTCCCACCACTTTTTCTAAGCTTTCTTGCCCTTTGCCTCTCCATTCTTCTTCTCTTCCTTTGCCCTCCTCTCCTCCACCAAGCATTCTGTGCTATTAGTTGCTCTTTAGGTCATTCAGAAGGTCCCAACTGGAACTTCACACCCAGTCCACCTGTCTTTCCTCCTAGGGCCAGAATGCTCTCTGTTGCCTCTCTTCTCTCACTACCAAACTTACTCTCTTTCCTAATGACAGGTACTAGGAAAGCAATCTGATTAAAGTACAGTACCCTTTTGGTCAGATTTGTGGTTCAGGTTCTGATTTCCCTGGTGCAGGTGCACTCTTCCTGCCTAACTGCCACTGATACTGCCTTCTGCATGATTTTTCACACTTTTCTGGAAGTGAAGCTTCAGGTGTGCCCTTCACCTCACTTCCAGGTCCTGCAGCTTCTGGTTAGGAGAAGATATGACCGCAGGAAGATTCTAGAGAATCTGACTCATAGAGGGAGGCCATATCTTTCCTTCCTGAGGACATCTGGTTTTACAGGCCCAAGAGCAGCCCTCTTTATTCCTGCAGCTTCCAGAACTCTGCTGCTTCCCCAGACTCTGCTGTCTCTGAATTCTTGCAGAGGAAATAGATACTGAGTAAAATTTATTTTTACTGCTAAAACTAGTTCCTTTGTCACTATTTTGAAAGTTATTTTGTTAACTGAAACTTTATCTTAAAGGTTATGTTTTTTCCTTGGAGTCTCTGCATGTGGGGATTTGGTTTTCTCCTTTGATGCTTAGAGCTGGGAGTCCTGGGAACAGGTGGTCTCCACTGCTTAGCTGTCAAGTCAGGTACACATTAGAGTGGTGGAATTTTAAGCAGTGCTGGTGGGGAGGGTCATAATGGGGTTGACTACCCCAGTCTCGTCTCCCTACAGTCTCACTAAGCAGCAGAGGGGAAAAGCATTTGTGGCTCATATGCAGCCTGCTTCCTTCCTTAGCCAACAACAGTTCAACCACTGCCTGCTACAGAAGAGACACCACACCGCAGTCCCAGGAACAGCTGACCTAAAAGAACAAGTACTCAGATTTGGGGCTTCCTAATCCCTTTTATATCTTTTCTAGAAAAAAAGTTGAAAAATGGGCTGTGGATGTAGCTCAGTGATAAAGTGCTTGTCTACATGCATGAGGCCCTGGGTTCAATCTTCAACACTCTACCAAAAAAAAAAAAAAAAAAAAAAAAGTCGAAAACTTTAATGAAACATATTTAATGAACGTATTGAATGGGCTCTGATATTTTCCTATTCCAATTTCATTCTTTGAAAACAAATGAGACTAATTTCATGATCCATGAGCAAGTCGTGACCCACAGACTGGAAAACACTGACTAGAGGTGGGGCAGCTCCCACTGGCATATACTTTCTGGTGTCATATGCCTCTTAGCCCTCCAACAGCAAGGCTGGAAAGCTGGGGAGTGTGTGATGTGGTGAGAAGGAGCAGTTTGGATTTGGAATCTGGACAGTGGGACTTGAATCCTGGCTGTGTCCCAAAATAGGGTCAAATAGTGAACCTGTTCTTTGTATCTGTTTCCTCGTATGTAAAATAGAACTATGTATAGTGTCCTCCCTGCTTAGTTTAAGGCTCTGTAACTGAGAACCCTTCACATACCCACACCCAAAAGTCCATGGAAATGCTCAGCTTTATTTTCCTTCCCTATCTAGAACCATCTCTGCCCGTGAGATAAATTAGAGTGGGGCCTGTTGGGAATGCACTTCCTCACCATTCCAGCTCTTCTGGCCCTATCCTTGCAGTGTGCCCACTTAGCTCAGCTGTCTGCTCAGCCCCATGAGGTGGAGTAGGGGCCTTGGTGCTCACCCTTCGTGTGTCATTTGTTCAGTGCAGCCGCTGCCAAAGGGGGACCAAGTGCTGAACTTCTCTGATGCAGAAGACCTGATTGATGACAATAAGCTCAAGTGAGTAACTGGGGCCTCAGGCAGGTCTAGAGAGAACTGAGTTACCCATAGGTAGAGCACCCCAGGCTACCCAGCTCAACTTAGCCCCAGGCTCTAGTTGCAGCTGTTGTGCCTAGCCTCCCTGCTGCACCTCCTCCTGTGGGGGCCTTTAGGCTCCCTTCCTTATCCTTATCCCCCACCCCAATCCAGGGAAAGAGGCTAGGCCAAGCTGAATAAACAGCCTTCTGGGCCACTTGACCAAAGGTGTCAGGATTGCCTTAATGAGCCAGGTAGCATGTGAGCTAATGTAGACCTGATTCATTCTTCTCTCACCCTTCAGGGACATGCGAGATGAAGTCCTGGACATGGTAAGTGTATCCTGGTGGGAACAGTGAAGGGATAGAAGTTTCTGCTGAACAGAGAGGACTTGTACAAAATACTGTAGCCTCAAAGTCCTTACCACCCCCACCTTACCCCAGAGCTCACAGTGGCTGACAGGCGCCAGAAACGAGAGATACGACAGCTGGAACAGGAACTGCATAAGTGGCAGGGTGCTAGTAGACAGCATCACAGGTGAGGAGGCCAGGGGACCAGAAGGCTCACTCCTGGGCATCGTTTGCCCCTCTTTGAGTCCCTCCTATTGCCTAGCTGGGTATGCCCTGCTTTCCAGGCCTTGACTCGTATCACTCATAGATGTTGCCCTGCTTTCCTGTCTTCCACTTGACCCTTGGATGGGCCCTTCCTAATCCTGCTCTTCCTCCAGGCATGAGCTCTCCAGACTTTGACAACCAGACATTGGCAGTGCTACGGGGCCGCATGGTGCGGTATCTGATGCGCTCACGCGAGGTGAGATAGGCCTTCCCATCCTTACCCTTCCTAAGCATCTGTCCTCTGTCACTGTCCTTTCTCTGTCTAGTCCTTGACTTCTCATCTTCCCTGGCTTGTGTGGATCCTCACCTACCCCATTTCTCCAGATTACCCTGGGCAGAGCAACCACGGATAACCAGATTGATGTGGACCTGTCTCTGGAGGGTCCAGCTTGGAAGATCTCCCGGAAGCAAGGTACCCTCCATATACTGCTGCCTCGGTAGGAAGCAGTGTGGGATGTTCCTCCCAGCCTCTCGTTGCTCTTTCTAGCTGTGAGGTTTGGTATCCTCATGGACTAGCTGAGGCAGACTGAAGGAGCCAGCATTTCAAGATCTCTAACTTGGGAGTCCTGTATACCTTCATACCCATATCCCCAGGAAGCAGAAATGGTGGCTGGAGGCTCCTGGCTCTGTTCTGGCCTTTCTCCATCCCATTATCCCATTTCCTCTACTTCCACAGGTGTTATCAAGCTAAAGAACAATGGTGATTTCTTCATTGCCAATGAGGGCCGACGACCCATCTACATTGATGGACGGCCTGTACTGTGTGGCTCCAAATGGCGCCTTAGCAACAACTCTGTGGTGGAGGTGAGCTGGGGGAGGTGGAGAGACCAGGATGAGGTGGGGATTTGGTGAGCTGATACATGGGCCTGGTTCATCCCATCTCTGTCCTCCTCTCCCTACCAGATTGCCAGCCTGCGATTTGTCTTCCTTATCAACCAGGACCTCATTGCTCTCATCCGGGCAGAGGCTGCCAAGATTACGCCACAGTGAGGAGGACAGGGTACCAAGAACCCTGGGTTCTCTCTGGCCTCGGTTTCTGTTGTTACTCCAGCCCCCTTGAGCTGGGAACTCAGGCTTCTGGAAGAACCTGCCCAGGGACAGGGGTAGCAGGAGGCCCAACTGATGGCCCATTGATATGAGTCTTTGAGGAAGGTGGGGCTGGCCATTGGAAGCCAGGAGAGGCTGGGACCTTGTGCTTCTCTAGAGCCAGAGCCCCTCCCACTCCTCTCTCTGCAGACCACCCTCCCTCTCCCTTGATCGCCACCTTTGATCTTGTGTCTCCAGAGGATTAGCTTCATATTTCTTTATTGCTTTTCTTTTGTAAATAAAAAGCACCAAATTCCAAAGTAGTTTCTTTTTTATTATGCTTTTAAATATAAAAAAATGTAAGGACAGGTAGAGATGGGGCACATGCAAGGGATGGCAGAATCTCTCCTTGTCCTCAGGCCTCTGCCCTCAGCCTGCAGAGGGTGACAAGGTCCACAGCAGAACAGGCTGTGGAAGGGCTTCAGTTTCTCAGCTCTGGAGCTTGCTCTTGAGGCTCCAGCCCACTTCTAAGAGTCAGGGGGCCAAGTCCCCCTCACGTCTCAGGTTCCCTGCCCTGAGTCAGTGGGTACGTGGAGTCCTGGGATTGGCAGAGCAGCAGAATGGTGGCATGTCTGCAGCACTGACCTTGGGCTGGCAGTCAAACCCCTGTCCCTTCTTCCTGGGTCCACTGGACTGTGCCAGGGCCGTGACAGCCAATAAGCAACCATCTCTAGGCTGTGGGGGTCCAGGCAAGGCCTGGCCCCCTGACCCTGGTGGGGGCTCTCCAGTACTGGTAGCCTCTGCCTGGCTCACAGGCTCCGGGGGCACAGTCCTCGCCCCTTCCTCAGAAGGAGGTGAAGCTGGGTGGTAGGCTCAGAGCAAGAATTCTCCTGAGCCAGGGGGCTCTGAGTCTGAGGTGGAGTCCATAAAGTTGTGGCTCGAGGCCAGGGGGAGCTTTGAGATGCTGGGGGCCCCCAGGGCCAGGGTGCCATCAGGGGAGGGGGCCCTGGACGAGGGTGGGGCCAGGTCCCACTTAAGACAGAGCCAACTGGGGGCTGTAGGTAGGATGTCTCAGTGTCCACACGAAGAGGCTGCAGGAGCCCAGAGGCACTGGCTGTGCCTGTGCGAGGCCCCTCTCCTGATGTCTGAGGGCATGGGGCCTCCCCATGGGGCACCAAGACAAGCTGCACAGCTTGGCGAAGTGACTGCAGTCCCTCCCGCATCTGCAGCACCTGCTCAGATAGCTCCATCACCTTCAGGGGCGGGAGGAGGTGAGGTCAGCAACCTCAGGCATCTAGCAATAGAAGTGCCTGCCCCTTCCCCTCCCTGTCCCCACCTGTCCCTCACCCACCGCCTGCCGCAGCTTGTCCAGTGTATCTGTATTTCTTGTCTCGCTGGGCCCAAGGGGGACAGTGAGCAGGCCACTCTCTGTGGATAGGATGGGGTTGTCAGCTGGGGTTGATAAGAGTCAGCATATTGTCCAGGTTTTTGCTCCCATTAGAACACACTGCACTGACCTGGTAAGACCTCACTCAAGAATACTTCTGCCTTGCCCAAAGAGCTGAATTTTGCCTAAACTGCCAATGGCAGGAAAACCCTTCCCAGCAGTCCTGGGTCACACTGCCCTGTACCCTTCTCCCCTCAGGAAGTTGTTCTTTGTGAATGTCTCTTGTTCTGTCCTCTAGGGAAATGGACATTCGAGACCTCTCCACTTTGTCCACTTCCCAAAGCTGCTTCACCTGGCCCTGAACCATCATCTATCCTGGTTCCCTATCCCTTTATCCTCCCAGTGAACCAGGCATTGTGCTGATTCCATGCACAACCCATTTTATAAACAAGAAGCTGGAGCCAGGGAAGCCAAGTTAACACTACAAGAAAACTGAGAGGAGGAGTCCAGACCTAGGGCCCAGACTAGTCTTCACAACCAAACTCCTAGCCCAGTGGTGCAGAGGTGGGTGAGGGCAAGAGGGCTTCTGGGCAGAGTCTGCCCCTGGCCAGTTTCTCTAATAGTGCTTTAGTTCCAGAAGGCAAAGGGGCCACCCCACCAACATACTCTGTCCCCGGGCCTAGTACCTGGTCCAGGGGAGGGACTGCTGCTACATTCCAGGCCAGATTGGCCCACACGGAAAGAGAACTTGGGCTGGTCAGAGCCACAGCCATCCTCAATGCCATCTACAACCCTGTGGACCCAACAAATCAACAAACAGGCAGGATAACAAATCAGTTGACAGGTAACCACTATTGTGTTACAGGGGACAGGATGCTCCAGTGTCCGTACACAGAGACTGCACCAGCTTGGAGCTGGATAGGGACTCTTGAGGTCCCAAGAGAAAGCTAACACATGGTCCCTTCCCCTATGAGCTTGCCTTTGAACTGGGGAGTCAATAAGATTTCAGACTTAGAGCAGGGTGTGACATATACTAACAGGTGAAGTCAGAGAAGTCAAGAAAGTCTTCCCAGAGGAGGCAAGCTTGGACCATGCAAGCAGAGAAAAGTTAAGATGCACGGATGGGCCCTCAGGGTGTGGGTGTGCCTGACTGGGGCCTCTGTTTTATCACTCTCACCCTGCCATGGGGCCCAGGGCCTTGCTTACCTGGGGCTTAGGTCAGGGGGCACATTCCATGGCATGGGGGGCAACCGCAGTCCCTCCAGGGTCCGTGGGTGAGCAGAGGCACCAGCTTCAGTCTTCAAAGCCCCTGCCCTGCTCGGTCGTCCCCTGCCACCTAGACGTGGCCGGGGTGCAGTTCGACGTGGAGATAGCAGTTTGGCAGCTGAGGATGAGGAGGTGCAGCCAGGGGACAGTAGAGGGCTGGAGGGCTCATCTGCTGTGGCTGGTGAGGCTGTGGGGCCCCGTTCCCCATCTGTCTCTTTTTCCTCCAGTGTAGACATGAGGGTGTTGTCACCACTCAAGGAGCTGGTATCTACCTGGAGACAGGAAATAGACATGCATGGCAACTATTGTGTCCCATTCCCCTCTCCTGCCAAGGAATCATCTCTACTAGAAAGGATGAGCCGTCTTTATTACACAGAATACCCACTGTCTGCCACTCTGCAGCAGAGGCCCCGTCAGGAGGGGTGACCTGTTTTTCTGCTGCCACATGAAGCTAAGTCCTGGAGGCATTAGCTGCCCCTCAAAATTCCAGCCAAATGTGAACCCCTTCTACTTGGTACCTCAAGATAATGGAACTATCCAAGAGACTGCAATACTCAAAACTGGTTTAGAACTAGTGACGTTATCCAGGGAAATTCAAAAGCCCTCAGAACAGTCCTGTTTTGCCATGAAAAAGCAGGGGAAAGCCACATTGTTTTCCAGAAGCAGCCTGGAGGACTACTGCCTGTCCCCTGCCCAAGCCCCTGACAAATCCTCCATCAGCCTATGCGGCTCATTTGTTACCACTGTGCTTGGTATCCTTAACCTGATTTTGTTCTGGACAGGGACAGGCTGTCTCAGATGGGCCAAGCAGGGACACAAGGGGTGGCTGAGCTTGACTGGGCTGGCTTCTAAAGGAGTAGATGTGAAAGAGTAGACTTCCCCATGCCTTCCCCAGCCCCTCCATGCACGTACCCAGCACCCTCACCTCTGCAGGGCCTCCCCCAGAACCCAGGTTGTAGCTGAGCTCCCCTCGAAGACCGCGGCTGAAGCGTGGGGCAAATTCAGGGTACAGTGCAAGACTCTCATGTAGGCCAGCCAGCTGCAAGCACTGCAGGACGCAGTAGGTCAGACCCTTCACATCAGCATTGGCCTTTACCACCTGCTCCCGCCGGGGCAGCTCACAGCCAATCAGATCACCCTTCCCTGGGGAAAGGAAACAGAGGTCAAAGAACCCTGACCCTCAGCCACTGAGAGAGGAGGTAGGCCAGAGAACACAGAGCCTCTCTCCTCTACAGTCAGGTTTTTCCAGTTGAGACCACCACTGTGAAACCTTCAAGCAAGGTGGAAAGAAGCAGAGGCCGGGTAGGGTCATGGCCTGATACCTGTTGCCTGCCTCACTGACTGCCCACACAGGCTTAGGGTGAAGAGCATTGGGACCCAGGCTCTCAAACACTTTCAGGACACTTTTTCAAAACCACTGAACAGAAATCCCAGCATCTTAGCTCTGAGACTGAACAGTCATCAATTTTAGTGGTTCACAGACAGGCAGTCAATTAGAATCCCCTGAGAAAGTTAAATCAATCAGACTCCCAGGACCCATCCCTACCTTTAGTATTATTATGTCTATAGGAGATCCTACAATCTGATTTTTTTTTTTTAAGCCCCACAGGTGATTCAGGTGCAGCTCATCCAGGGACTGGTGGTTAAAAGCAGCAGTTTAGTACCTTAGGTGGCATGGCCCAAATGTCAGGCAACTGAGGACCTTCATCTTCCAGAGCCCTGGCTGCCTCTTCTACACAAGAGAAGCTGCATCTGCCTGGGTCAATGAGGTTTTGTTGATCTCACCAGAAGGCCTCCATGGAGAGCTTTCCCATCACCAAGTTGAGACTGCCACCTCGATGACAGTGACTATAATATGGCATCAATTGTGGTCTGGGACTCAATCTCAGAAATGTTGGGTTGGAGTGGGTGGAGGGATGTGTTATCTTTGAATCAATGAAATAGGACCAGGCATAGTGGGACACACCTATAATCCCAGTGACTCAGGAGGTAGAGGCAGGAGGATCACAAGTTTGAGGTCAGCTTCTGCAACTTAGAAAGACCCTGTCTCAAAACATGAAAAATTCAAGGGCTAGGAATGTAGCTCAGTGGTAGAGCACCACAAAGTTCAATCCCCAGTAATGGGGAAAAAAAGAGTAAGGTATCTAAGGTGTCTGCATTTAGGGACATGATGGGAATCAAATGAGTTCATGTAGATAAAGTGTCTGACACAAAGACAATCTTCCTTCCTTTCCCCTCGGCCAGTCATTCCCAGCAGGGATGCAACCTGATGGGCAGAACATCATTACCATGGAAAGACAGCTCAGCCTTTCACCAGATCATTCACACAATTAGAAAGGGTGTTCATATCCTTAAGGACAAAGACACATGACTGCTGGCATCACACAGGGAACTTAGAGGTCTCCTCTAAATGTGTGTGGACTTTGCTCAAACAAGTGGAAAATGCACTTAAGTTCCAGTACCATTTGAGAACTATTTGGATCTCAATATGATCCTTTGAGGAATGAGTTTTCTCTCTCCTTTGTGTCAACTGACATAGGTTAAGTGTATGTTCTTTATCATCATCCATGCAGTGACATAAAAATGACAAACAGGATAGGACTAAGGACAGAGTTGCAGGGACCAGAGACTATCCCAGATTGGCACCTTGACCAGAGCCTCCAGGTTAAGCTCACCCAATCTCCTTCCCACACAGAACTTCACAATGCTTAGCTGAAGTCAGTTCACAAGGAGGTGGGGGCCAGAAACAATGCTGGCAAAGGTGGGGCTGGCCTCAATTACCAGGAGTGGGCAGGAAACACCTGAATGCTTAACTAAGGAAGCAGATGGGGAGGTGGTGGGGAAGCAAAGGTAGAAACCAAGGTCATGACTGGAGTCAAGCATCCATTGCAGAAGCCAGAGCCTCCAAGTCAACAAATAGTTGATGCAGAAGATTCAGGCTAGGAGAGGATAGATCAAGGATGGCATAAATCCTGATGCTGGGAACATTCTGGAGGTAAGGCCTGGGTCACAGCCAGGTGCCATTCTCCCAGCTCCATGTGAACACTGAACAATGATTGTGGCTATTCTGAATCTTGGTGCCTGACACTGCTTCCTTGGCTCCAAGCTGAATGCCATCTGTTTACAATCCTCTTGACAATCTTGCTTTGGATTGACCAGTCTTCAATAGTCAAAATCTGTCTTTCCACCCTTTTGATCTCCAGTTCTCCATAATTCCTCAAAGAATACCAGACAGAGTTGAGTGAGAGTTGAGTGACATAACCCCATAACCCTATTTTCTTTTCTTTCTTTCTTTCTTTCTTTCTTTCTTTCTTTCTTTCTTTCTTTCTTTCTTTCTTTCTTTTTTTTTTTTTTTTTGAGATGGGTGGTTGCTAGAACTGGTAGGCTCAAGTGATCCTCCTGCCTCAAGGTCCCAAGTAACTGGGACTACAAGTGTGTGCCACCATGACCAGTCATAACTCCATTTTCTCAGTCCTGGCATAAACTTCCTATAGGCCTAGAAGTTGGACTCTTAAAAGATTTAGAAAAGAAGGTGGGGGGCAATCAACAGCCTGTTACCCTCTCACAGGCTCCAAGACCTCCTGGTGGCATTTCTGCCTCTTATTCCTATTGAAGGTCCTCTTCCTCAAGGGAGCAAGGATGGACAGACAGCCAGTAGCTGTCAAGCATCTAGTAACATGGCACCACCTTCCAGGTTCTTTCCATACTTCTAGTCTTCATTGTGGGTCACTAGGTAGTGATAAACCTCAGTCCCTCAGGCTTCAGCTGTCCCCACATTGAGGATTCAGCTGAGGTCAGCACCTCTCTTTCATCTTGTGTACGAGTTCATCATTTACCGAGCAGGTCCCAGTGCTCCTCATCCTCTGGGATCACCACTGAGAGCCTCCCACAACCACAGGGCTATGCTCCCCTTTAGTCACTTTTCATGGATGCATCCACATGCTTTCCAGAATGCCTGGATGTACTTTCCTAAAGTCTAGGGCACATTCATCCCTCCTGAGATGTTTCCCTTTTCTGCTGGTCACGACTTCCCACAGCACCTGGGAATAGCATGTAAACATGAGATTTAGAATCAAGCAGACTAGGTTCTAACCCCATTAGCCAATCCTTGCTGTTCTGCACAGTTTGAGATTTGGCATGTAAGGAGCTGGAACAGGGCTAGTACTGCTGTCTGACCCTTGTGCTGAGCCTTATTATTACATCCCTTCCACAATGGCAATCTCTTCATCCTCATCTAGGAAGTGGTTCTTCACCTTCACCTCTTTCTTTTGCTAAGAAGAGAAGTAGGCATACTGCAGGTACATTTTGCCAGAACAAGTTTCTCTAGCCATTTAGAGGCAGAGCTGACCCTGGGATCTGGGCCTACTTTGTGACCTGCCCCAGGGAAGTCACATCCTGTCACCGAGAGGGCCCACACAAGGATAGTTTTCACTCTCCCTAGCACTTCTCCCTTTAGCATTTGATTGTCCTCCTGTCAGAAAGTGTTACTTCTCTATCCCCTTATAGATTGGCTCTTTTTAAAAATTATTGTTATTATTCAGTACTGGGGATTGAACCCAGAGACCCACCACCACTGAGCTACATCCCTGGCTCTTTTTATCTTTTTTAATTTTGAGACTGTGTCTCACTACATTGCCCAGCCTGGCCTCTAATCTGCAATCCTCTGACCTCAGCCTCCCCAGTAGCTAAAATTACAGATGTGTGGCTCCTTTTAAGACTGGCCCTCCCAGGCATGCCTCCAAGATCATGATCGCCTCCTGTGTCTTCATGTTGCAGTCACTGGGTCTTCTCTGAGCTTTGCCCAGGACTCTGACTACTCCTGACTACATCCTGGCTGTTTCTCTCCTCTGTGGCCTTGTGACACCCTGGGATTTTTGCAGATCAGAGCCATGGTGTCTCCCCTACACACACACATACACATACACACACACATACATATACCGTGTCCTCTCTCCCACCCACACAAACCTAGGATGGCGAGCACAGTGCCACCCTTGAGCACCTCCATGGAGCCGGAGCAGACGAAGTAGAGGGCTGAAGAGCGTCACCCTGGTGGATGAGGTATTCGCCTGGTGTGCAGAAGGCAGCCGCAGGGCCAGGGACAATGCCCTCAGGCAGCCTCGGCTAGCAGCCTCAAACAGCGGCAGCTGCAGGACCTCCTTGTGCAGGTGCATGGCGATGTCTGCACGAGCTCGTCAGGGAGGCTCTGTAGCAGCTGCAGACAAGCAGGGAGGTTTGCGGGTGGCAGAAGAAGTCCCAGCCAGCCAGCCCCTCTCCATCCTCACAGGCCCTAAGAGCAAGGCAGGCGTGGACAGAGGCTCCACTCAGGGTGCACTAAGCAAGGGGGGCTAGCTCTGCCACCCTCTCAATCCCTTACAGATTTTTCCCCCTTGCAGTACTGACGACTGAACCCAGGGGCGCTCTCTCACTGAGCTACAAACCCAGCTTTCATTTTGAGATGGGGGTCTCACTAAGTTGTTCAGGTTGACCTCCAGCTTGCAGTCCTCCTGCCTCAGCCTCACAAGTAGCTCACCAGCCTCACACGTGGTTTTAGTCCTTTCTTGAGCAGCCCCTTTCCTCCGCCAGGCCTCAGGCTCAGATTTCAGTAAGCACAGAACCTCCAGACCTAACTGGAGTTGAGTAGGGCTCCAAGCCTTCTTGGCTGCTCTCTGCCCCATGCTGCTGTCCTCACTAGAGAGCGGAGCAGGGAGACATTCTTCACCCTCCATCCCTGTTCTTAGGCAAAGTGCAAACCCCTTGAGGGAGAAAAGTCTAGAGGGCTGACCCTGGAAACCGGTCACACCTCAGTGGTGTCGATGCCATTGTTCACAGCCCAGGTGGCCATGGAAGTATTCAAGCATGCGCTGCTTGAGAGGCTTGGGGATTCGATGTATGCGGATGTAGTCACGCAGGTCACGAGTAAGGCTGTGGTACAGAAAGCGGCGAGCGTACATGCGCTGGATGATGGCCGTCACGTTCCCAAACACCACTGCGTGCATCAGTGCTGGGGGAGGGTGGTGACAGCGGGTCATCTGCAGGCCTGGCCTGACCTGGTGTGATACTGTGCTGGGCAAATCTGTCCTCTGCCCCCTCCCCCCCACACACACACACCCCTAGGCAGGGCACATGGGCCTGTGGTAGCCCTGTGTCTCTCCCAGCGCTGGCCTGTGTTCCATGGTCACCTAAGGCAGAAGAACCCCTGGCCTGGGCCCTGCGGGAGGTGGGGAGGGAGGGACCACCTGAGGCCAGCACTCTGGGAGGGGGCCCAGGGAAGCCTGCAGGCCAGGCCTCACCGCCAATAAGCATGGTGCAGATGGAGAAGATCTTCTCAGTGTCCGTGTTGGCGACACATTGCCAAAGCCCACGCTGGTGAGGCTGCTGAGTGCAAAGTAGAGGGAAGTGATGTAGGCGCTGCGCAGCGACGGGCCGCCCAGGAGCTCCAGCCCAGTCCCGTTAGCCTCGCTGCTGCTGCTACTGCTGCTAGGCTGCAGTTGTCACTCTGGTCAGAGCTGTTCTCTCTCCAACAGCGCTCTTGCCCACCAGGTAGTAGGGGGTCTCCAGTCGTCGAGCCAGCTCCTGCAGCCAGCCTGGGGAGAGGGCGAGGGAAAGGCCTGAGCAGGCAGGACGACTTGACTACTCTGAGGGTGCAGGTGTGCTAGCCCCTTAGGGTGGGGGACATGCAGACACAGCCCCACCCTCATGGTTTCCCACCACTTTTCTCCTCTGCCAGCCCAGCACACCCCATCCACCCTCTAACCCTCAGCATGACGAGCACACGAGGAAGAGGTTGCCACCTCCCTGGCTGGTTCCTATTGGTGCCAAGGGTGGAGCAAAGAGAATCACACCTTTTTCCTGTGGCTGGCACTAATCTCAGGGAATGGGTCTAGCTGGAGGGACAAAGACTGGGGTTCATGGCATTCAACCACAGCCTGGTTCCCAGTGCTGGATGACAGAGGCCATCTCCTTGCCCTGTCCACCCAGTCCCTTCTTCCTGTCTTTGAGCCTACCTGCTCCCATCTAACCCCCTCAGGCACCACTCAGCCTCACCCTTACCCAAAGCCACTCACCTTCACATCGGTGCTCTTAAGCACACCCACATGGATATGGGTACAGATACTGCCAAGGATGTACACATGCCACACAGTCAAGAAGACAAGGACACACGTGTGAGCAACTTACACATGCCCAGACACAGCTATGACCACTCACACTGAAAGTTCTCTGCAGACTTTGTAGAGAGGGAAAGGCACACAGGAGCTTGCACATGGACACCCAGGCCTGGGTGGGACACACTTGCACACAGGTGAATATACTCAGAGGCCTCAGGCAGGCACCTGTGCACTTGCACAGGTAAGTGCGTATGAGCACATGCTTGAGTGCACACACAGATGAGGGCCCACTTCTTGTCCTGGCCTTGGCAGGAGGCAGAGCTCTGTACTGAGTCTCTAAGAAGCCCATGGCTGCCAACCTGGTGGAGGATTGTGAGAGCTCTAGGGAGCTGAATGGGAGACAGGGCAGTCTGGCTGATGGGGGAATGGAGAGGCAGAGGGCAAATACAGGGTAACAGGCTGCAGTGGGATCCACCTCTCCACACACACTGCCCACCCACCTCAACATGCAGACCATGTGCCACCCTCTCCCCAACACTTTTTGTATGTACTTGCTGTGGTCTCCACACCCCTCTCTCATGCACACACCCATTCTCTCAGTACTGAGGGCCAGGAGCTTCTCATGGGCTCCAGTTCAGAAGAACAAGTAACTACTGTAGGGCAGGAGCTACATCCCAGAGGTGCCACATGAGGGGCTCAAACAGTAAGTTAGGAGATGTGTATGCTTGTTCTCAAGGATAGAGAGGGTTTTTACCTAAAGAAACCAGGAGGGAGTCATTCCTGATGGAGGGAAAGACATGGACCAAACCTGGAGATGGAGAATTTAGAAAGTATAGTCAGTAGCACAGTGTGGCTAGAATGTGTGGTTAACACTGAGGACTTCAAATTCCAGGCTAAGGAGTATAGTGGAGTGCAGTAAGGCCTGCACCAAGGTGAGACTTACCTCCTGTTATCTCAGGTGTGCTGTGAGGATGCAATGGAGTATGCAAAACACTTTGGTCACTATTTAGTTGGGTAGTCAGATGTCCAAGGGTAAAAGGGTAGTGGCGGGTAGCAGAAAACAGCCAGTCAGAGATGAGGGTGACAAGGGACTTCTCCTTTTAATCATTGACATGGGGCATCAGCAGCCTTGGAGCTAGTGCTAGGATAGTGCATGAGGAGGGTGAGGCTAGCCAAGGCTGTTTTGGAGGTTGGTGACTTTCACACTGGGAAATGCTCTGAGTTGCCTCTCTCACTATTCTGCACAATCTTTTAAAAAACCTGCTCATCTCTACTGGCGAATGGGAATCTGGGGAAAGAACTCTGTCCACACCATAGGCAGTGGGCAAGAAAGCCTTTGAGAAGGAACTTTCCAGCAGGACAGTCAGACAGCAAACCACCAACCCAGCCCAACCTCAACTCCCCTCCAAGAATGGTTTCCGAGGGCTGGACTTTGGGATACCTGGGTTTAGCACCAACCCAGTTGGGGGACAGGAAGAAGTGGGAGATGATGATATAAAGGGCTTTGAAACTCTTTAATGTGGACCAGTACCAGTTCTAGACTGAAAGAATCCTCTCTGGAACTCAGAGGTCAAGGATAAAAGAATTACCAAGAGTCAGTCAGCCCCTGTACCCTGTGCTCATTGTGGTAGGGCCCAGAGCTTCTCTGAGAGCCAGAGATATCTTGATTTCAGATCAGCAATCCCATGAGGTAACTGGAACACAGAAGCTCTGGGACTAAAGGCCAAGGTTGTCTGGCCTGCTGCAGTGGATGGGCCAACCTGGGGATTTGGTGTCTCAGGTCACTTTGTAGGGGCAGAAACAGGGTCAGGACATTTGCTGACCCCAGAGCAGCCTCCACCACAGACTCCCTCTGGACAGGCACCAAGGAGCTGACACTGCTCGAGTGTCCCAGTTTCTACCTGCTCAGCAACTAGAGTGCTCAGGGGAAATAGCCAAGTGGGCTCTCTAGGCCACACCAATCTCCTGTGCACTTGGCAAGGACAGGATTTGCAGAAGCCTCATCTCTCTGGGGAACCGATCAGAGCAGGTTTCTAAGACTGACCTGGACTCCTGGTGACCCCACCAAGGAGCATACTGACATGACAGGCTGCCTGAGCACTGGAAATGCACTAAATGTCAGTTACTGCAAAGTGACAGAGAGCTGGAGGTTGTGGGAGGAAGGTGTGTGCTCATTTTGGGACCTAAGAGCATAGAGTTAGAAATGGCTGGAACAGAATGGTTCTGATAAATGGAAAGGATGGAAGTTGTGATGTTCATGTAGTGGTGTCAGTGGGATGGCCAAGGGAAAGCAAGGTGAGGAGGGAGGAAGAGAATGTGAGGAAAGCCTGTCTGGAGTCCCTAGAACTTGGATGGACTAGGGAAGAAGGGGGCCAGACCAGGGTCAATCCCTCACAAGGGATGGTTGGCAGGGTTGGCTGCTATAGGCTGACTTCACAAGAGGACAAGGGTTGGCCCCAGAAGGTCACTGCAAACCTTCCAGATAGCATTCTAGGTGGGGAGGTGGGGGTGGAAGCCCTCCTGGAAGCAGTTAAGACTGAGTGGGTGGTGAGCAAAGGGAGGAGCTGTAGCAGTGGGAGGTGAAATGAAGGAGAGCAAAGATACTGAGGACACAGAAAGTGTTGTTTTTTAGGTTCAGGGAGAATGTGGACACAGCTGAAAGAGATGTGGGCTGTAGGTAACAAGAGTGGAGCAGGGCCTGGGAGTCTTGGTGGGTACAACTTCATAGACGGTGACATCAGAGGAAGGGTGAGGGCAGCAGCTCCCTGCCTGGCCTTCCCAGTTTGGGCAAGGTCTTGAGGAATGTGACAAAGGTTAGCTACCAGGAGGACACAGTAGGTGACTGAAACTCCCCAGGCAGCCCACCAGGCTGTCTACACAATGGCCAGCTGGTGGAGAGCAGTCATGTGATGGTGGCCATCACACAATCCTTGTCTGTCGCACACACACAGATTTGCACACTCTCTGCCGCCTGGCATCACTCCTCAGCATGCACACGCCCAGCCCTAGCCTCCAGTACCAATCTCAGGCAGCTCCGATTCACTGCTCTCAATCTCCTGCTGGCCAATGTAGAACCAGACGCAGGCCACCCAGTGGGCAAGCAGGGCAAACACAGCCATGAGCAGGGTCAGTACCACAGCGCTGTACTGGGAGTACCGGTCCAGTCGTGGCAGCAGGCGTAGCAGCCGCAGCAGCCGCACGGTCTTCAACAGATGGGCCCCGAAGTACTGAGATGGGGAAGGTCGTCATCTCAGGCTGGCTGTGCCTGTACCAGCCCAAAGCCCACCCACCCAGCCCAGCCACACTGACCACATTGACCTTGAAGGCGTGTAACAGTCAAAGGGCACGCTGCGATGACATCCAGCAGGAACCAGGTGGTGACGTAGTGGAGGCAAATAGACGTTGGGGCAAACACCACCTGGCCCGACTTGGACACAAATGTGGTGCGGAAATTCAGCACAATATCTGGCAGGGAATTGGGTGGGAGTCAGTGGGGTGGGCAGTCACTGTTTACCACTGGGCACCTGCTCGGTACTTGACACTGTCCTGAGCCCTTCACATACACCACAGTATGACTTAGCTGTCACAGTAATTCCAGCAGGCACACATTAGTTTTGCCTCTTTTATGGAGAGAGAAACAGGCTTGTGGAGTCTATGACTGGCTCAGGTCTTTACTACATAAGAAGTGAGAGACATTTGGAATCTAGGTCTGATTTCAAAGCTCATGAGTCACAAATACAGGGAGGGCAAAGGGGGCACTCGAGGGGACTGGAAGCCATATGGACAATTCCCATCAAAGCCTGAAGGTGTCTGACATAGGATGAAGCGAAGGGGCAGAGTGCACATACCAGGATGAACAGGACCTCCACGGCCAGGTCACAGACACTGGGTGGCCGCGAGCAGCACTGGGCTCCCGGGCCTGTGCTCACACACACACTGTAGGGCACAGTGACAGCCACATAGAGTGTGGCGAGCAGGATGAAGCCATCCCAGGTGGCTCTCAGCGCCCCACAGTGCAGCAGGATGAAGGGTGACTTCCGAATGGCAGCAACTTTGTATTCTGGCAAGTTTGGCTTTTCCCCAAATACTCCCTGAGTGAGGCAGGGCAGATCCATCAGGAAAGAAGGATATTGGCATAGTCTAAGTTTGGATAGTGTCTGAGAGGGGTATTTGCCTTCTTTCTCTCCCTGCACTCTAAAAGCAACCTCTGAGGTAAGCATTAGAGTCCCCATTATAGATCAAAACAACTGGGGTTTGGCTGGCATGGTGGCACACACTGTAATCCCAGTGACTCTCAAGACTGAGGCAGGAGGACTGCAGTTTCAAAGATAACCTCTGCAACTTAGTGAGGCCCTAAGCAACTGTCTCAAAAAAAAGAAAGAAAGAAAAAAAAAAAAAAGACTGGGGACTGGGGACATAGCTCAGTGGAAAAGTGCCCTTTGGGGTCCAACCCACGTACCAAAAAAACAAAACAAACCTTGGTTTGGGGAAATCAAATAACTGAGGTCACACAGCTATTTAGGGGAGAAGCAGGATTGAACCAAGGCCCATCTGACTCCAAAGCAAAGACTTTCTTGTATATATTTTACAGATTAGACACGAGACAGTTCCTCCCTCAGTCCCAACCCAAGAAAGGGTGGTGGGGCCTGGGTGTCTTCCTGGACATCTTCTCTGTAGTGGGATCAGTTTCCCTCTTCCATGTCCTCTGCCTGTCCCTACCCTGTCTCCCAATCCAAACACACACCCTAGTACTCAATCTACCTTATTGAGCTTGTGCTTGCCCTTTGGTTGCTTCTTCTGCAAGTGCCCAGACAGGTGGTAGAGCACAGCCCTGCTCCGTCGCCGGTTGGCATTAAAGCCTTTGGCTCCTGCCCGGCCATATCGGCGGCCGGCCACCACCTGAAAAAGAAGAGGGGCTCATGAAGATGGTGTGAGGTATACTCACATACCCCAACACAGGGTTCTGGGTGTGGGACTGTTGCTGGCCCACGGACTGGTCTGGCTTATTGACCATTTTGTTTGTTCAGAGTTGGGGACTTAGACATTCCTTACTTCCTGGGGTCACTTGCCAACCACAGCAATGGGCAGGTTTGGCATTATAGATACTACTTCCAGGAGAAGATTTCCAGGAAAGGATGTGTACCAGGAAAGGCCTGGGAGAGGGAGTTTGGAGAAGGTCACAGAAAAGGAAGGCAGAATTGGTAGAAGGCCACCATCAGAGGTGTGGGAGCTCAGAGAAGCCCAGGGTTCAGATGCAAGGATCAGAGGGTGATATTGAAGAATGACTTCATGGAGAAGCAGAACAGGGGTATAGGAATAGAGAGTACCCCAGCATCCCCAGAGTCCTTGGAGCAGTATTTGATGACAATTCTGTGACCTGCCCAAAGGCCTGTCCCAGCCCTTGGAGGGACACTAGAAGGGAGAAAGTACTGTTTTCCCTCTGGAGATAGCCCGCATTCTCCCTTGAATGCATATCTGCTTTCCTAAATAAACCTCCGTCTATGTCTCTGGCGGGGAAAGATGGGGGAAAGACTCCAAGAACTTAAAAGAGGGCTTTGGCTGGGGCTCCCCTGACAGGTGTGATGTGGGGAAAAGGAACCAGGTGGGTCTGTGGTCAACTTTACTAACTGGTGGGAAAGGGGTGCTTTATAAGCATGAGTGGAATTTGCTTGCAACTTCTTAATAAAGTTAACTTGAGAACTCCAACTTCATCTCTCAACTGGACTATTTGGGAAAAAAGATTCCCATCCCTGGGTATGCACAGATAAGAGCAGCACAGCCCTCTCAGCCAGCCAGAGTAGGACCTCTGAGTGCAAGAGGGAGTGGGATCCACAACCCCAGACCGGACGCTAAGGCCCTGCCCAAGCCTGAGGGACCCAACAACCAGCCACAGTAACTAAATCAATATCCCCACAGGCACCCACCTGTCTCCTTCCAGCTGTCAGGCCCCCTCGGTTCTTGGTGTCACTGATGTCCTTGTGAGAGACCAGGAAGAGGGCCACCTCCCCTTTCTCATTCTTATGGGTATCACATCCAGGAGACACCAGAAAGGAAGCCCTGGGCATAAAAACAGACTCATCCCACCCTCAGCCTTGCCTAAGATGACAGAGGACCTGGCTCCACTGACATCCTGGGCAAGACACAAGAAGCAGGGCTTCCTGGGGGAGGGAGAAGCAGTCCTGTTCACTCAGGACAAGGCTTGATGGATTGGGAGCAAGGGAGAGCAGACATGACTGTCAGACATGTGTCCTGCTGAAATGGGGACATTTTTCTGTTGGATGTGGAAAACCCAAGATTGGAACTGAGCAGAGGCTGAAGCTAGAGTGAGGATGGTGGAGAGGAGGTGGGTGGAGAAAGAGACGATGGAAAGGTACATGGGTGCATGGGAAGATGGAAGCAAAGGAGGGAGGACTAGGTGTCTGGCTGGCTGAGGGCTGTAAAGGTGAGGCAAGGTGGCTTCTCACCACTTTTTCCGGTATAGGATCAGCTCAGCCTTGAACTCCTTGTGCTCGTCCAGGGCCTTTCGGATCTGTTGGCGGACGAGCTCACTGTATCTGGTCCGTAGAGGAAGGAGCAGGCACAGCCCGCTGCATGACCTCAGCTCGGGAGAAGCCCGTGAGGTCACAGAAGCCATCAGAGCAGTAGACAACAGGGAAGAGCCCTGCCACCTGGGCGTTGCCCAGCACGAAGTTACTATCTGCAAGAGAGCACCTCTTAGAGGAGGTATGGGGTAAAGAGGTAAAAAGTCTACAACTGAAGGGTAGGTTTTACAAACCCCAGGAATCTTATGGTGTGTGCTGGGCAAGAGCTGTTTGTGAATGGCACGCAGTGTGTCAATTGCATGTCAGTGCCCCGCAAAGACCCCCCTCTTAGTCACTGTATTTGAATGCATTTGAGAATCAGATGTAGGAACACAGGTTGGTGAGTTTAGCCCTTTGTGGGCATTGTACCCTCTGGAGAGTATCCTGAGCAGTTTGGGGTAAGGGGTGGGTTGGGAATGTCCAAAGGACTGTACCACCTGCTCTAGGCTGGCTTCAGCAACCTCTATTTCTTTCAGGTTCACTCACAAGCCAGGTAACCGGGTTAGCTGTCCGGTTCCTACCACCGGGACCCACCTGGACTGGGAAGCAACCCAGCCCAGTGTCCATCTGTCCTCTGTGTTTGAACCCTAGCTGCCCAACCTGGTTCAAGAAATAGTGAGTATGATTAAGAATGGGGGTGTAAGAATGGTAGCTGAAAACTGGAGCCTGAAGCCAGGCATGTACTGGGGAGTGGGGGGTGCTGAATCAGCAGGCTGCAAAAGCCAAGCATACTGGCAAAGCAGATGGAGGAACCTGGAGTGGGGAGAGCTCAGAGTTGGGATCCCATCCCCTATCATGAGAGACCATGGAGAACCCTATGCAGAGAGCTGGGAAGCTCCACTAAAGGTGAATGTGCAGGAGGAGAAGGGACCTGATTTCCCTGTGCTCAGAGCCCCAGGAACCCGGGATCCAGAAGCTCAGGTTGCCTTCTCCAAATTTCCTCAGTCCTGGTGGAGTCCCCAAGTACATCTTCACTGGGCTGACTAAGCACCCCAAGGCAGGTGAATTTAGCTGGTACTCTCCTGAGTACACTCCACATTATCTCTGTTTGCAAAGCTCTTTTCTTTTCTGTTTTTGTTTTTTGAGCACTGCTCACCCCAAACCTTATCCGGCGGGTCTGAGGGTAGTCCTTTAACAGCGACAGATGCAGGGATGGGATGGGTCAGATTGACTAAGTTCGGGGAACTAAGTGCATCCCGGGCCCACATCAAGGGACAGCTTCTACCCAGTGTTCGCCAGGAGGTGGATTGAACCTGAACTCTTCAGGGAAACGGCGCCTGGAAGTATACAGTGGTCCCAGTTTCAAGAGGGGTGAGGAAGGAAGAGAAGGTGAGAACTTGTGGGCGCCAAGCCGACACGTGGGTTTGGGGCTGGCTGCAATCCTGGATGGGGATCGTTTGTCGGGGAGTAAGGGGTTAGGTCTGACTCACGCGTGCCGTCGAAGCGCGTGGCGATGGTGTCCAGGAAGGTGTTTCTGTGGCGCCAGGAGCCCCCGCATGGCCGGCATCTTAGGTGGCCTCGGCCACCCACCCCATCCCTCCGGGGCGCGGGACTCAGCGCCGGGGGAGGGCGCCCGCCCCCCGCCGGGCCCCGCGCCCCTAGAGCAACCGTGGGGGAGCAATGCCCAGCCGGGTCTCGCAGGCCTCGCCAGCGGCCAGCGCGCAAGGGAGCGTCCGCGCCGTCGGGGCCCGGAGCATGGCGCAAAGCCCCTAGCGCCCTCGCCGCCCACGAATTCTGGGTTCCAGGCTCCGCGGCTGCTGTCCTCTCCGCACCTCTCGCCCGCTGGGGCGGCGGCGGCTCCCGTCTCTGCTGCAGGCGACTCCGCTCGGCACCACCGCCGGTTGCAGCAGCTCCCTCCGTCTGTCGGGGAGAAGCGGCAGCCTCCCTCCCAACCTCCCGCGCCGCCGCCTGCACCGGGGTAACCATGGAGACCGGGCACACCCAGTCAGGGCCGCCTTCTTAAAGGGACATGCTTCCCGCCGAGGGATTTCCCCCTCCCCTCGGGACCTCGGCGGGGGAAGGGGAGGTTGCCGCCCGGCTATCCTTGTTGCTCAGACCGCCCTGGCCGCCCCGCCCGCCCTCGGAGAATGACAGCCTGGTCTGCTCAGGCTGACTCAGCCTCAGCCGCAGGGGCGAGGCGGTCTTCTTTGAGTGAGGAGGGCTCGGGTGTGTGTGGGGTGGGTGTATGTGACAGAAGGTTCATTTCCAGAGGAAAAGTGTCATGGGAAAGGGGACAAGCGACCAGGAGGCGATGAAGGCTGGGTGTTGGTGGAGGTTTGGGCCCCTAGAGGAACTCAAAACTGCTCAGGGGAGGGTCGAAATTATGTAGGGAGGGACTTCTGAGTCTTCTGAACACAGGTTTGGGGCATTCAAGTCTTTCTTAGGCTTTCTTAGCCTTAGCGTGGACTCTCTGGAAAATGAAGCTGCTACTAGGAGATGCAACTTGCAGGCAGCATTCAGGAGAGGACTGGAGGGTGGGTAGCTCTAGGAGTGTGGTTCAGACGGTCTTCGTTGACTCCAGAGTGGAGGAGTGCGGTGGAGAAAGGAGTCCTAACCCTTTGTCTCGGTCCTGTGCTTCTCAGGTCTCGTCACCTTTTCTGCTCTCTACTACAGGGTCGGAGACCGCTAGAGGTCAGCGTCTGGGAATAACTTCCTAACCTTGGGAATGTGGGTCTTGCAATCCGGGAGTGAGGAGGATGGGGCCCACTCGCGTCAGTCTCAAAGAGCTAGGCTCTGCGCTGGACCCGGCGCTGCAGGGAGGAGGTGCGGAGCAGGAACCAGGCGGAGCGCGCGGCCGTCTCCCGTCCGTCTCCCGCGCCGCGGCGGTCCCCGCGGCCTTGCTGCCAGCGCCGCTCCTCCTCCTTCCCACGATTTGCTAGCCGAACTCGGCTGCCGCCCGCGCCAAGAGCCGCCGCGGTCAAAACATCCATTTGTTCCCAAAGCAGTGAAGCGGGAGGCTCAGTACCCCGACTCCCTCGAAGAGACCACCCACCGCCTCCAGCGTTGGAAAAAAAGGTGTCCCCCTCTCCACCTACCCTCATCAGAGAGGAAAGCCAAAGCCGAAGACACCTGTATTTAAATGAATGGGCGCTTTGGGAAGAGAGGGAGAGCTCCCCTCCCTCAGTTCTCTGAACCTGTAATCTGGCTCGCAGGACACGAGGCAGTCCAGAGTCGAAGATCAGCCCCACTCGCCTGGGCAGGTCCAGAGCTGCAAAATAACCCCCTCCCAGCCCCCTCACCTCTTCCCTTCCAGGACATAGTCCAGCATTCGGCTAACCTGAAAGGCATTTTTGCAGTCAGCTCACTTTTGAGACCTGGTGAGGCTGAGGTTGAAAGCACGCACGGTTGGGAACCAGGCTACATCGGGTTGAATACTGTTCTGCCA
Source organism: Sciurus carolinensis (assembly GCF_902686445.1). Lineage (NCBI taxonomy): Eukaryota > Metazoa > Chordata > Mammalia > Rodentia > Sciuridae > Sciurus > Sciurus carolinensis. Next base: position 109,943,524 of record NC_062216.1, on the reverse strand, counting down.
CTTATTCTCTGGGTGATTTTTTTTTAGGCAAGTTATTCATCTTTCAGTGACTTGGTTTTCTCATCTGTAATATGGGGATGCTAATAACTACTTCAGAGAGTTGTCATGTGGATTGAATGAAAACATAAAGGATCTGTAAGAATGTGTGACTTTCATTATGTAGTTACCTGATTTTGAGTCTCTCAGGAGACCTGTGAAATAGCCAGGATAGCCATTTCAGAAACAAGAAACACAGGCAGAGAGATTGGAGAGGGAGAGAAAGATGCTCAAGGTTACAGAGTTGGTAAGTAGCAGAGCCAGGGTTCCACCCCTAACAATTTCCCAATTCTAAAACCAGATTCTGCTTCTCTCTGACACACCTGTCTCCCACTATGAGGGCCCAGGAAGAATAACTGAGGCTGTCTGGGCACTGAATGCACTGCACTGGTCATGGGGGATTGTGTATCAGGTCCTGGTGGTCCTTGAGTTGCCTTAAGGCCAAAAGATATTCAGAGTTTCAGGGATCCGAATCAACCATGTGGGCTAGTTTGGCATTAAGCCAATCAAGCCAGACACTAGGTGAACAGGGGGTGGATGGATGGGTGCAATGCCCTTAAGAATTAAAGGAGCTTACATTTATTGAGCATTCACTTTGTACCACGCACTGTGCTAAGTGTTTTATTTGGATTGTCCCATTAATCCTTACAGTAACTCTATGAGGTAAATACTATTATTAATAACTACCAATTTACAGATGAAAACATTGAGGCAGGGAGGTAACCCTGTGGGAGATGCACTGCCCTTACTTGCAGCTCCAGGCACAATGCTGGTTTTGGTGCACTTGTCCCCACTTCCAGAATACTAATACATATTGTTATGATCACTTATTCCAGGAGTGAGACAGCTGTTTTGGCCTTTAAACTCTTTCCCTATAGTCCCTCAAAGAATGTGAACATGTGCAGGGGTGGAGATGCAACCAGAGCCTTTCCCTTAGTCAGACCTTTCCTTTTAGATGTGTTCAGAGGTAGGGTCTCAGCCAATCTCCTCTCTTTTTATCTTTATCAGCCACTCAGATCTTCTGCCCAGATCTGGCATTTATTTGTTTATATATGTTCCCTCAGTCCTTAGTGAATAATTCTCTACCTTCTCCTTCTTCCCACTCAAAGCCACATACACATGAAAGCACAGGGACCTACGATTACGAGACAGTAAGATGGGAGGAATGTTGGAAGGAGTTAAAAAAATCTAAGAGGGCACTGGAAGGTGGGGAACTGAGGTCCTCATTGCTATAGTCTTTTTCTTCTCCCCTTCCCCCAATTCTGGGCAATGGTAAGGAGTCACAGAGAGGGGTAGGCTGAGAGGGAGCCCTGTTCAGACAGCTAAAAATCTTTGTCAACAAGACACTCAAGAAGCTGCATTTTGGAGCTGATGTGGGAGGCCCGTGGGAGTATTATCTACAAAAAGGAACAAGGAGAGAGAGCAGGGAAGAGCCAAGCAAGGAAAAAAAAAAGGAGGGGGGTTCAAGGCACAAAAGATAAAGCCCTCCTCCCAACCACAAAGCGCAGGCGGAGCCAGATACTGTGTACAGGGACTTGAGAACAGGTGGCTGTCGAGGAACTGAGCCCAGCGGTTCCTCCCCTCTCCTCCCTTCTTCCCACGCTCTCCACCCTCCTTTCTGGAGGTCCCCACTGTTATGAGCTTGGCTTTCAGCCAATATGGCCAGGATTTACTTCTAAAGTTGTGTTGTGTGGTGCAGAAATCATGGGTTTTCAAGTCAAATTGAGTTCGAATTCTAGCTCTGTCACTGACCAGTATGACCCTGGGTAGGTTGAAGTTCCTTTATCCGACAGTGCCTCAGTTGCTTCATTTGTGACATAAACTGTGGTAGACTATTATTACTAGTGCCCTCACCCCACTGCTGCCCTATGACTCTGGGTGCTGGAACCAAGGAAACAAATTTAGAATGAAGTCTCACAGAAAATTCCCCATCCATCAAAACAAAACATTTAGCGGGGCGCAGTTGCCTATATTCCCAGTGGTTCAGGAGGCTGAGGCAGGAGGATCATGAGTTCAAAGTCAGCCTCAGCAACTTAGCAAGTCCCTAAGAAACTCAGTGAGACCCTGTCTCTACATAAAATATTAAAAAGGGCTGAGGATGTGGCTCAGTGGTAGTACTCCTGGGTTCAATCCCTGGCACCAAAAAAAGAAAACATTTTGGAATGGTCACTGCTTAGGTCAATGCCTTATTCTAAGCTATTCCTTTTCTTTTAGTAGACTCCAGCTAGACTGAGCAGACAGCTATACACAGTCAAAAGAGGGAATTCTGGAAAGCACATGGTTTTACTTATAAAGAAATCATTAAATAGTACATGGCTAATAAGAACAGGAATCAGGTCTAAACCTTGATCTGACCAGGTTGGCAACAGTTTGCTCCTGTGCCATGCTGTAGGAGTGTTCTGTCTTGCACTTTGGTAAACACTCTATTAAAAGGGAACAGAATGTTTATTTTGATGGGTGGTCTGACAGTGATCTATAGTGAGCAGTCTGCCAACAGCAACCTGGACTTCACATTGCACAGAAGACACTGCCCTTGACTGCAGCACCACAGTGGAAGCAGGAGCCAGCAAGGGAGTGAATGTCTGACCTAAGTAATCTCCTTATCCCCTCAAGCCATGTGTTCTAGCAGCACCAGTAAATGTTTAAAATCAAGTTACAGAGAAAGCCTAACTAGGTTAAGTTGAAGAAACATAAAAGAGACCTGCCTTTTCCTTGAGGAATTAGGAGTGGGTGGTATTTGTTCCTGCTGTTTTGACGGCAGTGAAGGGGCGGGCAGAACAGTTGTGCAGGTGACGGTGGGTGAGTTCCCTAACCCAGAAACATCTTCAGATAGGCGTTCCTTGGTATACAGTATCAAGGTCCATGATAAAAGTCTTTGGTCACCTGTATGGAAATAATGTTCCTTGGCTTTCTCCTGGGGAGTGTGGCTGCTGCAGCCATGACTGTTTACTGAGGTAGCTCTACCAGCACCCAGTCTGCCCCACCCACACAGCTCTGAAACTGGGTAAGTGTGCATTTTCCTGACAAGAGGGGCACAGGACACACCATATGGAGGGATATACACTCTGAGAGAAAAGCCAGGTAGAAGGGTATGTCTCTGCTTTCTTCTTTTTGATTAATAAAATCTGTAGGGCGTGAGATAGGGGAAGGCTTCACATGCTTTTTTTAAAATATGTTTTTTAGTCATAAACGGACACAATGCCTTTATTTATTTTTATGTGGTGCTCAGGATCGAACCCAGTGCCTCACAGGTGCGAGGTACTGAGCTATAACCCCAGCCTCCTTCACGTGCTTTTTAAAGGGCAGGAGAGGCAGAAGCAAAGGACAGGCAAGTGAACACAGCTTGTCATAGGCTAGCTTAGACACTGTTCTGTAGCACCTGAGCAGATACTCCTAAAATTCTTGGCATTGTTTCACTTACCAGTTCAGTAACAGGTCCAAAGATGTTACATTACATGCCCAAGGTCAGTCAGTCACAGCTTCCAAATTACAAAACAGAATTAAAGTCCAAGTCCAGGATCTTCTACTCTACCATACTGCCTAGCTACCAGGCAGGGCTTCCATAGTTGAAGAAAGGGCTGGAACCATTTATCTTGGCCTCAGAACTCAGCAGAAAGCCTCTCACACAGAGTGCCTCAATGTTGGAAAGAAAAAAATGTTCCCAAGGGGCTGCAACAACCAAAAATTCGATTAATTTTATAGTATATTTCTCTGACAGTTTTAATGGTCAATATTCTGAACTCACTGGTTAAAATGGTGGTAAAGTAATTTCTTGTTACATGAGATATCAATTAGTATAATAGGTACTATTTTAGATACCCATTTCTTCCAAAAAGCATGTTGCTGTTCTGATAAAAACCTCAACATGTGGAATGAGCCCTAGATTTCACACACAGTCATGTGTTAGGTCCAGTGGCAATCTTTAGGGGCAAAAGTCATTGCTCTACTGAGCTTTTCCAAGAACACAGGTTGGTTCACAGATGGATGACAACATACCACAGATATTTTCCACAGCTTAGGTTCTACTGGCAGTGCTTGCGCCTTACTCAAGATAACAGCAGGGTGTTCATGCAACACTATTCCCTTATATTACTCATCTAGTATGTCTCAATCACCTCAATCAATCACTCTTTTTGAGGTGTTCAGGCTTGAGCCCAGGACCTTTTTTGGGGGGGGGGTCGGTTACCAGGGATTGAACTCAGGGGCACTCGATCACTAAGCAACACCCCCACCCCTATTTTGTATTTTATGTAGAGACAGGGTGTCAATGAGTTGCTTGGGGGCTTGCTAAGTTGCTGAGGCTGGCTTTGAACTCATGATCCTCCTGCCTCAGTCTCCTGAGCTGCTGGGATTACAGGTGTGCACCACCTGGCATTTTTTTTTTAAAGTTTTTTTAGTTGTCAATGGGCTTTTAATTCTTTTACATGCAGTGCTGAGAATCAAAGCCCTGGCCCCACACATGCTAGGCAAGACCTCCACCACTGGGCCACACCCCTGGACCAGCCCAGGACCTTATACACGCTAGCCAAGTGCTCTCCACCTACTCCAACAAGTTTTATCAGTCACTTGAAGTCTGGGACTATGCTTCAATTATCTCTATTTCTCCTTAGCTTCCATCTCAACAACTGTGCAAAGTACTCCCACGCACCTGTGGTCAGAGTGTAAATCTGGGCCACTTCATCAATAATAAAGAGTACTTTATCAATTGCATGACCCAGCAACTCCACTGCTAGAAATTTACCCTACAGATACACTCTCACACACGAAAGGAATGACATATGTATTATGGGATGTTCATTGCAGTAATACTTGTAACAGCAAACAAACAAAAACAAACAAAAACAGAAAACCATCATTAGGGACTGGTTAAACTAATTATGATATATTTATACAGTGGAATATTATGCAATTGCAAGAGAGAACAAGAAATATTTATAAATACCAATGGAAAGAGGTCTAAGTTGTATATATTCTTATGATGTACTAGCACAGAAATCTCCAAAGGAATATATGAGAAATTAAACAGTGGTTGCCTCTGGGGAGGGGACAAACAATCCAGAATGGCAAAGAGGCTTACTTTTCACTACCTATACTTTTGAACTGTTTAGATTTCATTTCTTTTCCTTTTCTTTAATATTTTTAAGTTGTTGATGGATCTTTATTTTATTTATTTATATGTGGTGCTGAGAATCGAACCCAGTGCCTCACGCATGCTAGGCAAGCGCTCTACCACTTGGCCCCAACTCCAGTCCCTCATTTCTTTTTCTTTTACAACCATTTACATACAATGTTTTTTTTCTTAAAGCAAAAAAGAATCATAAAGAACAAGAACAATTTTAAAAAAGCAAGTTGTGTGAGAACATGAATAATTCCCATTTTTGTAAAAGAAAAACATATTTTTCCATGTTTGGTTTAAAAACTCCCTGGAACACTATGTAAGAAACTTGTCATTGATTTCTTCTGGGGAATTGGGCAAGATAGGAGAGCACTTTTTACTTTCAACCATGTATCTTTTTTTTTTTTTTTTTTGGAGTGGGTGGGGCGATGTTGTGGATCAAATATAGGGATTGCTAGGTAAGGGCTCTAACACTGAGCTACCACTTTCAGCCAGTGTTTTTTTAAACTAGTTTGCAGTACTGTTTTAGTTTTATATTTTTGCACTTCTGAGGGTTGTTTTGTCTTGTAGTATAGGGGTACTCTACTATTGAGCTATATTCCCAGCTCTTTTGAAGTCAGGTTCTAAGTTGCTGAAGCTGGTCTTGAGCTTGCAATCCTTCTGCCTCAGCCTCCCAAGTTGATGGGAGACAGACAGCAATGTGCCCCAGTGGCCAGCATGTATTACTATTTTAAAAGGCACAATTTTAAAATGACTATAGATTAGGGGCCCCCAAAATATCTGTTGTTCATAATGAAGCTAAGCTAATTATTATTATTAATTTTCTTTTGCAGTGCTGGGGATTAATTCTAGGATAGGCATCACACATACCAGGTAAATGCTCTACCACTGAGCTACATACCCGGCTGAGTCATGTTAATTTAAATTTTACCTATCAAGTGGCACATAACTGACAGAGCTAAACAACTTGAAGTCCTAGTCCTATCTCTAGGTTGGAGACGGCAAGACATTTGCTTGTAAGGGAAAGTGGAAGGAAAAATGATGGTTAGGCCGGGCCTCTTTGAGAACCAGTGGTAGCTACCCAGGATATGAAACTTTCCTTCTCAGCTGTACAAATCAGACTTAAGATAAACCCAACTTCTCTTCATTGAAGTCAAATTAGCAAAATTAGAAGAATATGTACATGAGATACTAAATTAATTTTGGGTTAGATATATTAAAATAAGCCCTGGGTCAATCCCTAGCACTGTAAACACACATACACACACACACACACACCACACGCTTTCTTTCTTTCTGGTTTTTTTTTTTGTATTTCTGGGGATTATTCCCAGTGTCACTCTACCACTGAACTACAACCCCAGTCCTTGCTAAAAATTATTGAGGCTAGCCTCAATAATGTGATCCTTCTGCCTCAGTCTCCCAAGTCACTGGGATTACAAGTGTGCACCACTGCACCCAGTCAAACACACATGTAATACACATAGGATTTTTATTTAAAAAATTTTTTTTAAACCTATATGTTTGTGTGTATGACATTTGTGCTTTGAAAAAGGTCCAGAAGAATGATTATTAATAGTAATCAGCCAGAGGAGTAGAATGGAAGATGGGAGATTTTTTTCTTTTTACATTTCTGTATTATTTGGTTTTTATATATTCTTTTGGTACTGAAGATTAATCTAGCCCTTTTTATTTTTTATTTTGAGACAGGGTCTCACTAAGTTGCTGCAGCTGGCTTTCAATTTATGATCTTCCTGCCTTAGCCTCAGGAGTTGCTGGGATTACAGGTGTGTACCAGCATGCCTGGCCTTATTTGGTATTTTAAATACTACCTTTTAAAATTTAAAACAAAACAGTGGGGAAAACCTCATAATTTTCAAAGTTTTTATGGTCATCAAAAATCTTCAAATTTTTTATAAGGAGATTTTAATTTCAATGTCAAGGCAGTTTTGACAAATATGTTCATTCCCATCTGTTCAAGTGGTTAAATGCAGTCTTGCCTGGATTCAGGGATAGGTTTCTTAATCTTTCAAGGTTGCCTCAATCTTTAGATTTACTAAAAAATATAGGCAAGCAATTAATCAGGAGAGCAGGGTTTTTTCCTAACACCTAGCAGCTTATGGTGTTGGACAAATTCCCCAAAATGAGGTGATCAGTCCCTTGGAAATGGTTTCCCCAGTATTCCTTGACTACTGTTTTCTTTACCCAAAGACACACCCACCCACACACATGCGCTCTTTTTCAATCTGTTCAACCAACCTGAACCCTGGCAGTTCAGCTTCAACCACAAGAACCATGGAAAGCCCTGAGGCAGCTAAGTTCTGCACCACTGCCACTTACAGCCTGAGCTTGGGAGACACACGTGGGAGGAAGGAAAACTCTTATTAAATCACAGATGCTGGGGGTGGGGTGGATTGGAGGGGCCCAGCACCAGCGCTACCTGCTATACACAGGAGTTCAATTATACAATTAAATTCACTACCCCTGTCCAGGGACAGGGAGGCAGAGAAAGGGGTGCCAATATAACCTTTGATTGCCTGGGAGAGTAGAGTGGCTGGCAGCTGTGGTTTTTCTAACCTGCTAAGTCCTCCTTTGCCAAGTCACCACTCTCTATCGTATGGATCCTTTCTCACAAGGAACAGCTGCATTTGCTTATCCTGGCTTTCACATTTTAATTTGATCCTAAAGCTAAGCAGCAGTGGACAAATGACTTGAGAATCAAACCCCTTCATTTAACACAGAACAAGCAGTCCAAGTGACTTCTACCCCAAGGAGCCCAAAGAGAAAGATACTGAAATGAAATTTCTTGCTGCTATGAAACAAATGTGGGAACATTTATGCAGCTGTTTTAATTTATTTATCTATAAAGATTGACTGCAACAATTTTTTGATGGGTAATACCATAGATTAATACCAATTATATTTCTATAAATTTGGTTCAGGATCAGAACAGGATTCAGTAAAGGGGGAGAACATTCATTTAAAAAAATCCTCAAACACTGAAATGAAGAAATGTCTTTTTTTAAACTTAAAAAAAACTTTAATTAAATGCTACTTTCCATAGACTTCCTTAGACTGGTTTACAGTCTAAAGTACAGCCAAGTACCAGGAACAAGGCTTTGGGCATTTTGAAGAAACTGCAATTAAGCTATGGTGCCAAGCAGGGGACTGAGACCCTGATTCAAGCGTCAAATCTCAGGCACAATCTGATAGAGGCAGATTCTCAAATGTTTCCTAGTGTTCTCTCCTTTTCACCAATTAACATTTCCCTTTTCTGGCTAATCCAGTGTGGTACACAATCCCCTCAATTGCCTCTTCTGGTTAAACTGTTATTTGGAGGGAACCTGGCAGGCACCTGTGGCTTCCACTTAGAATGAAATGATGACAGGACTAGCTCTAATCCACTTTCTCCTGAGATAGTCTCAACAATGGGGACTTGCTGAACAAGGCCTCTTCAGGCAGTTGGAAGACTTGGTGTACTGGGAAGAATGTTGCTTACTCTTGGGAAGCAGGGAAATAGTTGCCCCTGATTCCTGGTGGACATGACCAATCAAAATCAGTCCATATCACTGGGAAAGGTCAGAGGAAAAAAAACAGTTCCCCTCCAAAAACGATAATGAGGAAATAAGGAGAGAATAAACAAAAAAATATTTAGAATGGCACAAAAAGTGATATGCATAAACTTCTTTTTGTTATTAAATCTAACTATAAGTTTTCTAAAGTCCAGTTATCAGGTTGAATTAAGTGGGATACAGAAGAAAGGCCAATTGGAATTTCTCTCAAGAGTTCATAGCTTCAGGCTGAGAGGTCCTGGGTTTGCGCTGGGGGAGCCCCTTTTTGAATGAGGGCTTGGGTGGACAAGCCTCCATGCTGGCTCCAGTTCCATTGGTCCCTGCAGAGTGAGCCTGGCCCCACTCACTAGTGTTTCCAGGTGCCTGGGGTGGAGCACTCTGATACCTAGAACCAGATGAATACCAGGAGCTATTTCTGTAACGACCCATACTGTCATGTCGCCCTTGGCTCATAGGGTCACTGGACTTTTGGCCTTGAGGCCTGAAGCCTTGTCCTCCTCGTCTGTTCCCCGACAATACCTAAGGATAAAAGAATATAGTGTTCAAGGTACTCTGGCATTATGATACAACGTTTGCTCTAGTTTAGTTCATAGGAGTAATCTGAAAATGTAGTCGGGGTACTCATGTTTAGGACTCAAATTCTGTCAGCCAATCTGACCTAGCTACTATTTCTGCTTTTCACTCATTGACTTTTCACTGAAAAGTAGTTAACTTCACTTTACAGGAATAAAGCTAACATGGAAGAGAATCCTTTGGGTTGTTACAAGCTCTTAATTGGATAAGTTACCACAGGTCTGAGTTTTGTAGATCTTAAGTCATTTAAGATAATGAACACTTGGAATAATAAAATAAGCTCCATTATAGTCTCCTTTGCTATATATCACAAATCACAGATTAAATTATGTTGTGGTAGACCTTTCGCATTACAATCCAAAAAGCTTATGTCCTCTGGGATTTCTTTTTTTTTTTTGTCCTCCAGTTTCAATGTTAAACCAGTTCTGAAGAATGTATTGACAGCATTGTCTTGGATTACTTTTTTGTTTCTCCTTCGAACTAAGAAAAAGAAAGTATATGGTTTACTCTTCCACAGTTCTTCTTCTTCTTTTTTTTTTTTTTTTTTTGGTTAACAGGGATTGAACCCAAGGGCATTTAACCACACAGTCCCAGTCATTCTTATTTTTTATTTTGGGACAGGATCTGGCTAAGTTGCTGAGGCTGGCTTTGAACTTGAGATTCTCCTGCCTCAGCCTCCAGAGCCACTGAGATTACAGGCCTGCGCCATTGTGCTTGGCTTTACTCTTCCTCTAAAGTGTTCATTCCTCACCGCAACCAGTTTCACTTTCTCTTCCCCTGATACATTACATTAAGTTTCTAGGGAGCTGCTGCCTACATCCTGGAGAATTTGCAGTGCTTGTCTATCTTGAGATGGTGCATGACTCCCAGTATGACTAATTACCAGGCTATCCTACCTAAGGGGTGAGGATTACTGCCAACACAAAAAAAGTCAGAAATTTTTAGTAACAGGAAGTCTAAACTAATTGATAGTTTGAAATATCTACCAAATGCTTTCTTAGGAAGTAACTGGGACTAGAGGGAGGAAAAATAGGTATGGAATGGGAACAGACAGAGGAAGGTAGTATACTGAGCTATTAGCACTTAAAATTCTAAACTTGGGGTGTCCTTTCTCTTTCACATGTTCAGTGTGGAAGCCAGGTTACCTCCCGATGAGGCTGGTAGGGTTGGCTGCTGTTGGCTGTAGGAGTCTCTCCTGGTGCTGAATTTCTCTTGTTAGCACCTGTAAGGCTGGCAGCAGAGGCACAGGTCGAAGAGGAAGCAGCAGAGGCATCACTTGGGTCACTCAAGGACACAGATATAACTGAGCTACATCGTGATCTGTTTGAATAGCTGTTCTTTGGATGGGACACTGAAACAGAAATATGAAGAATATGTGGTCACATTATGGAAAAGCATATGGAGTAATACTTCCCTTATTTCTCCATTTCAAAATGAACAGTTTAAGATAAAGAACTATCCACTAGAATAGCATAAACAAAAACCTATAAAAAGGATAACAGGAAGGAAAACCTCCATTTTGTTATCTTTCTTCCCTCCTTTCAAATCCTCACTGCTTGGTAAATGCTTTTTTTTTTTTAAATTTTTTTCGTTAATGGGCCTTTATTTTTATTTATATATTTACTTATATGCAGTGCTGAGCATCAAACTCAGGGTCTCACATGGGCCAGGCAAGTGCTCTCCCACTGAGCCACATTCCGAGACCCCAGTAAATGAATTCTTAGAGATAGGGAAAACAGTTTAAGATCAAGTTACCCATGCTGCCTGTTGAGTAATGATTTCCTGGCATTTCCTACTACCTAAACTCCTGGCTATGCCTCCCAGAAGCTGACTAAACCTGGGAACAATAGTATGGGCCATATGTTCGGTTTCCTATGCAAGGAACATTCTAAAGTACACACTTTGCAAAGAAAGAAAAAGGTAAATAAATCAAATCTTTTCTAAATCCTTTTAAAAATGTGAATGATGCTAGGTAAAAATAATCAAGATCAGTTAAATATGAAAAGAACTAGTCTTTACAACAAACATGTATCTTGCCAAATTTCTTTGTGTAAAAATAACCCCCAATCCAAAATACTAATCTAAATGAAAAATGTAAATATTTTTAATTCAAATGTTGTCAGATGCAATAGTTTAAAACTACTCCCCAGCCTTAGCAACTTAGTGAGACCCTGTCTCAAGATCAAAAGGACTGGGGAATGTAGCTCAGTGGTAAAGTGTCCGTGGTTCAGCCCCCAGCCACACTGAGTCTCCCAAAAGTCCCCCCAAAAAACAAAAAAAGCACCACTCCCCAGATTTTCTTATTGGCTTTGAGTCTGAACTAATGATTAGTTAACAATCACTACCCTAAGGACAATATTTCACTTTTTTGGGATGAAATAATCCAGGGCCTTATACATGCTGGGCAGGTACTCTATCATGGAGCTATACTGCCAGTCCTATTTCACTATTATACTGAGAAAGAACAGAGGGTTTAACCAATATGTCACTATAAACTCATTCACAGATACTGTACCCTCACCCCACTTTTTAGAAAAATTTTAAAATTTTAAAATGTTCTAATTAGTAGTACATGACAGTAGAATGCATTTATACATTTTGATAGATCATACATAAATATAGTGTAATTTCTCACTTTTCTGATTATACATATTGCAGGATCACACTGGTCATGCAGTCATACATATACATGAGGTAATAATGTCTGTTTCACTCTACTATCATTCCTTCCCCCATACCCCTTCTCCTCCCTTCACTCCCCTCTACCTAATATAAAGTAACTCTATTCTTCCCTATCCCACCTCACCCCTTATTGTGAATTAGCTTCCGCATATCAGAGAAAACATTTGGCCTTTGGGTTTTGGGGTTTGGCTTATTTCACTTAGCATGATATTCTCTGACTCCATCCATTTACCAGCGAATGCCAGAATTTCATTCTTCTTTAAAGCTGAGTGATATTCCATCATATATATATATACACCACATTTTCTTTATCCATTCATCTGTTGAAGAGCATCTAAGTTGATTCCATAGTTTAGCTTCTCCCTGACTTTTTAAGGTTATTATTTAAGGACCTGTTATATGCCAGGGAAGGCAGGTATTGCAGGTATTGTTATCTCTACTTAAGGAGTAAAAAATCTAAGAGATTATAACTTTGAGGTAAGGATTCAAACTTGCTCTGACTCCAGAGTCCCACGTTATTTTACACTATGTATTTTACACCTCTCAATTCAGCAGAAAATAGTGCTGCTTTATTTTATTTGTATATATATTTTTTTGGGGTGCTGGGGATTGAACCCAGGGGCACTTAACTACTGAGCCACATCCCCAGCCCTTTTTATTTTGAGACAAGGTCTTGCTAAATTGCTAAGGCTGGCTTTGAACTTGTGATCCTCCTGCCTCAGCCTTCTGAACTACTGGGATTAAAGGTGTGTACCACCACACTTGTCAAAAAAGTGTATTTTATTCTTAGGGACTTAGTAAATACTCATCTTCACAGTTTCAAGTATCTGTATCCACAGATTTCATAAATATCCCAGAATTACATTTTTAAAAAAATTTTTAGTTGTAGATGGACACAATGCCTTTATTTAATTATTAATTCATTTTTATGTGGTGCTGAGGATGGAACCCAGTGCCTCACAGGTACTAGGCAAGTACTTTACCACTGAGCCACAACCTCAGCTCCCAGAATTACTTTTCACAAAAATAAACAGACAAGAGGCACTGAGTAAGTCTTGGTGGAGAGGCCAGTTAGCATGCCAATCTCCTCATTAAGAAAAAGCAATCAGCCAGGTGTGAGACCAGTTACTTGGGAGACCAGTGTAGGAGGATCACAAATTCAAAGCCAGTCTAAGCAATTAGTGAGATTGTCTCCAAATAAAATAAAAAGGCTGGGGATGTAGCTCAGTGGTAGAGTGCTTGCCCAGCACATGTGAGACCCTGAGGTAAATCCTTATTATTGCACCCAAAAATTAAAAAAAAAAAAAAAAAAAAAAAAAAAGGGCGAGAGGCAAAAGATAGGAAGGACACTACCTCTATTGCCTAGAATCTCTCACCATCTCACCTTGTCCAAAGGAATCAATGCTCTTCTTTAGAGTCTCTACATCACAGGTGAATCGGGCTACTCGTCCCAGATCCTCATCATATTTACGTTCACTAACAAAGTGCTAGAGAAAGGACAAAGAAAAGCCTCCAGGTTAGACAAAAATTAAAAAATTGAACCTATAGCTTGCTACGCACAGGTGGAACAGAATTATTTTCAACTTTCTTCTTCTAACTTCCAAGTTTATTAAATCGTTATCATATTACCAATACTGAGTGATCAAACAAATACACTCATTTTCACAAGGCTCAAAGCCTGGGAGTTTTATGAAATGCTATAGGATGGCACATGTCTCTATTCAGGAGGCTGAGGCAGGAGAATCACACACTGAGGCCAACATGGGCAACTTAGTGAGATCCTGTCTCAAAATAAAAAATAAAAAAGGACTCAAAATATAATTCAGTGGTAGAGAGCCCCTAGATTCTGTTCCCAGTACCACAATTGAAAGAAATAAAGAAATGCTATATGATGTTCAAAATCCAGTAGGTATAATCAAGAGAAACTTTAGGAAAGAAAAAAAGAGAAAGAATTTATAGTGGAGGACCATCTTTCCACCGTTGGGCTATTTTCCATATTGTTCCATTTTATATAGAAACAGAGGCAACAAAAATATTCATGAAGCTACAACAATAAATCCCATTTAGATGGTTTGGTATTCTTTAAAAAGAACTTCCTTAGGAAATCCACTTCACCTTTTTAAACACAGGATTTCAGGTTCTTGAAATAGAAACATTTCTTGAGACTGAAAATCATTCATGTGAAAAGTCAGTTTTTTGTAAACAAGAAAAGTTTATACTGCAAGTGATTTAATCCTTTTAAGTGGACTGAGCTGAGAAGTAACTAACCCCTTGGGTTAAAAACAAAACAAAACAAAAACAAAAACTATACCATAGAAATATTGGAAGTAGAAACATGTCAAGAATAAAGGTGGGGGCTGGGGAGATAGCTCAGTCGGTAGAGTGCTTGCCTTGTAAGCACAAGGCCCTGGGTTCGATTCCCAGTTAGGTGAAGTCTAGAATCTTTTTTTTTTCAGATAAAAACAAGATGAGAAAGAAAAATTAAGGCCTAGATATAATTTGGAAGAACTGAAGCCTCGTAGCAGAGCAGTCTTCTTAACTGGGGGTGTCTACTCCCACATCAAATGCATCAGAATCTTTGGGATCATCCAGAAACACAAACAGGAGAAAGGAGACAGAAAAATTACCTTTGGTCCTTGAGTCCGTAAAATTTCTGAGTACACTGTGCCTTAGGAAAGTATATGAATCTCTGTTTTTTCTTTTGTGGGCGGTGCTGAGGACTGAACCAAGCTCTCCCTGAGCTACACCCCCAGTCCCAGATGAACCTCTTGCAAGAGAACTTCAGAAATATAATATCAGTCTGAGATTAATTCTAAAACAAATTCTAGGGTTTGTTGAGCCAAAGACAAAATGGGAATGACAGAAATAAAATGATCTGGAAATAAGACATTTAAATTGCACAGCACCCACTTCAGCACACTGAAAATGTAGAGAGAAACAGATCCTTAGTCAGCCTGCAGTAATATTTCTAGCAGCTTTTCAGCCACGTGGGAAGCGGAACAGATGAAGCCTCTGAGAGCCAGATTTCTCATCTAATTCCAAAGGGGTTTCCGGTTTCTCATAGATAGCTGAATGAGACTGACTGGCATCAATGTGAGGAAGACATTCTATAAAATTTTGTAATACAGTTTCAGTTAAATGAGAAATAATTTTAAAATTTGCTTTATTTGGCTATTTCACCCTAGTTGATATTTTTTGTGTGTGTGTGTGGGGAGTACTAGGGTTTGAACCCAGGGACACTTAACCACTGAGCCACATCCCCAACCCTTTTTATTTTAAAACAGGGTCTCACTAGGTTGCTTAGGGCCTCACTAAGTTGTTGAGGTTAGCTTTGAACTTGGGATCCTCCTGTCTCAGCCTCCAGAGTAGCTAGGATTACAGGTATTTGTTACCATGCCCAGCTCACCCTAGTTGATTTTCTAAGGGAAAGAAGTGAGAACAGTAACGCTCCCCAAGTCTGTGTCAAACACTGGATCAGAATGGTAACAAGGATCCTCAAAAGGTCCGAGATGACCTCCACCCATGTTTTTATTTTAAAAAGGCTGCTGCAAGCCTCTGTAGCAAGTGTTCCTCTCAAATATAGCAATGAAGCTTATGTATTCACAAGAGTGGTGGCTATGATCTCAAGAGGAGAAAAGGCCAACTCTCCTTGTTCATACAGTTTGCCATTTATAAACAATTATTTGGAACACCAGTGTCCAAAACTACCCATGAATATCCCAACCTCTTGTGGGCTCACATGCTTAGTCAGAGAAACACTGTTCTTTATATAAGAATTTAAAAGGCATGAATATCGAACCTCAGTAACCTTTTAGATTACAATATAATCAACAATTATCAAATTTTCTCTATAAAATCATAATTAACCAAGAAAACATTATTTTCTGAAGACCTGTTACGTGCCAAGTCACTG
Source organism: Sciurus carolinensis (assembly GCF_902686445.1). Lineage (NCBI taxonomy): Eukaryota > Metazoa > Chordata > Mammalia > Rodentia > Sciuridae > Sciurus > Sciurus carolinensis. The sequence goes on along the minus strand of NC_062216.1, from coordinate 109,927,632 downwards.
CGGATATAGCAGTTCCTGCCATTGTGAAGTTCACAGTCTGGAGGGAAGACAGATTAAGCAAATGCACATAAAGATGTAACTGCATGGATATCGTAGTCAGGGAAGCCAGGAAGGATGAGTAGGTTAAGAATGATTGGTGCACTCAGAGGGAACAGAAGAATGTTTTGGACAGATGGAAAACATGCAGTGGCCTTCTAGTAGGAGGGAGCAGGAAGAATTGTGGAAAAGAACTAATTAGTGCTAATAAGCTGGAGTACAAAAGAAAGAGGGTAAAGTAAGGATGGTGTGAGAGCTAGCCCATGCAGAGCCCTGTGCACTGTATGAAAAATTATACTATTTATCCTAAAACTACTGGAAAGTCCGAAACAGACTATTGTATTTTTTGAGGAACAGACGGGAGGTGTTGGGAGAGGGGACAGTGGTAAAGTGGATGGAGAATCAGGTAAGAGGCTATTACAGAAGTACAAGCAACAAAAGGTGGTAGCTTGATCATGATGGTGGTAGAGATGAGAAAAGGTCAGATCTGAGATTCAGTGGGAAGAAAAATGAATAGGGTCTGCTGACAGATTTAACATGGGAAATGGAGAAATTTCCTAAGGTTTCCAGCTTGGACAAGTGGATAGGTGACAGTACCATTTATAGAGAAAGGGAACCTGGAAGAGGGCCAGGTTTGGAAAGGGAAGGTCATGAATTTGATATATTAGATATGGCCATGAATTGCTACATTAGCCTCCTGTGGGTAAGAAGAAAGGCAGAAAGGAGAAGAAGTTTTACTTTGATATCAGCTCTGAGCTCGACCAATTGCTCCTCTGACATTCGCACAGCCACATCAGTCATCTTCTTTAGAAGTTCAGCTTTCTTTTGTCGGCTAAGCAAAATTTCCACTGTAGAGGGAAAAAGTATGAATCTCAGATTGCTACTTAATAGGATAAAGAAGAACTAGAAGTATAAGCCATGCAATGTATGTATTTGGACAGTCAAGGGCTTAGATGCCTACCCATCCAGAAAAAGAAAATACTAAAGGTTCAGTTTCTCTTCTGGAGGGTCTTTGAAGGCAGTTAAAAGGTAAGCATTTTTTTTATGAATCACAAAGACTCATACATAAATCATTTGTCCTTGCTCTTCTTCTCAGTTAAAAAAAAAAAAAGTCAAGCATATAAATTAAGAGAAATACATATACAAGGTAAAAAATTCATCTAGACTAAATGGGTATTTAATGAAAAGTAAAGTACCCTCCTACTTATGATTTTGTAGTCCCCTCCCTAGAGGGAAATATTGTTAACAATTTCTTATGCATTATTTCCAAATATTTTCTATGTATATGCAACACATACCTTTCCTCCTTTTGCCCCCTCCTCAAAAATGGGAGTCTATCATCACACCATCCTCCCTTTACCTTAGCTAGCTTTATATCTTGATGTTCATTTCCTATTCATATATATCATCTTCATTTGGTAATACAATGTGAATATACCATAATTATTTACCATGTTCCCTAATGATGAATATTCAGGTTGTTACTCTGTCCCTTTAGAAAGACCTTCTTTGGTACTTTAATATGTTCCCTAATGCAGAACTCAGATACAGCCATGGCAAATAATAGAGGATTTAAAAAACTCAAGTTGGAGATAAAGAACAGTGGTACAGAAACTGCTGAGCATGCGTGAGACCTGGTTTCAATCCCTAGCACTGCAAAAAACAAAAGCAAAAAAGACCAAAACAAAAACAAACAAAACAAAACCTTTCCATGCACAATGGGCCAAGGCTAAGAAATCCTCCCAGGAGGCAGAACTAGAACTGTCAGATAAACTACCCAAGGAACTTTATCATCAGGGCAATGACTCTGCTATGCCTATCTAGCAATATTTGGTCATGGCTTTTCAAGTGAGAATTCTTACCATGATTATCCTCTTATCTACCTATGTAATTATAGAGGAAAGGGCATTTAAAAATTTTAATTTATGGAATCTGACCACAACATACCACATCCAGACCTTATGGAAGATCTTAAATTACTCAAAAGACCTGGCTTTCAACTGAATATACTAACTAGATGGGACTCTGGAGGTGTTGCCATTGAGAAGAAAGTGGGCATGTTCTCATTTTAGAAAAAGGAAGGACATTAGGTAGTGGAAGGGGAAGACTGTGGCAAAGACTTAGTTGGCTAAATATTCCATTCTCCTTTTCTTCCTATCAGAAAACCAATATTGTTGTTTTTACCAAACCAATGTGCTTGGTAAACACTTACCAGGAGGCTTTGCTACAGATTAGATGGTCATGCACTGTACAGTTTAATCACTGAGATATAAACAGAACTCACAGGGGAGAGTTTACAAAAAAGCTCTTTAAAGGAGTTTTCTAGTATGTAACATTTTGCTCCTCCTTGACTGAGGCCTTAGGAGTTATCTTTTGACCAAAAATATACTCCAAGGATGGCTGAGGAGGATAGAGAAACTGGGTTCCTAACGGCATCTTGGAGATGCCTTGTCAGTCCTTGATTGGCTCCCTCTGGATTTCTCAATTCATGAAAGAAAAGTAAATTCACATTTATTCAAGTCACTCTGTTGCATGTTGTTAAACTCAATCCCTGATACGCAGAATCCCATACCCTATTGAGAAATTAGCTACATTTATGGTAGGAAAAACAGAATTTTCAAAGAGCACCACGATGTATTACATAGAGTCGAATGTCCTTAGCAAGTTTACTTCCTTAGCCCAGCTGTCACATACATGCCACCCGTGGGTTGCCTACACCCACACTGGGTTATATCAGTCAGGACATACTTTCCCAATAAATTAGGAACATGCTTGCAAAGGTTTCTTAACACCAAGGCCTAACAGCTACAAATGATCTATTGGTCTAGCTCCCAAGATAAAACCTATTTGCCATTCTTATCAACTTCTGTTTCTGTCAGCTATAGCTTTCTTAGATTTTATGGCAAAATTATAAAGGGCAAAATAAAGAAAAAGTGTGCAGTAAAGATTTCTACACATATAAGATAACTTAGAGAACCTAATTATATGAGGCTGGACAAGTCACATTTCTCCCAAAGAACAAGTTTCTTCATTTATGAAATGAAAGCAAAAACAAAAACAAAAATACCCTGCCTGAAAGGGTTGATGTGGAGATCATGTGTGAACATGAGTGAAAAAAATCTCTGAATTAATAGTTTATTTAATAAAACTTTAATGTGTACAGAAGTACCTTCTTAATAGAATTGGTAAAGGAGTCATTACATTGTGTCACTGAGGAACAGCATTTTCAGGGAGAAAGGAGATAAGGACATTCAGATTGATGAAGTTAGGTAAAATTCCATAGCTCTGAATTTGATAAAATAAGATTGGCAAGAGTTGATAACTGATTGAAGGTGGGCAATGGGGGTTCATTATATTTAGCCTCTCTATTTGAAATTTGTTTGAAAGTTTCCAAAAAGGATATAGTTTTAAAAGAACCTACTTCTCAAAAGCAAGTACTATGTCTTATTAGTTTCAGTTTCTCTGAACCTTCATCTTCAAAAACAATATTCAGATATGAGATTAAAGCTGTCATATTTAGAAATTTCAAGATGTACTGCTCAATGTAAACTGCAATCTTACCTCTGAGAAACAGTAGACAGCATCTCTGCTACATTCTCTACCTTCAACTTAAAATGGACCAAAATGAACTCAGCTCAATTCTTCCAAGCTGCCTTCTCTGGTCATAACCACAGGCACAAATGATTTAGCTATAGGCCATCATCTCAACCCAGCCTAGTATTTCTACTTACCAGTTTGATGAGGATGGGTATTAAAAGGAACAATGTTTCTAATTATAAATTTGGCATTTGATTCATGAAGGTAAAACCCACCACTGAAAAGCCCAAAGTCGCCAGTGTCCACATTGGTGGCATTTCTTCTTTTTTATTTTAAATATATTTTTTAGTTGTAGGTGGACATAATACCTTTATTTCATTTTTATGTGGTGCTGAGGATCAAACCCAGGGCCTCAAGCATGCTAGGTGAGCACTCTACCACTGAGCCACAACCCCAGCCTGGCATTTCTTCTTTTCATATAACCTACATACTCTCAACTAACCCTTAACAGAAATGACTGGGAAACAGATATCTGGTTCTTCCATTAAAAAAAAAAACCTCACAAATTACCTAAGTTTGAATATTCCTCCAGAATCTATTAATGTAAGCTTTCAAGGAACCCTAGTCATGGTATCTTGAACTCTCAGTTCATTGCCTTTCCTATACTCATTGATTAGAAACATTGAATGAAAAATGATCTACAAACTGAGAAAACAAAGTTCTGAGACAGGCCACGACAGGAACTCATATAACTCAATTGTAGGCAATTTGGTAGTCTCTGATTATAAGAATTTCTTCCAAATAGAAAAATATTCCAGGGGCTAGGGTTGTGGCTCAGTGGGAGCACTTGCCTGGCATGCATGAGGCACTGGGTTCAATTCTCAGCAATGCATACAAATAAATAAATAAAGGTTCATCAACAACTAACACAAATATTTTTTAAAAAACAAAGAAAAATATTCCAGTGGAATTGCTTAATCACGGGAGGAAAAAACAAAATAAAACAAAATCCAGGCACCTTCTCGGTACTTTATTTTCCTAAGATTGATTCTTTGGTGGCAGATAATAGGATGCAATATATGAACTTCGCACTTAAAAGTATTAAAAATTGAAAATGTTTTTAAAACATATTCTTGAAAAGTTGTTTCTCTTGGAAGGATTCATATGCTAGTGCAGCACAGCTGCTCAAGAATGATTAAATATATAAGCTCTTATTGTGGCATTCATATCAAGCAGGCTGGGAAGAAGGAACCTACTACTTGTGTAGCAACTAGCTTTAATAAAAGATTAATCATCTTACTTGCTTCAGCTTTCACTTTATCCATTTCAGCAAGCAATGCCACTTCTCGATCCATTAAACTAGGAAAAGATAACAAAGAAAAAAAAGGTTTGATCAGAAACTCACAGAAATAGCACACTATTAACAGTGGAGACAGACTGCTGAGTTTGTTCACTAAAAGCTACAATGTTAATGCTGTATGGACCACATGACAATTCTGATGTCCTACTTTCAACAAAGAATATTCTTAAGGATTTCCAATGAAATAAATAGATCCCATTCCCTTTTATTTCTATATATTGCAGTATACCAGTTGCTAGAAGTACAAGTTGAGGACCAGTAGATGGCAGTAGGAAGCTACGAAAACATTTCTTGGTTAAGCTGTACTATAGCAAGTCCTTTTAGAAATTATTTCCACATGTGCACTCACATACTTACATTTTAGTCTACAAATCTGACAGCTTTGCTTTGCTTTTAACATTTTAAAATTATTACACAATATCTCTGCTAGGGCATAGGAAACTTATGATTAGGATTTGCATCAAAACAGCTAATCACAGTTTTACCAAGTTCACAGACACTTTAAATGCTTAGGATGCTGAATAAGCAAAGCGGATTTCTGATAAACATTTTCTTTTTCTTTCTTTCTCTTCTTTTCTTCCCAGTACTGGGGCCTAAGCTCAGGAGCACTTTACCACTGAGGTTCAGCCCCAGTCCCTTTTTTTTTTTTTTTTTTTTTTTTTTTTTTTTTTTTTAAGGCAGGCTCTCACTAAGTTGCCAAGGCTAGCCTTGACCTTGTGACCCTCTTGCCTCAGTCTTTTGAGCTGCTGGCATACCAGGTGTGCATCACTGTGCCCAGCAGATTTCTGATAAACATTTAATAGTAATCTGGAAAGGACAGAATTAAATGTTCTCACAGGCTTTTTAAATTAAATGGGCAATTAGAATGTTTTGCAGTGAGAAAGTAAATGGTTTGTAGGTACATAAAAATTTTCCATGTCCTTAGAAAAAAGCCCACAATGTATAAGGAGATAGCAGGTAACATTAGTATGCAATCTCTGGATACAAATAATTTTCCATAATAGTTTTTGCTTAAGTGTTAAGGGGAAAAAATTAAAATTTTAATATCTATTTAATATCTATTTCAACTTTAAGTCTTAGAGTTTGGTGTTCAGTCTGATTTCTCCTTTTGAATGGGAATGTTAATAAAAATTTCACCCATTTTTGGTTATAAAAGCAATCGCACATATTATACACACAAATTCAATTTAGCTCAATATGTAGTTATGTTAGCACAAAGTAGTTAATAGAGACTACAACATTAGACATACAAAAATGTATAAGGCAGCATAATTTCCTCAAGGAGCAAAATTCTTTACAGAGAAATGCCAGAGAACACAGGTTTGATAATCATTATATATGCTGTTAATAAACAAACTTGTAACTAAACATATTTGGTTGGCATATTAATCCAAAAGCACCAGACTACAGACAAGATACAACTACTGTGGGATAGCCATAGTTTGCTAAGAAAGCTTTTCCCAAACCTTGGCAATATTTTGCTCCAAGAATTGTAGCAGCATTTGGAATACCTAAAAGGCAAAACAAAAGCACAACTGAGACAGGAGATGTCAGGCCCTCAGTTTGACATTACCTCTCTTCTGTTGCCAAAATCACTTTAAGATGGAGACACTGTGTCCACCACAAGATGAAATTTTTGTCTCTGACAAAGTTTGTTTAAAAAAATATATATATATATATTTATATATATATATATATGACCTGTACCACAGATTGAATTCAGGGGCATTTAACCATTGAGCCACATCCCCAGCCCTTTTTTGTATTTTATTTAAAGACAAGGTCTCACTGAGTTGCTTAGGACCTCGATAAGTTGTTGAGGTTGGCTTTGAACTCGCCATCCGATTGCCTCAGCCTCCCAAGCTGCTGGGATTACGGGCATGTGTCAATGCACTTGTAATATTTACTAAGTGACTTCAGTAAGCAAGTTTTATGTACCTTCCAATCTTTATGAAAAGTGGAACACCACATGATACTTTTAGCAAGGAAATTAAGTCTTAATCAGCACAATTATGCTTTTTTCGTGTGTGTGGCAATATGAGTTCATATATTATGACAGCATTTCCCCCACTGTAAGAACAATTAGCAACCATTTTAAAGTTTTGTTTCTTGACTGACTCATTGGTGATCACAAGAAATGTATAGGACAGTGCTATTCTATTTTAATGGTTTATTTATTATACTGGGGAATGTACCCAGGACACACTTCACCACTCAGCTCCAAACCCAGTTCTTTTTATTTTTTGAGACAGGATCTTGCTAAATTGTAATTCTCCTGCCTCAGTCTCCCGAACTGCTGGGGTTATAGGCATGTGCCACCAGGCCCAGCAGTACTATGTACATTTTAAATATTTTAAAATCACATTCCTTTATTTCTAAGATTTTTAGATATTTTTGGAGGTACTTTGGTTCACAAAATGGTTTCTAAGTTTCCAGCATCTCTATATGGCCTTTATTTTTATTTTTTACTTTTTGAAGTACCGGAGATTGAACCCAGGGGCACTCTATCACTGAGCTACATCTCCAGCCCTTTTTATTTTTTATTTTGAGACAGGGTCTCACTAAATTGTGAGTCTGACACAAATTTGTGATCCTCCTGCCTCAGCTTCCTAAATCACTGGAATTATAGTTGTGTACAACCACACTCAGTTCTGTAGGGCCTTCAAATTTAAGGACTTAAAAGCCTTTGGTAAAACTAATAGTAGCTTGATTTAACATAAGAAGAAAATAGAAACTAAATAAAAATAACTTTTCTAAAGTCAATAAGGAATCAGCTACAAAAATTTTCAGAATCTTTTTTAAAAAAAATTTTTTAGTAGTCAGTTGACCTTTAGTTTTATTTATTTATTTATATGCAGTGCTGACAATCAAACCCAGTACCTCACACATGCTAGGCAAGCGTTTTACCACTGAGCTACAACCCCAGACCCAACTTTTAGAATCTAAACCGCAGACTTACATCATGATTTTACGTATGTATGATCTCAAATTTCTTCTTTTTTTTGTGGTGGCAGGCCTCATACAAGCTGGGAAAGTGTCTACTGCTAAACACATCCCCAGCCCCTAATCTCAGATTTCTTGATGATCTTTTTCTCTTAACAATTTCTCCTTTTAGTAAATAACTTTTTATTAAAAAGGAAAACTGAGTGTGTATTTTTGGCATTTTTTAGTGACATATTATATGAGAACCTTCCAAAGTAGCTTAATTATACTGCAGTTTCATGTACTATTTCATTTTCTGCCTCCTTAACAGCCTTAAATGGAAGTCAACAACAGTTCTAATAATAAAGGAGACAAATTTTATTAACAAGAAAAGTAAAACTTGAGTCTAGAGATGACTATTACTAGGTCACCAAGAAGTACAGATTTTATGTTTTATATATTGTAAAGTTTTCTGATTTTACCTTTCCTCAGGTATGGATCAGTTTTTATTAGGCATCAAAGTGAAAGGAGTCATCCATATCACTTCCCTTGTGAACTGGTCAAGGGTAATATAATCCTTCTGCTACAAATTTGTTAGAACCCTTTGCTTTCTTTCATACTGTAACCAACACAAAAATAGTTTTCTAAGTGACATTAACTCCACACTCTGGTTTGATGCCAAATGGTGTCAGCTCACCTGCCAATTATTTCTTGAAGTAGCAACTACAAGGAACATTGAAATAGCTAGTTAAAAAAACCCAATCAGCCAGAGAGAAGGGCTTCCCATCAGCAGGAAGAGCAGGTAATTTCTTTCCTCAAGTTAAATTGACCTGGTTGTTACACTTACTAATCAATACTAAACACACAGGTCTCAGGCAGGAAACCATTTCATTTGTCATTTACTGAAGGAGGTGGCTGGGTTCCAACCCAGCAGGAACTCACAAATCTCTCTCCCGGAACTGTGTTTCCTGGTTCAGGCTTGTTCTGAATGGAATCAGATCCTGTGGCTAAGTAATCAGTAAGCTGAACAATCATGTGGTCCACAGGCCTATCAAGGTAAAGTTTTGATGATCTACACTTAGCTCTATTTTCCAAATATACCAACAGATTTGACAAGCATCCTGTGCATTGCAGAGGTTCAGAAAGAGTACAAATTAATTACCTAGTAAAATTTCCAAAAGTTAGAGCTTAATTTAAGGAGAGTTTTAGAGAATTGGTTGGATTTAGATAAATACAGAGATATAGAACATATCAAGTAAGAAAACTGGCATTAACTAATATATGAAAGAGAAAAGGTGAATGCTAAGTTTTGAGACAATGAGTAATCTGGTAGGAGCAAAGATGTGTGTTAAGAACAAACAGAAGGGCCAGGTGCAATGGTACATGCCTGTAATCCCAGCAACTTGGAAGTCTAAGGCAGGAAGATTTCAAGTTCAAGGTCAGGCTGGGTTAGCCTCAAAAATAAAAAGAGCTGGGGATGTAGCTCAGTGGTAAAGTAGACCTAGGTTCAATCCCCAATACTGGAAAGAAAAAAGAGAAAGAAAAACAGAAAGACAAATAGAAAACATGACACTGAGTTCCTAAATATAAAACCTGAAAGGCAAACTCAGGGTTTGGAACAAGGCATGGGTAGACTATTGGATAAATTATCTATCCTAAAAAGTATATTTTATTTATGATGATTTAATGTTTTCAAGGTTGATTTCATCTTCACTATCTCACTTTTTCAATTCCAAACATCAGAAGGACCAAGGGACCCCCATTCTTCCTCTCTAGTTTGCTATGGTACATAGCGACTAGACTAAGTCTGCGAATATAGTCAAGGTTGAGCATGGCCTAAGGGAACAGTCTACAGACAAGCAGCAAGAAAATGAATGGATAGGTGGGAGGAAGAATGGGTCTTTCTATTCACAAACACCTTCTTTCATGTTTCAGATCTAGATGGCTTTTACCAATAAGCAGAATGAACACCTAAATTCTTAAATCAGCCCAACTGCTTGTCTTCCCAACTGCTATCATTTTGATTAATCTGGTCCTAAAGTCTTTTCCATTCAAGGGATTCAAAAAAATCCCTTTTAAATGCAAATACCCCAGAAGGGAGCTATGATTCAAATATATAATATCTAACAGTTAAAACAGCTTTGGAGGCTGGGGAGATAGCTCAGCTGGTAGAGTGCTTGCCTCGCAAGCACAAGGCCCTGAGTTCGATCCCCAGTACCGCAAAAAAACATCTTTGAGCTTTGGTATTCTAGGATTCTAGGAAACATTAGCATATATTCCCCCCAAGAGAGTCTATAATTAAATACATTTGATTTTATGAGTGAGAGAGAGAGAAAGAGAGAGAGAGAGAGAGAGAGAGAGAGAGAGAGAGAGTGTGTGTGTGTGGGTGCTAAGGATTGAACCCAGGGCTCATGTATGCCAGGCAAGCTCTACCACTGAGCTGTAAACCCCAGCCCCTATAATCAAATACATTTGATAAACAGCGTAATTCGCATTGTACATTAGCATTCAAAAGGCACTAAGAAGGCCAGTATAGTAATATTTTTAAAAATGTATTTTCAGACCTCTTTAACTACCAAACCTGGTTTTCCTGACAGAAAACATATTAAGGTATTAGAAGAATGACTATTCTACAGAACACAGTTTGAAAAACACAAAATGAAAAGCAAATCAATGATTAATGGGCACAGAAAAGATTGTTGGGCTGAGGTGCATTATGAAGGATGAAAGGAGATAAGAAAACAAAGAGCTTTTCTCCTTTACAGTTTTGTTTGAATATCATGTCATTTGTTACACTCCCAGTTTAAAAGACAGACCTTAAAATAAGAGGGCATGATTTACTCTATAATTATTTGTCTCCTTCTAAACAATATTAACATTAGGCCCATTTCTAGAGCACACTGTGTCCTAAAGAACAAAGCAAAAAGGTAAATATACTTTAAGATTTTTAAACGTCTCCCCACTGTGTGAAATAGGTATTGGAAATTAAAGAACCTAGAAAATAGCTAACCATTTTTACAAATGATCATTTTTTTATATCAATCTCTCCCCCCGCCCCCAACCTCTTTTAACAGTACTGTGTTGAACCCAGTTTTGAACCCAGTGCTCTATCACTGAGCTGCATCCCCAGGCCTTTTTATTTGAAACAGGGTCTCACTAAGTTGCTGAGGTTGGCCTTGACCTTGTGATCTTCCTGACTCAACTCCCTGAGATGCTGGGATTATAGGCATGTGCCACTTAGCCTGGCCTGTGCTAATGATATAAAATGTAATTTAACTTACCAACTTTGCAGTTCAGCAAAAGCTTGTTTCATTTTCTTAATGGAAGCATCCATCTCTTCTTTAACTACAACTCGATACCGTGCAAGAGAGACTGTGCAGCGCTGGAGGTCTTTTACAGATTTTTCAATATTGGAACCTAGGGGAAATAACCCAAAGAGTATTTTAAAAAAGAACATTAAGTTGACTTAAAAGTTGGATCTGAGCACCTAAGGCGAATGTCATGTGTACGAATAATGTTTCCTAAATGATCACCCTCCCCAACAACACAGAATATTACACAAGATAGAGTATTTCATAATCTTTGAAAAATAAGTATTCTGATCAAGATGAAGTAGTAAGAACTGGATTTATCCTCCAATCTTAAAAAGTTACATACACAAGCAGACAAAATATATGAAACAATGGTTTTCAAACAAAGGACAATAGGTAGTAGTTTCCCCCTGAAAAAGTAGAGACAAATGAAGCAGGGACTATGGTGTTCCAACATACCAACTTGAGAATTTCAAGGTTTCAGTGCAGGAAGCACAAATCTTACACAGACTGGAATTTAGAGAACAATTCTGAATTGAGGATTCAGGGAGGACAAGGTGGCTAGAATTCTCAGGATGAAGTCCTCGAGAGATCTACACAAAAAAAGCTGAACAGAGATCTACAGAGGACTTTTGAGTATTAATCAGTGCATAAGGTGTGAGGAAATTACTAAGACAAGGAAGAAGACCACTGCAAGAAGACCACTGCAATCAAGCAGGCAGACAATTTCCAGAACTCATCTAGGCCAGGAAAAGTTTGTGTCACACTAGCCAGAGTACAAAAACCTCACAATTCATAGGGCACCAGATAGAGTACTTAGAAGTATTGCCCCAGTAATGTGGCAAAATTGGCTGTAACTAGAAGCTGCTACTCTAAGTCCCATCTAACAAAATTTGAAAGCAAGTCTCAAATGGTTATTTACAAAACTGAGTCCCATAACAAATCACAAGGATGTGTGGTGGTGCACATCTCTAGCCAGGGACTTGGGAGGTTGAAGCAGGAGGATCACCAAATTCAAGGCTAGCTGCAGCAACTTAGTGAGGCCCTATCTCAAACATTAAATAAAAAAATAGAAAGGGCTGGGGATGTAGCTCAGTAGTAAAGTGCCCCTGGGTTTAATCCCCAGTACCAAGAGTCAACAAAGCAAAATGAGCAATAAATGGCATCTGATAAAAATGATCAGTAATATAAGTAAGACATAAAAATATAAAAAATACACAAGAAAAAAGAAGTAAAAAATATAACCATAATGAAAAGAAAAATAAATCAAAGAAACAGAAAATAGTAATACAGAAAATAGAATGAGGTAGAAAAGGACATCGAATAGCTTTTATAATTTTTTATAACCTGATAACATACATTCAAGAAGGTAGAGAATAGCATAGCATAGTAAACAGAGATACAAGAAGATTTTATTTGGTCTTGCTAAATAGGCTGGCCTTAAACTTGGGATCCTCCTGCCTAAGCCTCCAGAACAGATAGGATTACAGGCATGTGCCACTGTGCCTGATTTATTTATTTTGAGACAGGGTTTCATAGGTTGCCAAGGTTGGCCTCCAACTTGCAATCCTCCTACCTCAGCCTCCTAAGTGCTGGGATTATAAGAGTACACCACTGTACCAGGATAGAAGATATAATTTTATAAGACCTCAGCTGAACTTCTGTGAACCAAAACAACAAACAAAAAACATATGGGATGAAAAACAGATGGGATAGTATTATCAGCAGAGTAGAACTATTCCAAAAAAACGAAACACAGGAAGAAAAAAAAAAAAAAAAAAAAAACTATTGAATAGGTACCAAATTTTCAAAACTCCTCAAATGACAAGATTAATAGAATAATTTACCATTAAGACATTACAAAATCTAAAAAGTTCTCTTTCTATAGTATGGTTTGAAGCATTACATTTGGGTGTTATGGTTTAGATTTGGAATGTCCTCCAAAGGCTCCTGTATTGAAGGCTTGGTTCCCAACATAGTGATGCTCAGAGGTGGGGCCTTTGGGAAGTAATTGTACCATTTGGGCTCTAATCTCATCAATGGATCAATCCATTGATGGAGTCACAGCTGAATGGACTACTGGAATGAGGTGGAAACTTAGGAGGTGGGACTTAGTTGAAGGAGTGAGTCATTTTGGGGGGCCCTTAAGACTATATCTCATCTCCAAGCCCTTCCTGTTTCTGGGCCACCATGAGATGTAGGTATTTGCTCTACCACATCCTTTCTGCCACGATGCTCTGCCTCACCATAGGCCTATAGCAATGGAGCCAGCTGATTGTAAAATGAATCCAAGAGCCAAAATAAATCTTTTCTCCTCTAGGTTGATTTTCTCAGGTACTTTGTCACAGTGACAAAAATCTGACTAACACAGTGGGGAAGTTCAGCTTTATAAAAAAAGATAAAATACATTTATTTACCTAAAATATTTTAGGTGGTTTCCAAGAATCCTATTAACATTCTATTTGCCAATGCAAAGTTGTACATATAGTTCACTGACAGAATCATAGGCCTAAGAAGTTTATAACTGTGCCAAGACATTCATTTTCAACTTATAAATTAAATTTTAGGGCTGGGGTTGTGTCTCAGTGGTAGAGTGCTCGCCTAGCACACATGAAGCCCTGGGTTTGCTCCTCAGCACCACATAAAAATAAAATACAGGTATTGTGTCCACCTACAACTAAAAAAGTATCTAAAAAAATTAAATTTTAGAGTCTTACTGTGTTGCTCAAGCTGATCTCAAAGGCCTAGGTTCAAGTGATTGTCCTGCCTCAGCTTCCTGAGTACATGGGACTAGGGTTCCCACTGTCTTGTACAACTTAACTTTTTAAATTAAAATTCTTCCTCATTCCATCTTTCTTTTATTCTTATGTATGTATATATGTATGCATGTATGAATTTATGTTGTATATATATATTTTTTCTTTTTGGCACAAGGGATTGAACCCAGGGGCACTTAACCATTGAGCCACATCCTTAGCCCTTACTATTTTTTATTTTGTTTTGTTTTTGTGGTGCTGGGGATCGAACCCACGGCCTTGTGCATGCAAGGCAAGCACTCTACCAACTGAGCTATCTCCCCAGCCCACTGTTTTTTTATTTTAAGACAAGCTCTGGTTAAGTTAAGGGCCTTGCTAAGTGCTAAGTTGCTAAAGGTGTGCCGCATGCCCAGTCAATTTGATTTCTTTTAGAATCTACCTAAAAGCCTTTATGCCCTGTGCCTATAAACCTCTTTTATTTTTGCTTAACTGGATATTTTCAGATTTCTTATTCTGCAGCAAGTTGAGGGTACTACGAAGATGAAAAAGGAGAGTTTTACTAAGTAAAATTTAGCTCAGGTGGAATAAATGACTCAATAGGAGCTACAAATTACAAGTGTCCTTTACATTTGTTTCATATGTTCACTGGAATGGACCACCATGCTTAGATGTATGAATCTCAGAGGGGCTATTATCTCTCTCTCTCTTTTTTTTTAAAATTACTGGCTATTTATTTAAATAATGATAATTAAAGCAAAGAGCTATGACCAACTAGTTAATGCTAAGTACTTCAGAGAAAATAATCTTGTTAAAAGTCAGAGTCTGTCAGGTATCAGTAAGAGCATGAAGTTGTAAAAAGCAGTGAAAATATTTCTTTGAAATGTCATGTTAGAGACAGAAAAGATTTTTTACTTTTTGAGTCAACTGGGAGATAAAATGAAGAAAACTGCCAAAAATACTGCAATAACACAAAGAAAGGAAACCGGTTAATCTTAGTTAAATCATTCTGGCAGTAGAGTTCAGTTGTAATCCACAAAAAGGGTCCTGTTATTTTAACAACCATATACAGCATGTGAACTATTCTCAGACTCCAGCTGTGTATGTGGAGGTAGGAAAAGTTCGGTCATTACAGGCTGAAAAATAGAAAAAGTATTACCTGATGTCCATTCATCACTTACCTTTTTCTCTTTTTTCTTTTGCAGTACTAGGAACTGAACCTAGGACCTTGCACATGCTAGGCAAGTGCTCTACTACTGAGTTGTGTAGCATCTCCAGTCCTTTTCAAAAATTTTATTCTAAGACAGGTCTCCCTAAATTGCCCAGGCTGGCCTCAAACTTCTGATCCTCCTGCCTTAGGCTCTCAAGTAGTCAGGATTGCAGGCATGTGCTACTGTACCCAGTTACCTGAAGCCCTTCTGAAACTTTATCTATGGGAATAAAGGCAATTTGCTTTCTTTAGCCAAAAACAGATGTTTCACTCCTCACAAGTGAACTTTTAATTTACCAAGTTTTTTATTGGTGGAGGAGAGTGGAATGTCCTCCATTCCCAGACTGGAAAACTGAGGTCCTGTGGTGGATCTTGAGAGAGATTTGGCAGCATTCCTGGAATGTTGGGCATTCTGAATAGGGTGTACAGTTGAAGACCTGGACTCAAAGTCAGAGACACCATTCTCCAGTACGGATCCTAGCCAAGAAAGAGAGCACAATGTAGCGGTACATCAATCAGGCAGTCTTAAATACACAAAGAAAACAGGTAAAACTGTTTTACACAAAACCATGCCTCTTTAAAAAGCTGTGAACAAATCAACTGACAAAACAGAACAAAGATAAATATCAGTTAAGTGTAGCTATCAGTAGTTTCTGGCTTAGTCCTAAGAGATACCCTGTGTGAAAAAAAGAAGAAAATACATTTAGACAGGAAGTGTGCACCTCATAGCTTCCTAGCTTCCTTGTAGTTCTAGCCCTAGCAAGTGGAGAGGCACTATCTCTAACTTCTGCTAGCTTCTGTAAATTGCACTATGGAAAAAAGTTTTACACTGTTTCAGGAAAAGAATTTAAAAGCTTTAGGAAGTAGAGAAAGGGTAGAGTTAAGAAAAGAGAAGAAAATTAGCTCAGAAAAAGAAATGAAAGCCATTGGCTATCTTTGGTTTGTTTCAGGTCAGTGTAGGTGTGATATTTTTTCTCTAGGGTGTGTGCGTGTGTGTGTGTGTGTTAATCAATAAAAGAACATTTTAAAGCACACTTTTTGTTTTAGTTTTTTATTTCGAGACAGGGTTTTGCTAAATTGCTGAGGCTGACCTCAAACTGTGATTCTCTTGTCAGCCTCCCAAGTTGCTGGGATTATAAACCTGTGCCACTGCACCTGGCTAGCAGCACAGTGTAATTCTTATACTGACAACACATTATAAAGCCAGGAGCAGAAAGGCAGGGGGAATTGGATTAACAAATAAGTAAATTTTAAAGTGAAAGATTCCCAGTATCTTCCCAGCCCTTAGTAATCTTTACTAAAAAACAAATGTGAGACTATAAAAACCAACAGTCTAGTTCTCATGAAAGCTAGGATTATCATTATTATTACATATTCCTTCCTGTTTGGGTCTTAGAATAATAATATCATCATCCCGTCCTCATTTTCCTTAAAAGTCAACAATTTTTAAAAAGATCTTAAAGTCACCTTCTGCTGTCTCTAAGGTACTCCAGAGTACTCCTCTGTTATTAGAAGATTTTTTTAAGATTGATTTAGAAGACAGTTAAAATATGAGACAAGGGAACAAGAATTTTATGTTTCTAGGCCTTTGATAATTATAAAATGTGACTCTTCCACACAAAAGATAACAAAAACTAAAAAGCAAAAGACCTATTGAATTTAATGATTGCTTTCTCAACCAGGAGGTTCCTGTATTTTTTAACTGAATGCAACTTTTCAAAAAAAAAAAATTAATAAACTCACCTGTTCTATCCAGTGTATCTGGCAAACCAGACTCAGGATCTTCTAGTTCTCTGGCATCTACTGAAAGTGTCTCCAAACCTTCACTGAGTGAGTCCACAGACTCTGCATCATTGATGGCACCATTGACATGGTAACCATTAATGCCACCTTTTCCTGAGGAAGGCACAGACTGCTCCTCTTGAATGGAAACCGATTTACTGGAATCTGGGATACTGTTACTTGCTTCGGCTGTAGATTTTGGTTTGCTTTTCTTCTTTTTGTTCTAAGGTTATTGAAGATTTGAAAAACAGAAAAGAAAAAGCACAGCCCCAACACCACCAGTACAATTCAAAAAGGTAAGAAACTCTAGCTACCTAAAGGCAACCAACATTACCAATTTTTCCTATGTTCTTCCAGAAAATGAACAAGTTTTTGTTATGTAAAATCCTATACTTTGGATAAACTCAAAACAAAACATTTCTTCATGGCAAAACCCACCTTAAGCAAAATGAAAAGATAAATTTCAAAGTGTGAAAAACATGTAACATACTCAAAGAGTTAAATATATACAGAGCTCTAACAACAAGATAAGAATCCAATATAAAAGAGGTATAAGCTATAAACAAAATGAAGCATAAACTCAGTCTAATAAGAGATATATAAACTAAAATTATATACTGCAATATCATTTTGTATCTGTTAGATTAACAAAGATCAAAAATTATGATAACACTGTAGGGTTGAATGTATAGAGAAGCAAGCATTTTTATATATTACTACTGGTAGTGGCAATCTACTAACACTTGTCCAACTTACAGCTGTGCATACCATTTGAGTAGCAATTCTACCTCTAGGAATTTATCCTAGGTGAGACTAACATATGTACAAAATAACAAACACACACTAGGTTATTTACTGCAGATTGTTATTGATAGCTATTAAATTAATAGTTAATTATTACCTTATTAAAGAATCGGAAACAACCCTAATGTTGCTCTAAAGGGGACTAGTTAAATACATTATGATACATCTAAATAGCGGGATGACTATACATCCACAAAAAACAACAAAAATTCATTATTGAGACATGGAGTAAGCTCCAAGATATATTACATGAGAAAAGAGAACACACAAAGAGGAGAATCCGTGTTCATATTTGTTTATATTCAGAAAAATATACTGGAAGATACATAAGAAACTGATAACACTATTTGTCTCTGGGGTAGAGAATCAAATGGCTGGAGAACAGGGATGGGATAAAGATGCTTCTGTGTGTTAACATTTGTACATCTGAATTTTTAGCTACCAGAGTATATTATATATGCAAATAGTAATATTAAAACAAACAAGTTCTTTATCTTTTGTTTTGTCAACCCACAGCTCTGCTGGCAAAACTTAATTCAATTCCTAACGCTACATGGATATAATTAAATCAATTTCGCCCCCCCACCCACGTTCTTTTCGTGGTCCTCTCTGGCAGGGGCACAACTGAACTCAAGGTACAATTTTCTTCTCTGCATAGCTCTCATCTTCTCTTAAATACTTTCTTCCATGTGAACTAGCTAAGTTTTCATATTACTGTCCCATGTATGTAATAACTATATAACAAGTAGCTACTCAGAGTCACATCCTATTGAACTAATCCTAATAGTCCTACTGGACTAATCCTAATCCTAACAGTTAACTGGCTTGGATTTGGGTATTTGAGACTGCCAAACTGAAGCTATTTTTCTTTTTCTAGATCTTAAGAAATCTGAACGTGACCATCAGATACCTTTCCAGTTATTTACATATCTAAAAGTCACTAAAAATTTATAACCCTGGGCCAATAAATTAAGATACTAGTGTTTTTCAAAACACTCACAACTATTCTAGGTTGGGTGAAAGCAATGGGAAGAAGTTAAACAAGGGCTGGGATTGTGGATCAGTGGTAGAGCACTTGCCTAGCACATGTGAGGCACTGGGTTTTGATCCTCGGCACCACATAAAAATAAATAAATAAAATAAAGTTATGTTCATCTACAACTAAAACAATATTTTTTTTAAAAAAAAAGAAGTTAAACAAATATGCAAAGCTATGGGCATGAAGAGCTTCAGGAGAATCTGTAGTAATATTAGGTACCTCTAGAAAAATTCTTAAGGATCACTGAGACCAGCCTGGTTTAGTCAAGACCTAACAGAACTAATGAAGTGATTAGAGTCATCAAGATGGTATTTCAGAACTCCAGCATTAAGCTAATGCAGGGAAAGAACACCCTAAACAGATTTCATAGAGATATTTGATTAAAACCATTATTTCAAGCATTTCCTAAAGGTGCTAGATTCAGGGTACAGAGTCATGGGAAGGATTTTGAGAACAGCTGGTATTCCTTGGAGAAGTATTTTGGTTTTAAGTGGGTAAGGAGAAGGGATCAAGAACTACTGTGTTAGGGGCTGGGGTTGTGGTTTAGTGGTAAAGTGCTTGCCTAGCATGCACGAGGTCCTGGGTTTGATCCTCAGTGCCACATAAAAATAAAATAAACGTACTGTGTCCACCTACAACTAAAAATATCTTAAAAAAAGAACTACTATGTTAGGTCTTATATTAAACACTTGTATGTATTAGTATTACTTTCCCTATTTTAGAGATGAGCAAACTAAGACACACAAAGTTTAAACAATATTCTGAGGTCACAAAGACAGGGTAGAACGGAACAGGACAAAAATCCAGAGCTGAATGACCCATATCCCAAGTGCCTTCTAATTCCCTAAATTTTAACACTAGACCCCTCTGAAAAATACCTAACAGCTATGGTAAAAGTTCTCTCTAGGTTGTCAGTTCATTAATATTAGGAATTATAACACTGTTGTCTGACCTAAAAATCTGAACTATTTTAGTTGATCTATGATATGTATAGTTGAAAACCAGATCGCTTTCTCTGGAGGAGCTCTGTTCCTCCACAGGTTCTCCTGCTTCACTCCATGTCTAGTATCCTCTTGGCAAGTGCACCATGGCAAAGGAACTGTTTCTTACCTTCAATTATAGGGAGGGGACTGGGGTACTCTGTGAGACACATCTATATTTCAATGTCAAAAATTTTTTTCAACCAGTTGAGCTAAAGATATTTATGTAAACCTTTACTTTCAAATATTTGTGGAGATTTAATTTTCAAAAACAATATAAACATCAATATCATGCTCTTAAAATTTAATTCATTTTTACCTTTTTCTTGCCTGTTACTGTCCATTCTTTGAGTACTTCACTGGCACTCCCTGTAAGAGAAACCAATTATGGATTTTCTCTCCATATACACAGTTAAGGAAGAATTAATGTCCCTGCATTTTATAATTACTGGAGAATTTCCAAAGTGTCTAATAACAAAAGTTAAGGATCATATCTCTGAAGTAATATAATGTGAGATCATGTCATGCTTCTCTTTTGGAATACCTGCCAACTTAGATACCCTTTTACATGTAATTTTCCAGTGAGTTCTTCCCAGAAGAGACTAATGTAGCATAGCCACTTTGAAGATTCTTTTTTCTTTCCCTAAGTACTAGGGATTGAACTCAGGGCCTCCTGCAAGTGCTCTATCCCTGGTTCCTTTCAATTTATTTTATTTTGATACAGGGTTTCACTAAATTGCCCAGGTTGGCCTCAAACTTTCAATTCTCCTGCCACAAGCTCCCAAGCAGCTGGGATTACAAGCATGTACCCGCTCTTCTGACTGGTTGGTTATTCTTACGGTTAACTAGTGAGTGTTCTAAGAGGTCAAACTGCAGTCAGAAAAAGTTTGTGTGATCATATGTATTCAAAATCATTCATAATTAAAGAACATCTAAAGAAAGATATGGCCCCTGGATATGGACATGGACATGAACATGGTCATCAGAAACTGGAACTTCCAGATTATAAACAATGGAAGATAGAAGGGACACCATTAGAAACCAGAGAAGCTGGCTGCAAAAGGGCTCAGGGATTCATGGGGCTACAAATGAAGCTTAGAGATAAAAGGGTGGTTTTGCACACAATGTTTCCTTTGTTGGTACATTACTAAAATGATTCATATGGGGATTTGCTGCTTTTATGGTAGCCATAGGGGTCAAATATTATCTGGAGTCCCAGAATAAAGATAAGAACTGAAGATAGTACCTGGAAATATCTTTGTGACTTCTTAACTCTATTATTAGATTTCTTCACTGTATTGTACTTGTCTATGTGTTTGTCCCTTAATAATAAGGTTTAATAATGTAAGGAAAAAAAAATCTTTTAACTATACCTCAGCCTGGATACAAAGATGAATTGGTCTTAGCCCAAGTGTGCCATCCCCTCCTCTCAGGTTATACACCACTTTGGCTACTTTGTTTTGAAGAGACTTGCACACTACACCAGACCCATATACTAACATTATAAAGAAAATAGATGAAAAGAAAAACCTTTCAGTATTTGGACCTATTTATCCTATACTTGGAAATTCAGGAAAATGAAAATAGGGAAACCTAACCTGACATCCAATGATGAAAAAGGTTCAAATAAAACTCTTCTCAAAGTGAGTTAAGTAGAAAGAAGTATATGAAATACTCAACTCTAAATCTGAAGGCTTCACCACACTTGCCATTCATTATTCTGTTAGGTAAGGAAATTCAACCCACACATTTGAGTTATTTGTGCCAAACCAAATGATAATAAAGAATGCCATATGTTGCTGGGCCACCGAATTACCTTTGTTAGGAAGAGTCTCTTAAATTCTTTTTTTTTTTTTTTTTTTTTTCCTTTGCAGTGCTGAGGACAGAAGCCAGAACCCAGGGCCTCATGTATGGTAGGCAAGCACTCTACCACTGAGCCACATCCTCATCTGAGTATCTTAAATTCCTATTTCACTAACTTCAATCAAGTTCCTTACACCAATCACCATGATGTGAGACTAAATTTTTAGAAACCAGTGATGTGGTTTCTCTTCTTAAAGTTGAGAACATCTGTACAAAATAATGAAGTTTTCTTAGTTTATCTCTTATCCAGATATCCTGCAGCTTATGTATGAATTACTTCTAGGACTGAAAAAGGCATCTTACACTAACAAAATGTTATGTTATGATGGGGTCTGCTATAGCATCTATGAAACACTGAATTGCTGTGTTCTAAAATTCTGAAGCAACTTCTATTGAACAGATACAAACTAATAAGAAAAAACTGAGTTAGAATTACCTTCCATAAATGCTTGAACTGTTTTGTCCACACAATTATCAAAATGCTGCAAAACCAGGATGATCTCATTGTTGCTCTTATTGGGAACTATTGCACGCACTGCATTTATCTAGAAAAGATGACAGGGTCATTTAATTCTGACATCAGTAGGTCATATGCAGCTGTTACATATTACAGAGAATAACACTGACATTTCATTTTTAACAATATTATCACTCTTTAGTGGTTAGTGGAAATACATGCAACCTTCTCCCTGTGAATAATAAATACATGATGGATGATAATAGCATGTGAAAATTAATATCAAAACTTAGAGAGGCAGAACATTGCGAAGCAGTGGCACATGCCTATAATCCCATCAGGGAGTTGAGGCAGGAAGATCACCAGTTCAAAGTCAGTCTGGCAACATAGAAAGACCTCATCTCAAAATAAAAAATAAAAATGGCTGGGGACATATCTCAGTGGTAAAGTACCCATGGATCCAATCCCCAGTACCTGTCCCCCCCTCCAAAATGCAGACTTTTGGAGTACTAGTGAGCAAGCCCAAGACCTCCCCTCACCATTACAACTCTAATGCACTAAAAAAGCGGGGAAGGAGGGGACCTAGGGCCTCCCGTATGCTAGGATGGCGGGCAAGTGCTTGATCACTGAGCTATATTTCTAACCCAGAACATTTCTAAAAATAAAAGATATGTACTAGATTTTACATTAAGAAAAGGTAGAGCTGGATGTGGTGGCACACACCTGTAATCTTAATGGCTCCGGAGGTTTAAAAGCTCAAAGCCAGGCTCAGCAATTTAGTGGGTCCTAAGCAACTTAGCAAGACCCTGTCTCTCAATGAAATATAAAAAAGGGCTGGGGATATGACTAAGTGGTTAAGTGCCCCTCGGTTCAATCCCCCCAAAAAAGAAAAGGTGATTTAATTTAGGTGTTAGATATTAATTTAGCATGTTTCATCATTTTTAACATACTGAAGAGAAAGGTAGAAAGTTTAATAAAGCAAAACCATAACAACTTAGATTTCTGTAGGGCACTGTTCAAAACATTTCTACTTTGTATCATTTATTTGTATAATAATAAAGTTAATTTATAGAAATAATATGAATTATTATAAACTATGTCAGGCATATAAAACATAATGAACAACCATGAGGTGACACCCAGTTTAGTAAAACAAAACAAATGCAATTAAAGACCTGAGACCTAAGAAATCCTTTCCCCTTCTTTCCCCAGAGATTTCTACCCTAAATTTGGTGTCCCTGAGTTCAATATCCAGTACAAAAAAAAAAAAAAAAAAATTCCCATGTTGGTAAACACATTTCTTATTTGTTTTAACTACTATATGGTACTTCCAATGTATACAGAATTCATTCTGTTGATGGACACATTTTCAATGATTGGCTATTGGGAAGAATACTATATTGAACATTCTTATACTATTTGTAGCTGAATCTTTAATGGCTAAAACAATATTTAGCACACTGTAAGTAATAAAGAAAAAAATCAAGTCTTCTATGTAACCATTAGTAGACTCCTGAATAGTAGGGCACTTACAACTTCATTTGATAACAAAATAGATATGCCAACTTTATCAGATTTATTCCTAAGATATTTCATGTTTTTAAAATTAAAAACATACTTTGCAATAACTGCATATTGTTTTCATTTTTATATATATTTTTATTTAGTATCCTTGATGATGAACTCTTATTAGCCCCATTACGTTGTTGCTTTCCTGGAATTGTCTATATAAATGACTGAATAGCCTATAAATAACATTTTTCTTCTAATTCTTATAACTTTTTTTTTGTGTGTGTGGTGCTGGGGATCGAACCCAGGGCCTTGTGCTTGTGAAGCGAGCACTCTACCAACTGAGCTATCTTCCCAGCCCCTAATTCTTAAAACTTTTAATTTCTTGTCTTACTGCATACTCTATAATTGGTTATTTCTAAGAAGATCTGATTCCTTTTGATGGAAAATGGTAATTAGAAACCAACATCTAGGAGCTAGATGTGCTTATTTTTACTGGGAGCCATTGTTTCCAGGTTCTTTTAATGGATGTAACTAAGACTTTTTATTAAATCATGAGTACATACTGACATTCTCAATTCAAATATAATATTAAAAGGCCTTTTCTAGCAGGCATAGTGGTATAAGCCTCTAATCCCAGTGATTCCAGAGGCTGAGGAAGAATAGCAAGTTCAAGGCCAGTCTTGGCAACTTAGCAAGACCCTGTCTCAAAATTAAAAAATAAAAGGAGCTAGGAATGTAGCTCCATGGTATTAGTAATATATATTAGTATATAATTGTATATGACTCTGGGTTCAATTTGCTCTGTGTGGGGGGGCATGAGGGGGCTTTTCTCATCTGATTTTCTATTTTGGTGCTGGGAATTGAACTAAGGGGCACTTTACCACTGAGTTTTATCCCCACCCCTTTATTTTGAGACAGGGTCTCACTAAATTCCTTAGGGCCTCATAGTTGTGATCCTTCTGCATCAGTCTCCCCTGTCACTGGGATTATGAACCTGGGCCACTGCACCCTTGATTTTCTTTCTTTCTCCTTTTTTTGATCAGGGTCTTAGGGTCGGTTCTGCTATGCTACCCAGGCTGGCCTTGGACTTTTAGTTCCCCTTGCCTGAGGCTCCCAAGTAGCTGGGATTACAGGCATGCTCGCACTGCCCCCAGCTTCTCATCTGATTTTCAACTTGGGTCTCTTTTCTCTTATCCATAAATTTTAGATCCTAAAAATATTCAAGTATTTACCAATTTGTTTTACTATACAATATAAGACTATTGAATGAAATTTAAAATTTGTAATTTTTTTTTTTTTTTTTTTTTTTTTTTTTGGTGGTGTTGGGGATCAAACCCAAAGACGTGGGAATGCTAGCCAAAATGCTATATCACTAAGCCACACTCCCAGCCTGTAATTCTTTTTATCACTCTAAACATGTACACTAAGAATACGGTATTCAAATGTTAGTGGGAAATTCTTTAGTTCACTCTTCTGTAAAGGTGAAAAAATTTTAAAGTCCCGATCTTACGTAAGACCTGTTCTGATCCTTTACCAGGACAAACCCTGGGCCCTTATGGCCATTTGTGGTAAATACCATTTGTTACTCAGACTGGCAAGGAGTACCCAGTTTAGACTTGCCACTCTGTTTTCAGTCTCCTCTATATTTTTGGCGTCTATGTAGATCCCTTACTTCTTATGTTCAGTTACACATTTAAAATAATACCTGTAACTGGCTCTGTGGTGCAATGGGTAGTGCACTGGACTTCCAGCCAAACCTGCGATGGTCATTTAAAATGATATATGCTTTTTTTTAATTCGGTATTTCTAGGTATCTTATGACTGAAATGTCTTCAGGTTATCTAGTCAGTTACACTGCTCAAAAAGGAAGACTTTTAGCTGGGTGCAGTGGCGCAGGTCTGGAATCCCAGCAGCTCAGGAGGCTGAGGCAGAGGATCACGAGTTCAAAGCTAGCCTCAGCAAAAGCAAGGCACTAAGCAACTCAAGTGAGACCCTGTGTCTAAATAAAACACAAAATTGGGCTGGGGATGTGGCTCAGTGGTCAAATGCCCTGAGTTCAATCCCTAGTACCCTTTACCCCACAAAAAATAGGGAAGACTTCTATAGATGAAGAGCAACGCTGAGGGAAGTAAAGCAACCTGTCCAATTAAAAAGCAGATTCTGGGTAGCTGGGGTTGTGGCTCAGTAATAGAGCACTTGCCTAGCATGTGTGAGGCACTGGGTTCAAATTCTCAGCACCACATATAAGTAAATGAATAAATAAAGGTCTATCAACATCTAAAATATATTTTTTAAAAAAGCAGAATCTGTACTTCAACAGAAGTCTTTCTTAGTACTCTTTTCTCCCCTCCATTGTTATTATGCTCTTTTTATTTCAGACTTAATTGAATGATGTTAAAATTTTAAAACCATTTAAGTGGGAAAGTATATAGACCATAATTTAAAGTGGGCTAATATATACATTTTTGAGATAAGCAAAAATGTAGCATTTATCCCTAAAATGTGAACATTAAGCAAAACTTAAGAGATTCAATGATATAGGTAAGATACTGATAATTTAAAATGTGAATGTATTTATAATAGTGAATCACTGTTATGTCTGTGACTCTATAATCAACAATATAAATTTTTTAAAAAGACAATGCACAAAACTTTTGTTTGTTTTCTTCAATATAGCTTGCTATGGGTTTTATTATGAAAAACACCTATTTTCCTCCAAAGGAATGCTACTAAGAAAATCTGCTGTTCTTGTTCTGTAGTCTCCTGGACTTAATCATACAAATAATATTGCATAACATTAATTAGTAATAAATGTCTTCAAGACAATTTAGAATGAATGTATGTAGAGACATGCAAAGAAAATCACGTTTGCATTTAATAGGCTTTAACTCTTCAGCATCATTATGGTAGTCACCCTCTAATGGCATTCTCCTTTGTTGCTAAAATTTCCCTTTCATAATGAGTTTGTGATAGTCACTGTCTTAGTACCTAAATTTTCCTATGATGTTCAAGTTTGTTATCCATGATAACCAGTCTTACCTTTTCTTTCATGTTCTCAAAAGTACCTCCCTGGGCCAGTACAGTATTGGACTGTAAATCAAAATGAATCCTGATGAATCTGAAAGAATAAGAAGGGACAAACATTACACGATTTAAAAAATACTGTATTTCAGGTAGGTACGATGGGCCATGCCTGTAATTCCAGCAGCTTTGGAAGCTGAGGCAGGAGTTCGAGTTCAGGGCCAGCCTGGGCAACTTAGTAAGTAAGACCCTGTCTCAAAATAAAATTTCAAAAAGAGTTGGGGATGTAGTTCAGTAGTGGAGCACCATTAGGTTTAATCCCCAGTACCACCTCCCCACAAATATATATTTCATCCCTAAGATATAAGAGCCAAGACTAGCTGCATTTTGCCTATAAAACAATTAACAATAACAGTTGCTACTTGGCAAATCCTATTATGTAGATAACTCATAACTACATTTTGAGTTAAACTTATAAAATTTGATTTTACTAGAAAATATACATCTCATGGAAAACACTAAACCTATCAGGTGTTATTATATTGTCCTGTAATCCTTGATAGCTTTCTTTATCCTCCGTTAATTTAAAAGGCCCTGAAAAATGTTGCAAATAAATAGCTCCGATGGTAACATTTAATACTATGAGTTCCATGAATACATTTATTGTGTTCCTGATATGATGCTTGATAAAACAATGTACTCAGATTTACATTACCAGCAATATATCCAAGTTTACACTAAATAAACTAAAACTACCCAAGAAGCAATGTAAACAAAACATAACAAAATCTGTGTGTTTAGTTTAAATTAGGGGAAAACATGATTTAATGTAATTTTCTAAAAAATCCAGATTTTAGTCTCTCTATATTTATAAAAAAGGTTATCTACAAATTTAATCAGCTTTTACCTGTGACTATGTGATCAGTAAATGACCTGTTTTAACACTCAATAACTTTGTTTTCTGGTGCCTCCCTACCCTGGTACTGGGAATCAAACCCAGGGGCTCATGCATGCTAGGTTAGTGCTCTACCACTTAGCTACGACCCAGATCTTTTTTACTTTGAGATAGGATCTTGCTAAATCACCCAGGTTAGCCTCAAATTTGTGGTCCTACCTGGGCCTCCAGAATAGCTGGATTATAGGCATGTACCTTTGCACAGGCTAACAATTTTTTTTGCAATCCAACAGAGATGCAATGGTTAGAGTGCTTTTCAAATTCTGATGTATACACTTATCATCTGGGGAATCTTATGCCAAAATGTATTCTGTTATTCAACAATCTGGTCTGTGGCCTGAGATTTTTATTCACAGGTGATATCTACAATACTGATCCCTGAGCAGTACTTGGGAGTAGCTTGGAAGCTAAAATTTCAACAAGAAAAAGGAAAAATTATGAGAAAAGGAGTATGAAAAACACCCAAATTCTTCTGCTATTGCAGATGTCTTAATTAAGGCTTTTTTTTAACAGCTTAATCTTTTTTTTTTTAACAGTTTAATCTTTATCACTTCCAAATACTTCCTAGTTGCTATGATGCCAATAATTTATAAGACAGAATGATTAAGAATATTTTTATTTGATCTAATTAATTTTGTTATTTTTAGATATACATGAAGAGTGTATTCTGACATATTATACATACATGGAGTATAATTTTTTCTAATTAGGATTTCATTCTTGTGGTTGTACATGATACGACGTTTCACTGGTCCTGTATTCATATACCAACACAGGAGTTATGTCTCATTCATTCTACTGTCTTTCCTATTCCTGTCCCTCTTCCCTTCCCTTCAATCCCCTTTGTCAAAACCAATGAACTTCTATTTTTCCCTCCACTCCTTATTGTATATTAGTATCAGCATATCAGAAAAAATCATTCAGCCTTTGTTTTTTGGGGATTGGCTTATTTCACTTAGCATCATAGTCGCCAATTCCATCCACTTACAGGCAAATACCATAATTTCATTCTTCTTTATGGCTGAGTAATATTTTATTGTGTATATATGCCACATTTTCTTTATCTGTTCTTCTGCTGAAGGATACCTAGGATGGGTTCCATAGCTTAGCCGTTGTGAACGGAGCTGCTACAAACAATGATGTGGCTGTGTCACTACAGTATGCTGATTTTAAGTCCTTTGGGTCTATACTGGGGAGTGGGATAACTGGGTCAAATGGTGGTTCCATTTCAAGTTTTCTGAGGAATCTCTATACTGCTTTCCAGAGTGGTTGCACCAATTTGCAGTCCCCAGCAATGTATGAGTGTACCTTTTTCCCCACATCCTTGCCAACATTTATCATTACTTGTATTCTTGATAAATGCCATGCTGACTGTAGATGGAATCTCAGTGTTGTTTAGTTTGCATTCCTCTAATTGCTAGAGATGTTGAACATTTTTTCATATATTTGTTGACTGACTGTATTTCTTCTTCTGTGAAGTACCTGTTCAATTCCTTTGTGTCGGGGTTTAGGCCGGACCCCTGGCCCTAGGTGTGGCAAGGCTAAGATGGCGCCTGGCAGTGAGCCAGAGCAGTTAACTTTTGCACAAACAACTGACATTATTTTGAGGAAGTTCCAGGGATTGGCTAAGCTCCCTGATGGACAGTACAGGTCCACTATATGCCTGCCTTTGCTGCCTGTATCTGTTATGCTCTCCCCTCGTGCGAAAATGCTGATTGGTTACAAGTACTGTATATATTGGAGTGTAAGTTCCTCAAAGAGGAGAACAAAGGAAGAACTGAGAGGATGGGGGTGCGCGCAATAAAAGGGCAGAAAAGAACCAGGTGTCGTGTCTCTCTGCGGGCAGGGAGCGCGACACCTTTGCCCATTTATTGATTGGGATATTTGGGGGTTTTATTGGTGTTAAGTTTTTTGAGCTCTTAAATATCCTACAGATTAATGCTCTATCTGAGATGCAGATGGCAAAGATTTTCTCTCACTCTGTAGGCTCTCTCTTCACATCCTTGATTGTTTTCTTGTTTTCTTTGCTGTGAAGAAGTTTTTTAGTTTCACACCATCCCATTTATTAATTCTTGATCTTACTTCTTGGACTTTAGGAGTCTTGCAATTAATATTTTTACACCAGAAGTAGAATAAAGGACATAAACCTAGCTTATGTCACTTCAAGAGAAACTATGCTAGCCAGTTACCAATGAGTCTTAAATTAATTTAGATCTAACCCCTGTTAATACTGGCAGTTTCAAGATTGTTACTCAAATGAAAAAAAAATCAGTTACACTTAACACCAACTTAGTATTTAGGCCTGAGTCTTCTACATGACTATATAATAGTTAACTGTCACTTATCTTTATCAATTGAATTGACACACAGTATATAAAGATCTTATATAGCCAAAGTACTATCTAGAACCTTCTCAGAATCACTATAAATCAAGCAAATGATTATAACTTGAATGTTTTAATGTACTCCCCTCCCCTAAAGATGTATCAATGAACAGTGTGAGATGACACAAAACAGGCTAGGAATATAGCTTAGTGGTAAAGTTCCACTTGGTTCAATCTCTGATACCAAAAAAAAAAAAAAATATATATAGGCAAAGGTTGTTTCAAGGCAGTAAGGATGACACAGAAATATCTGAGCCTGATTATCTCATGTATTAAATCAACTTTGGGCTTATTTTTCTTTCTCACAGTGGTGTCAAATCCAAGACTTGCACATGCAAAGCAAGTACTCTACCATTGAACTACATCCCCAGCCCAGCTAAATCAACTTTGAATAGGTATCATGACAATCTCTGAAATAGTCTAATTCTGTTAATTTATAATTTAATCTGAATATTGTATTTTTATAATTAACTTGGTCCAAAGTTCTGATTATACTCTTATCCAAGATGTCTGTTTATCAGAAACAAAACTAAACAACTACTGGCAAGTATATGGGAGAAAACTGGAAGCTTGGTACACTGTGGGCAGGGATGCAAAATAGTTCAGTATCTATAGAAAGTCATGGTAAGGCTGGGCTTGCCTAGCATGTGCAAGGCCTGGGGTTCAATCCCCAGCACCACCAAAAAGAATAAAAAATTTAAAATAAATAAATAAATAAATAAAAATCAGGAATTCATATGTGCAGAGACATGTTTATGGTGGCTGGCACTGGGCCAAGAGGTGGCACATAATTAGTGTTAACACGGCGTGATCTACCTTTGCCTGATTAGTTAATGTCTCCTCTTTGCTAGTGGTCAACAGATGTTCCTCATTCTTGATTGGTACCATGGCACATGCTCCAACCGTGCTACTTAATCCTAAGCTGATTGGCTGCCTTAGGGTATATAAGACATTCTCTTTGCCTGGGAGGAGATCGCAGAACGCAGGACTAAGCAGACAACTAGGTCGCAGATCACAGAATGAAGATCGCAGAACGTGGGGGTCACAGGTTGCAGGTCGCAGGCCACATGTGGCACCCCACACCTTCAAGAAGTGACCCACCTTTAAGAAGCAGTAGACCTTTGATAAGCGTAGCCTCTCTTAAAGAGTAGCACCTCTAAATCTAAGCAAAGTCTCTCTTCCTCTAAGCAAAGTCTCTCTTCCTCTAAGCAAAGCCTCTCTTCCTCTAAAAATAAAAGTAAGCAAAGCCTTTCTTCCTCTATAAACTAGTGAACAAGCAAACAAGCAAGGAAGTAGCTCAGACAAAGATAATAAAAGTAGTTCATGTCCACCTCCGATAAATTCCCAGGGGATTGTTGCTACGGGCAGCAACACACATGGTGGTTCCTTAGACAATTAAACACAGAACTATTATATGATCTGGCAATTCCACTTTTAGGTATATAGACTAAAGAATTGAAAGCAAGGTCTAGAAGAGATATTCATACACTCATATACAGTCGTAGGCATAGAGAACACAATAGTGAACAAAACATCAATGGTTCCTGCTCACTCAGAGCAGTCTAATGCTTCTAGTGCAAAAGAGCAGTAAAAATAATATTCACTATCTCAATATGATAGCAACTATGCATTAATTTATCAAATTGTATAGTACTAAATATATATGACTGACTCCAACAATAACACTATTATGGAGTAGAGATTATTAAAAGTTTGACCACCTTGGGTCCTATCTTAAGAAGTTTAGCAGAGTTAATATTAGAAACACATAAGACTCTGTGAAATACTTAAGTAAATTCAATGATTATTCATGGAAAGGCAGATTGCATGGAAAGGCCTACTTACAGCAGACATAAGTGTAGAGGGGAGATTCAACACAGGCATTGAGTCTTAGGATTCTCTTAAGACTAGTAAATTTGTACCTCTGAATTTGAAAACTAAATGCCTTTTTTTGCTAATACAGATGATGGCAAACTATTACCTCTGAAGTGAGGAGAAAGGAGGGATTATAATCCCTCTGAGAATACACTCCCTTAATTTTCTGTTGATGAGAAAATCAGTTATGGTATTACTCTTGTCCAAAGTCACACAACACAGTAAGCTGTACTGCAGAATCAAGAAGGGAATCCAAGTTTTGTGTTACACAATGTTAGTGTTGTTATTCATCATATAAATTGATTCCCAAGTTGCCATTATTTTAACAGTATTGGCATATTCTTCTAAACATCTCAGATTCTTGCTATTACTTGCTGATATTCCTTAAAGACAAAAAGCAAGTTGGGTAACAATATTAATTCATGTTTAACCATAGCCAAGCAAAGGCCAAAAGATGTAAGATCCAATTAAATGCAGGTAAAACCGAGAGATGGAGAAGCCTAAAAGTTCAAGCATCATGTCGAGTGCAGTTATCACTGGTCATATTTTCTATTATCAACTTTTTTCTTAAAAATTAAAAAGATTTTGCTAAAGTGGTATCTCATGAACAATTTAAACAGACTGAAGGGGCTGGGGTTGTGGCTTGGTAGTAGAGCACTTGCCTAGCATGTGTGAAGCACTGGATTTGATTCTCAGCACCACATATAAATAAATGAATAAAATAAAGGCCCATCAACATCTAAAAAATTTTTTTTGAAAAAAAAAAAAAAGAAAAAACAAAAAAAAACCTTAAATTGTTGACTGAATACATCCAATAATTGACCATAAAAGAAAATAACCAGTCTGGAATTGCTTTTATTCATGCCAACCTGGAGAGACAGTCATAGTAAGTCATTTAATAAAATTACAAGAAGAGCTGGGTGCAGTGGCACATACCTGTATTCCAGTGACTCAGTAGGGTGAGGTAGAAGAATTGCAAGTTCGAGGTCAGCCTCAGCAGTTTAGTGAAGCCCTAACCAACTTAAAAGATCCTATTTCAAAATAAAATAAAAAGGGCTGGGGATACAGCCTAACAGTAAAGTACCCTAGGGTTCAATCCTTGGTACAAAACAACAACAACAACAAAAAAAAAAAAAAAAATAAGAGAAGTGCTTTCTTTATGGGCTCTCATGTGAAATATGAGTTATTCTATATAAATATGAATGCGAGGAAAAGAAAATTTCTGTCACAGTAACTACTAATAACTCTTCTGCCTTCTGCCACCTTACCACTTAAACATGGTAGAAATACAACTGTTTCACTGTTTCGGTAAGACATAAGATATTCAGGACAAAGAGAACACATGAAAGCGGAGCAAATGAATGATGGGAAATTTAGAACAACTATGTCAAAATGCCATTCTGCAAGACCTCTAGGTCTGCTAATTACTAATACTACCACTAAATTATTATTCCTGTTACTACTGTGTATTATTGTAGCCTTCCAAAATGCTAACACTTTCATACATTTAATTCTTCAAAAGCTACTTCAAAACATTTATCTTTGCTGTCAACTGCCAAACACACCCAACCTCTCAATGGGCTAGAAGAATGCAGACTTAGTCTTACCAACTGATCTTCCTACCCATCTCAGATGACCATTATGGCTAACGTGTTCAGAAAATCTCCACACTTAAATTACCAATCTGCTAAGTATGTATTCAATGAAAAAAGGCAGCTTTTTATCCTCCTGTTTAAATTTTTTCTTTGCTCCTTTGCTTCATCAATCACAGTCTAAATGATACTGTTTCTGTTCTTGTAAGACAAAACACTCTGGGGAAGTCTCCAAACTTCTAGAATGAATTCTGATTTTTTAAGGTATTACTTGATGGAAAAAGGTCAGGGTTTTTATTAACAAGAGAGACAAGCAATTAAATCCTACCTTATTCTCTCCAATAGGTTTTCCCAAGTTTCCAACAGGTACACAGAATAAGCTTTTATTTTTTTTTTAACTCCAAGAAATCTTAAGGGCCTCACTGTTTAAGAGGTTTGTTTGCTCCAATAATAATTTCATCAATTCCCCCACGACTGATGATTGGGTAAGAAAGTCAATCCACCTTCCACAAACCATCTCAGCAATACATTCCAGAGAATAGCCAGTAGGCAATGTTATTGATTGAGTGACCAACTTCTTCTGTTTCAACGCCATCTCTCATTAGTCTGGAATTAGTTGTCTAATACACGAAATTAAATGCATAGTTTAAAAAACTTTCTTTCCTTCTTCTCACTGTTCTTTAGATTCTAGAGAATTCTACCAAATACACCAGGAAAGAAATTCTATTCTCTAGTACTGGGGATGGAACCCAGGGTCTCACACATGCTAACCAAGTACTCTACCATAGAGCTATACCTACAGGCCAGAAATTCAATTCTCTAAGTTGAAAAATTAAAGCTTTGAAGAACTAGTATTCTACAAAACATTCAATATTTCCCCCTCTCCACTCACTCTATATCCCTTGCTTCAAAGTACAGAAATGAATAGATCAGGGGATGGAGTTCTGGTTCAGAGGTAGAGCACTTGCCTAGCATGTGTGAGGCACTGGGTTTGACTCTCAGCACCGCATATAAATAAATGAATGAAGTAAAGATCCCGCAACATCTAAAAAATTAAAAAAAAAAAAAGAAATGAATAGGTCAATCCTAATCTTATGTTTTGCTCCAACAAAATAACAACTTTTCTCAGAAAACTACAAACAGCATTGAAAAAAAATCTGTTGCTCTTGTGCAAAAGAGAATTAAATCTGTGAGCTTTTTCTTTCTTAAACTGATTTATGGATCAATAATCTATCTCAGTTTTAAACATTTTTTGTCTCCAATTATGATAGCTTTGAGTGCTACAACTGTGAAGGTAAGAGACACTATTTGGGAAGGTAAGAGACACTTGTTTAAACCCATTCTGCCCTGGTGAAATGTTCACTAAACGAATGTTATTATAAAATATAGCCCCAACTGAGTGCAGTGGCACCACCTATAATCCCAGTTACTCAAAAAGCTGAAGCAGGAGAATCACAAGTTCAAGGACAGCATGGGCAATTCAGCCAGACTTGGTTCATAATAAAAAAGATGGAAACTGGGATATAGCTCAGTGCTAGCCTAACATGCAAGAGGTTTGATCCCCAGTACTGTCAAATAAATAAGTAAATTCAATGCACTTACAGTGCACGCACACAAAGTAATGCAGTTGACAATTTATCAGAAACAAACATCCAAGTGCTACTAATCAGATCAAGAACTACAACTCAGCTAGCACCCTGAAATCTTTTGTGCCCCTTTCCAATCATCACCTCCTCCTATTTGCCAAAGGCAACTATTCTCCAGACTTTCACTTCCTTTCTTTATATCTGACACCACTTAAGCTCATGTCTTTAGTTTTACCTTTATCTATATAAAGCAAATAACTGTATTTATTTCATTTTTGGTGTGTGGTTTGTTTTCTCAAAATTGTATTTGTTGATTCTTGCAGATTAATGTGATTTTTTCACTTTCATTGATGAATAATATTTCATTATATGATTATGCCATTATTTATATATCTATTCTCCTAGTGGTAGAAAATTGGGTTGCTTCCAGTTTGGAGACTGCTGTTTTGAATATTTTTATAAAAGTTCTCTGTTATACCTAGAAATAAACTTCTGCTGAATATACAAAATAACAGAATTAAGTCATATCATGTGCATATCTTCAACTTTACTGCACAACATCAAACAGTTTTTTCAAAGAAGTCACACCAGTGTAGATGCTCACTAGCAGTGTTTCAGAGTTTGTTGCTCCACATAATCTTGGTATTGTTAATCTTTTTACTTTAGTCATTACTCTCTGAGAGTAGTAGTATGTCATTATAGTTTTGATTTCAGTCATTTCTAAAGAGTGAACATCTTTATATATGTTATTAGCCATCTGGATATTCCTGACATACCTACTTTTGCCCAGTTTTTAAAGGGGGAACTGTCTTTTTCTTATTGATTTGTAGTTGTTCTATAACATGATATGTTCTATAACATGATAAAAGCTTTTCTCCCATTCTGTAACTTGCTTTTTCACTCTTAATTGGACTTTTTCATGAACAGTTCTTAATTTCATTGTAATAATGTACTGACATTAATTATTTTTAGAAATTTTATTATTTTTTGTGGTACTGGAATTCAAAGGCCCCTTCCCCCTAAGCCACACACCCAACTACCTGAATCCTTTATTTTGAAAAGTCAGGGTCTTGCTAAATTGCCCAGGCTGGTCCTGAACTTGCGATCCTCCTGTCTCAGTTTCCTGAGTTGCTGGAATTACAGTCATAAACCATCATGCCCAGGTCTGACATTAATTCTTTACCTCTTCTCCTTTATGGTTAGTAGTTTTTATGTCTTATTTCAAAAATTTTCCCCAGTGGGGCACAGAGACACACACCCATATTCCCAGTCTTGTCATCCCAACAACTCAGGAGGCTGAGGTAAGAAAATCACAAGTCTGAACCTTGCATTTTAGCAAAACCTTGTCTCAAAATAAAACCTGAAAAAGGGCTGGTAATGTAGCTTAATGGTAAAGTGGCCCTTGATTTAATCCTCAGTACTGCAATCAATCAATCACTAAATAAATAAATCTTGCCTTGAGATAATGTCAGAAACTTCCTTCAATTTAAACCACTAGAAGGAAGCACAGACAAAAAAGTTTAGTTTTGTGTATATTACTGGACACAAGTTAGGGGTGTATCATATTCTTTTTCTGAGGGGTGCAGGGGGATGAGTGTGTACCAGGGATTGAACTCAGGGGCACTTGGCCACTGAGACATATCTCCAGCCCTATTTTGTATTTTATTTAGAGAAGATCTCACTGAGCTGCTTAGCATCTCACTTTTGCTGAGGCAGGCTTTGAACTGGCAATCCTCCTGCCTCAGTCTCCGAGCCGCTGGGATGACAGGTATGTGCCAGCACACCTGGCATATTTTTCTTTTTATCTGAAAAATTTCAGTAATACATTTTTTAAAAAATAAATGTTAACACCGGGCATGGTGGTTCATGCCTAAAATTCCAGCAACTGGGGAGGATATGGGAGGATGGTAAGTTTAAGGTTGGCCTCAGCAACCTTAGTGAGACTCTGTCTCAAAATTTTAAAAGGGAGAAGGGGACTGGTAGAGTGCCCCTGGTTCAATTCCCAGTACTACAAAAAAATAAAAACGAATGTTACTGAGAAAAAAATGAAAAAATAAATAAATAAAGGTCTCCCGACTCTGAGGTCTTACAGACATTCTAAATTATATTTACAGGTCTTATTATTTTTGCCTTTCATATTTATTTATTTATTTATTCATTCATTCATTCATTCATTCATTCATTCATTCAGCCTTCCTTTCCTATTTAGATCTATAATCTAAATCTTGGAATTGATTCCGAAGGTTTGGGGAAAAAAAAAAAAAAAAAGACTTCTTTCTTACTTTAAGTACTGGGAATCAGTAAGCTACATCCCCAGTCCTTTTTATTTTTTATTTTGAGACAGGGTCCCCAAAATTGCTAAGACTGTCCTCAAACTCAAAATCCTCCTGCCTCAGCCTCTTGAGTTGCTGAGATTAAGGTGTGCACCACTGCACCCAGCTACAAGTAATTTTTTTTAATATGGATTTCTAAACATCCTAGAATTAATTATTAAATGATGATTTATTTATTAAATCATCTTTTGCTTATTGTTCTACAGTGCTGTCTTTTAGATAAATAAAATCTCCATATATGAATAGATCTGTTCATGGAATCTGTTCCATTTACTGTATTTCCATCTTTTGCTAATACTACATTGTATTAATTACTGTAGCTTTACAATAACAATTGATATTGGATAAGCTGATAAAGCAAATTTTTAGACCGTTGACAATGTCCTTTGCCTTTTTTTTTTTTTAATTTGAAACAGGGTCTCACTCAGTTCTTCAGGTGGCCCCCTAAGTTGCTGAGGCTGCCCTTGAACTTGGCAACCCTTGTTCCTTAGCCTCCACAGTCCCTGTTACAGGTATGCACCACTGTTCCCAGCTTATTTTTTTTTTATCTTGACAGAGAGTCTTCCTAAATTTCCCAGACTGACCTAGAACTTGTGATCCTCCTGCCTCAGCCTCCTGAGTAGTTGGGAATTATAGGCATGGACCAAGATACCCCAACAAGGTCCCTCCTGTTTCAGTACTCATTCTTTCTTTTTCTGTATTCTCAAAGTACAGTCCTTAATAAATAAACATTTCTAATTATATTTCTAATTATCTTTTGGATAATGAGCTTAAGTGTTCTGCAGTTAGCTAACTGATATAATTTTAATCCTTTGAAAACTGTAGAGACTGGTTTTATGGCTCAGAATGTGGTTAATTTTTAAAAATATTCCAGATGCACTTGAAAAGTAATTTAAGATATATAGTGATTTTATCTCTATCAGTTTGTTAAGTAAAAATGTCCTAAATATGTCAATTAGGCCAGGTCACATTTGCTAATGATAACAAACCTTGTATATATCCCTACTGCTGCTTATTTTATCAGTTATTGAGACCTATGTTAAAATCTCCTATTTGTTGACTTGTGTATTTTAGTTTTCTCAACTTTTGCTCTAATGTGGTGTTAGAACTTGTATTTTCTTTTTGGTACTGGGAATTGAATCCAGGGGCACTTTTAACATTAAGTTACATCCCCAGTCCTTTTAATTTTTTATTTTGAGATAAGGACTTGCTAAATTGCTGAGGATCTCACTTAATTGTTGAGGCAGACCTTGAACCTGCCATCCTCTTGCCTCAGGCTCCCAAGTCATTGGGATTAAGGAATGTGCCACCACACCTAACTTAGAATTTTAATCTTCCTGTTAAACCTTTTTTCATGCGAAGTAACCCTCTCTTATCCCTGATCAAACCTTTTAACCTTAAAGTCTATTTTGGCTTATGTTAATATAATATAGATTTATATTATTAACCACTCACCTGTAAAAAAAAAAAAATAATGTAGTGAAAAACATAATGACTAGGAATTTAGCACTGCGGTAGAGTACATGCCTAGCATTCTACCAAATCCCTGGTTTCTATTCCCAATACTGCAAAAAACAAGCAAGCAAAGAAATAAGCAAACGCAAAAAACCACAAAGCATAAAATTTACCATCTTAATCATTCTTAACATACAGTTAAGAAATATTATATTCACATTGTTGTACACAAATCTTCATCTTGCAAAACAAAAACTATATTTGTTAAACAATTCTCATTCCCTCCCCAAGCCCCACTGATCTACTTTCCATTCTATGTATTGACCACTCTAAGATACCTCAAATACATGGAATCACAGAGTATTTGTCTTTTTGTAACTAATTTTGTGGTTTTCATTGCTATTAATGTCTTCCTGCACCTCCACCACAGATCATCTTTCTTTGGCATATGGAATATCTCCTGTATATTCTTCAGTGGGGTTCAGAATATTTTTACCTAATTAATTAGCAAGGTACATGAACAAGTAGGACAATTTAGGATTTAAGGACATACTTACTATTACCACTATTTAAGTGCTATTCAGACTATCTATAGTGAAGAACTAGCTATTATTTTGCTGTTTTAACTGCTAATCCTCTGAGGACTAATGCTTTAATAAAATATAATAAAATTGTTTTTAAGTATTAGGGTAAAGAAAGAATTTAGAGAATCCTCACCTTAAAAAACACAAGTGTAAGAGCTGGGGAGTTGGTAGAGTGCTTTCTTCACATCCATAAGGCCCTGGGTTCAATCGCCAGCACCACACACACACACACACACACACACACACACACACACCCCACAAGTATAAAACTGAATAAAAGCAACCTTTCAGAGTCCTAAAAATCCACCAAAGGCAGACAACAAATTATTGAGAAACTGCTAGAGCTTTAGGTAAGAAAAGTAAAGACTGTGTCCCTTTTGCCTATGGTGAGGCAACTCCTTGTTCCTTCTCTCCGGTTTCCTTAAGAACTATAGATTTAACAGAACTAAGATAGCCATGAAACCAGAAGCTTTACTGCCAAGGAGGGCTAGCTCAATTTGAAAAGGACTTAAAAGTCCATAGCTCTGTCAGCTAAAGTGGAGAACTCAATTGGAAGTGAACAGAAAAACCTGAAGTTTTGCAAGACTGAAGCTGGGGTCTTGACTGGGTGCATGGTAAACTAGTAGGAAATTTAATGAGAAAATTCTGGAAATGAGGCAGGAAAAGCTATACAAATTCTGTACACACTGCTAGCTAAATGAAAACTAGACACGTATAGGAGAAACCCAAGAGAAGTTAGAAGAAAGTAAAAGTCAAAGCAGACTTGAGAACTTGTCTCAGTTTACACTACTATACTCAGCAGCAGGGCACTATGGTGAACCCTATGATCCCAGCCACTCAGGAGGATGAGGCAGGAGGATTACAACTTCAAGGACAGCCTCGCAATTTAGCAAGGCCCTAGCAACCAAGCAAGACTCTTGTTTCAAAATAAAAAACTTAAAATGGCTGGGGATACATCTTAATGGTAAAGCACCCCGGGTGCAATCCTACCATCCAAAAAAAGTACCACTCAGCCCACACACATCAATCAGTAAAAGATAAAAGTCTCAAGGGCAGGAGATGTCTTGAGCACAACCTGTACCCAAGTAATTTGCTGACCACTAAGCATTGCTGACATAGAGGCAAGCCCTAAAAAGTCACAGTAAAAAATAAAAATTAAGGTTGAGGTTGTGGCTCAGTGGTAGAGTTTTTGCCTCACATGTGTGAGGCACTGGGTTCAATTCTCAGCACCACACATAAATAAATGCATAAATAAAGATCTATCAACAACTAAAAAAATTTTTAATTAAAATTTTTAAAATGCAAATATATTTGTGATTGTACAGTATGAAGAAGGAAGATTCCCCACTGTGCAAACAAATGGGCAGTATCAACATAATATATTATCTAAACTGTTCACAGGAAGGAAGTCAAGGGAGAGAGGAACTCAGGCTTAGGAAAGTACCTAAACATAAGTCAACAGAAATTGAAAGGGCCCAGTTGGTAGACACAACAAGGGCTTCAAAACAACTAATGTAAATATGTTCAAAGAATTAAAGTATTTCAAAGAAATTTTTAAAAACTATTTCAAAAGAATTAAAGGAAAATATGGTCACAATGACTCAACAAACATACAACAGTTCTTCACCACAGTCTGCATAGCACTGAGTTAAACAGTGGCAACAATGGAAAAGTGTTAAGATTTTAAATAGCCTATTTGTTCATGTACCTTACTAGTTAATTAAGTAAAAATATTTCCAAAGTAACCTGAACACATAAATAATAAAAAGGAACTAAAAAAACCTAACTGAAAACACAAAAACTAGTCAGGTGCAGTAATATATGCCTATAATCCCAGCAACTCAGGAAGATGATCATAAGTTCAAGGATAGCCTCAGCAGTTTAGCAAGACCTGACTTAAAATGAAAAATAAAAAGGGTTGGGATGCAGCTTAGTAGTAGAGTATCCCTGGGTTCCATCTCCAGTAGGGGGTAAAACAACAACAACAACAAAAAACAATACGGAGAATCTGAAACTGATGGTGAGACTGTAAAATGGCACAGTCACATTGGAAAACTGTTTGGCAGATTGTTGGAAAGTTAATTCCACTTCCTAGGTATTTTGGTGAGGAAATGCAATCATATAACTACACAAGGCTGGGGATATAGCTCAATTGGTAGAGTGATTGCCTCGCAAGCACAAGGCCCTGAGTTCAATCCCCAACACCGCAAAAAAAAAAAGTGCCCATATGACTACACAAAGTCTTGTAAGTAACTACACACAATTTATAATTATTCTTAGCCCAAACTGATAACAATCTAAATGAATGGCAACTGGTAAATGGATTAACAAAATGTGATATAACCATACCACTACTTAGTAGTAAAAAGAAGAAAACTACTGACACAGTCATT
Organism: Sciurus carolinensis; assembly: GCF_902686445.1. Lineage (NCBI taxonomy): Eukaryota > Metazoa > Chordata > Mammalia > Rodentia > Sciuridae > Sciurus > Sciurus carolinensis. Next base: position 109,885,888 of record NC_062216.1, on the reverse strand, counting down.
AATATGCAGGAACATAAAAAAAAAAATCACACTAATGAAAAAGTCAGACATAAAAACTATATTGTGGGGCTGGGGTTGTAGCTCAGTGGTACAGTGCTTGCCTAGCATGTGTGAGGCACTGGGTTTGATCAATCCTCAGCACTACATAATTTAATTAAATAAATAAACGTATCATGTCCATCTACAACTAAAAAAAATCTTTTTTTAACTATACTGTGTTAATCTGAGAATGTGAAATTTCTAGAAAAGACAAAACTATTAAGAGACAAAAAGAAGATCAGTGTTTGCCTGGACTTGGGAGTGGAAATAGGAATTGGTCACAAACAGGTTAAGAAAGAACTGGGGTATGAAGAAAGTGTTTTAACATAGGGTTATAGTAGGGCTCGGGATATAGCTCAGTGGCACAGTGCATACCTAGCAAGCACAAGGTCCTGGGTTTGATCCCCAACATTGGGGATCATTGGGGATCAAACGGTTGTTTTGATGGTTACACAACCACAAATTATACTAAAAATAATAAAACTGTATATGGGCAATTCCTTTTGAGGTACTGGGGGATTGAACCCAGGGGTACTTTACCACTGAGCTACATTCCTAGTTCTTTTTATTTTACTTTGAGACAAGGTCTCACCAGCTGAAGCTAATTTGTGATCCTTCTGCCTCAGCCTCCCAAATTGCTAAGATTACAGATGTGTGCTACCACACCTGGCTAAAAGAGTCTAAACACTTTTCATTTCCATATGCATTTTTCTATTTTATAGACAGCATTAGTGCATGGACCAGACACTAAGAACTACAGATCCGGGTGTTGGCTGAAAGACTTAAAGGAACAAACAGTTGTAACCGAAACTGACTTAAGCCATTCAAGTGTAATTCCACCAAATATTTCATGAAATAAAGAATTTACAAGTATTACTGACAAAAGGATAAGATGGAAACAGTCCATGATTGAATAAAAACAAAAATCATTACAAAAAAAGTTGTAAATGAGATGCCAGAGAACAACTAGCATAGCACCTTTTAAATATAGTACTGTATAATCAAATTATAGAATAATTATAGATTATTTTGACTAATAAAACTCAAAGCAATGAAAATTTTAACTTTAGATAAATTTTGATACTTTGTTCAGATGTTATGCAAAACAACTTTATGTATAGATTTGTTTCAGAGACAGTCCTAACAACATTTTCTAACTAAATATAAATCTAGGCTAAATTCAACCAAAACTGGTTAAGCACTAATGTCTATAATGTAATTTAAGATGTAAATTCATTTTATAGCAGATACCAATCACAAAAGGCAATGATACTTTTTTCACAGCTCTGGCAAAACAGACATGAAGTAAAGACTCTACTTTTTAAAAAGGTCAAAGCAATCTACTAAAGGTAAGTTTTTAAGGAAAAAAACAAATGTAAACTTTTTACATGAAGTTATTTGATTTTCAAATCAAGAATCTTATTTCTATTATAGTACTTCTTATTTCCAGGATGAAAACCGATGTTTAACATTTCAAGCAAAACTGAGAAAACACACCAAACTGAATCATATTAACTAAAAAGAAACAAACTTGGATTATAAAAAAATTTTCAGCTTATAAATCTCATTCCATAGAACAGTTCAGCTTCTTTACTCATATTATTGCTCTAGGATCAGATTGGAGGGGGGGGTACCGAGGATTGAACCCAGGGGCCCTTTAAACACTGAGCCACATTCCAAGCCCTTTTTGTAATGTACAAAGCTGCTCTCCCGCCCTTTCCGTTGTAGCCATGTCCCCACTCCCAACTACTGTCAGTCTGTGAATATCCTAGCTAGCTATTGGTTCATCAGTCAGCTTGCAAGTGTCCTTCTCCGTTATTGGTCCCCTGTTAGCCAGGCAGGATTCAACTGCTTCAGGGCACCTACCCCGCCATCTTTTCTCTTGCTTTTTCTCTCCTACTTGCTTGCTTTCTTTGTCCTCCTTGCTGCTTATCGTAAAGGTCAGAACGTTCTCAGAATGAGAACTTCTTCTTGGTCCCTGACACTCCTCGCTTTCCACTCTCTCTAGCGCGCACCCTTTCTCTTTCCTTTCTCTTTTACTCTCATTTTTTCTCTTACCCTGCAGGGAGACACTTTGTTTGCTTAATAAACTCCCTTATGTGATTTCCCATGTCCGGTGTGGTTTTCGTGGGATCTCTTACACTTTTACATTTTATTTAGAGGCATGGTCTTGCTGAGTTGCTTGTGGCTTCGCTAAGTTGCTGAGGCTGGCTTTGAACTCACTGTCCTCCTGCCTCAGCCTCCTGAGCCACTGGGATTACAGATGTGCACCACCAAGCCCAGCCTTCCTTTTGAGTTCAGATTTTCTTTATAAAGACTTATTATAGGGCTGGGGATATAGCTCAGTTGGTAGAGTGACTGCTCTTAAGCACAAGGCCCTGGGTTCAATCCCCAGCACTGCAAAAAAAAAAAAAAAAAAAAAAAAGGCTTATTATATAATGAAACTAAGACTTTTAAAACCATAAACAACTCTAGTATATTCTTTTCTTTTCTTTCTTTTTTTTTTTTTTTGGTACCAGGGATTTAACACGGGGGCATTAACCACTGAGCCACATCCCCAGTCAGTTTGATTTAATTTTATTTGAAGAGAGAGTCTCCTTAAGTTGCTCAAGGCCTTGCTAAGTTGCTGAAGTTGGCTTTGAACTTGCAATCCTCCTGCCTCAGCCTCCTAAGCTGCTGGGAAGAGTGCACCACTGTGCCCAGCTTAGTTTATTATTTTCTTATAATGAGGTTTTTGAATTGCCAAGTCAAAATGAATTTCCTTCATAATTAACATGTGAGACCTGGATCTTTGGAGTTTTGTTTTGAATTAAAGAACACTGAGTGGACTGGGGTTGTAGCACAGTGATGGAGTGCTGCCTTGCATGTGGTGAGGCACTGGATTGCATCCTCAGCACCACATAAAAATAAATAAATAAAGGAACTGCATCCATCTACAACTAAAAATATTTTCTAAAAAAAATTAAAGAACACTGAGTCAGGTGTATTGGTGTATGCCTATAATCCCAGTGACTCGGCAAGCTGAGGCAGGAAAATGGCAAGTTTGAGGCCGGTCTCAGCAATTTAGAGAGGTTCTAAGCAACTTAGCTAGACCCCAGCTCAAAATAAAAAGAGCTAGAGATGTAGCTTAGAGATAAAGTACCCCTGGGTTCGATCCTCAGAACAACCACAACAAACAACAACAACATCAACAAAACAACAAAAAAACCACAATAGAGAAGATTAACTTTAAACTAAAAGTTCCAAATGAGGCTGAGGCAGGAAGATCATAAGTTTAAGGTCAGTCTCAGAAATTTAGTGAGATCCTGTCTCAAAATGAAAAATAAGGGCTGGGGTTGTGGCTCAGTGGTAGAGCACTTGCCTGGCATGTGTGAGGCCCTGGGTTCAAGCCTCAGCACCACATATAAGTAAATAAATAAAGGTCCACTGATGACTAAAAAAAAATTAAATAATAATAATATTAGTTATATATTATTTATAATATATAATTATTTATAATTTAATATTAATATTAAAAATGAAAAATAAAAAGGATTGGGGATGTAGCTCAGTGGTAAAGTAGTCCTAGGTTTGGTATCAAAAATAATAAGTAGACGGATGGATAGATAGAATGAGAGGGAAAAAGTCAGGATGCCTATGGTCATTCTTTTAATGAATATATTCTAGTTATGTAGTGCTATTTCCAAAATTGTCATTTTAAATTTTTGCAGTTATGCTAGGAAAGTTGAAAAAACTTACAGAGCCTTTGTTGTCCTTCTCACTATAACTACTTTTGATACTTCCTGATTCTCTGTACCATTTATTTATTTATTTATTTATTTATTTATTTATTTATTTATTTATTTATGGTACCTTTTATTTTAAGAAGTTAAAGTAATAATCCTGGAAAGAAAACTAAAGAAGGAAACAAAAACTGAGGCATTTACTCTTATTCAATTTCCTTTCTCTGAGGATACAGAACATCCTGCAGGAAGTCATCCCCTACCATATCTCCCTAACATATGTTCACACTCCAAATATGAACCATCAGGTTGCATTTAGCTTTCCTGAAAGTTTATTACAATTTGCTAAATTTGTACGAACAGAAAAGTAATTGTTACACAAATTAATTCCCAGACTAGTAATACACAAAACTACTATAACCTAATATTCACAAATACTTTGCAAAAATCACTTGAAATGCATTATTAAAAGAATAATTTTTAAATACATACATAATAGTGTACAACCAGAGAAATGAAAAGTTGTGCTCCATAAAAATAAATAAATACATACATACATATAAGTGGTGATCACTGCTCTACAACTTCTTTCTTTCTTTCTTTTTTGGTGGTACTGGAGAACAAATCCAGGTCTCTGCATATGATAGTATGCAAGTTCTCTGCTACTGAGTTATATCCTCCACCATAATTTTTTTTTTTTTTAGTTGGCAATAGACCTTTATTTTACTTATTTATATGCCGTGCTCAGAATTGAACCCAGTATCTCACACATGCTAAGCAAGCACTCTGCCACTGAGCCACAACCCCAGTCCAGACAACCACAATTCTTTAAACAGTTTATGTTCACATGATATCTTACCCTTCTGGCTTTGTTTCCTAGACATTGCAGTTTCTTTGATCCCAAAAAAATACAGAAGAAAAGTATCCTTTTGCTTTGTCTGGGGTCTGAGATTATCTCTGATTTTAAATTGCCCAACAGAAGTCTAGAGTTGAAAGTGATAAACAAAATATCTTGGTAGTATGAAATTCCTTTCACTAGTTGTTAACTGCCTTTCCTTCGGTTGTATCAACTTCTTGTCAGGAAGTATCATTGCAGATAGTCATGGCTCTTTTTCCAGGGAGACTCTGAAGGGAAAAATACAAAAGAACACATTTACCATTAGACGAATGTCTGTGAAAGAAAAAAATTTTTTTTTTTTTTTGCGGTGCTGGGAATTGAATCCAGGGCCTTGTGCTTACAAGGCAAGCACTCTACCAACTGAGCTATATCCCCAGCCCATGTCTGTAAAATTTCTAAGAAATATCCATAGTGGTTTTTTTTTTCGCCCTCTACACAAAACTAGTTTTTTTAAGTGCTCTATAAAGAATGTACCAATTGAAAAGTACTATTTTTCACAAGAAAACAATCTTTGAATCAGATCATCTTAGTTTAGAAAGCATGTTCCTGTATTTTCTTTTGTATCTCCTTCAAATATTTCATCACCATCTCTGCCTCACAAACTAAAATATTTCCATTTATCACTCCCTAAGATCTTATCATCTGATCTTCCTATCCAAATCCAGGTATTTTTCTCTTTCTCTAGAATTCAGCCTCTTGAGAGGTGAAAGACCTCTACAATGAGAACTATAGAACACTAAAAAAAGAAATTAAAGAAAACCTTAGAAGATGGAAAGATCTCCCATGTTCTTGGATAGGCAGAACTAATATTGTTAAAATGGCCATACTACCAAAAGTGCTATACAGAATCAATGCAATTCCAATTAAAATTCCAAGGATGTACCTTACAGAAATAGAGCAAGCAATCATGAAATTCTTCTTGAAGAATAAGAAACCCAGAATAGCTAAAGCAATCCTTAGCAGGAAGAGTGCAGCAAGGGGTATCGCAATACCAGAACTTCAACTATACTACAAAGCAATAGTAATAAAAACAGCATGGTATTGGCACCAAAATAGACAGGTAGATCAATGGTACAGAATAGAGGACACGGACACAAACCCAAATAAATACAATTTTCTCATACTAGACAAAGGTACCAAAAATATGCAATGGAGAAAAGATAGCCTCTTCAACAAATGGCGCTGGGAAAACTGGAAATCCACATGCAACAGAATGAAACTAAATCCCTATCTCTTGCCCTACACAAAAATCAACTCACAATGGATCAAGGACCTCGGAATCAGACCAGAGACCCTGTAGATTATAGAAGAAAAAGTAGGTCCAAATCTTCAACTTGTTGGCTTAGGATCAGACTTCCTTAACAGGACTCCCATAGCACAAGAAATAAAAGCAAGAATCAATAACTGGGACAGATTCAAATTAAATAGCTTTCTCTCAGCAAAGGAAACTATCAGCAATGCGAAGAGAGAGCCTACAGAGTGGGAGAATATCTTTGCCACTCATACTACAGATAGAGCACTAATTTCCAGAATATATAAAGAACTCAAAAAAACTCTACACCAAGAATACAAATAACCCAATCAACAAATGGGCTAAGGATATGAACGGATGCTTCACAGAAGATCTACAAGCAATCAACAAACATATGAAAAAATGTTCAACATCTTTAATAATAAGAGAAATGCAAATCAAAACTACCCTAAGATTCCATTTCACCCCAATTAGAATGGTGATTATCAAGAATACAAGCAACAAGAGGTGTTGGAGAGGATGTGGGGAAAAAGGTACACTCATACATTGCTGGTGGGGCTGCAAATTAGTGAGTGTGGAGATTCCTTAGAAAACTTGGAATGGAACCACCATTTGACCCAGTTATCCCACTCCTCGGCCTAAACCCAAAGGACTTAAAAAATCAGCATACTACAGAGATACAGCCACAACAATGTTCATAGCTGCTCAATTCACAATAGCCAGATTGTGGAACCAAACTAGATGCCCCTCAACTGATGAATGGAAAAAGAAACTGTGGTATATATATACCATGGAATATTACTCAGCCATAAAGAATAATAAAATTATGGCATTTGCAGGCAAATGGATGCAGTAGGAGAATATCAAGCTAAGTGAGATAAGCCAATCTCAAAAAACCAAAGGACGAATGATCTCACTGATAAGCGGATAATGACACATATAGGGCGTGGTAAGGGGGCAAGAATGGAGGAAGAAGGGACTCTATAGAGGGATAAGAGGGGTGGGAGGGAGGAAAAAAATAACAGAATGAATCAAAAACTATTACCCTAGGTAAATGTATGATTACACAAATGGTATGTCTCTACTTCATGTACAAAGAGAGAAACAAGATGTATCCCATTTGTTTACAATAAAAATAAATTAAAAAAAAAAGAAAATTAAAAAAAAAAAAAAAGAAAGAATTTAGCCTCTTGGGTTTTCCAGTTTAAATACAGCTACAAAAAACTTGGGTAATGCAGTTGGGGGAAGTGCAAAAAAAAATTTTTTTTTTTAATATTTTCTAGTTGTAGATAGATGGACACAACACCTTTATTTTATTCATTTATTTTTATGGGTGCTGAGGCTCGAACCCAGTGCCTCACACATGCCAGGCAAAGCACTCTACCACTGAGCCACAGCCCAGTCCCCCAAAAAATTTTAATATAGAAAATCAAGATATCAAATTGTGATTACTCAATACTATAGTAAAAATATAAAAGCTATTTTTTCCTTATTACTAAACTTTAAAAAAAAATTTTTTTTAGTTGTAGATGGATACATACCTTTATTTTATTTAATTATTTTTATGTGGTGCTGAGGATTGAACCCAGTAACTCACATGTGCTAGGCAAGTGCTCTACCACTGAACCACAATCCAAGCCCCTTATCACTAAGCATTTCAAATATCCTTGCTCAAAATTTCTGGGTAAAGAAAGAATAATTAGGAACATAGAACTTTTATACACTAGAAAAATAATAATAAATATAGAACAAAAAGAAAGCGAATTGCAAAGTTAAATAAAAACTGAAAATCACTGATTATAAATCTAAAAAAAAGTCAGAAATACTAAGAAACAGAGATGAAAAAAGAATGAATGGAATGAAGGAAAACCTTCATAAGAAAAAGAGATTAAAGCAATTAGAAGATAATATTAGAACATAAAAAAGGATCCAATATAAGGATAACTCAAATCATTGTAGGGACTCAAAAATTATAAGAGTCAATAAAGGTAAGGAAAAAGGATTCACAGACAATACATAAGAAAATTCCCTTGAAATAAAAAAGTCCTGAATCTGTTTGCTCCCAATCTAATTCATCAAAAGAAATGCTCTTTTCTACTTTTAAAACACTCCCAGATCTAGACCACTTCTCACCTTCACTTCTACTACCCCTAAGTCGCAACTACCACTTGCATGCACAAATGTAAGCAGGATGGTAATAGCCTCCTAACTGGCATCCTGAGGCTTCTGCCACCTTTGGCTTCCATTTCACTATGGTGACTTATAAAATTATAAGACTTATATCCAACTCTGCTGCTCAATTTTTTTAATTCCATTAAAATTAAAAGCCAAAGTCCTTAGTGAAGGGTTATGGAAAATAATATTCCTACAAAACAACTCCCCAAGAAATAAGGAGGGATGGTGTGGCTCAGGAGGAGGGAGGGGAAACTGGTCAAACATTAAACCTCTTCCAGTGCATTCTTTCCTGATAACAACGGGCCCTAAAGGAAAGGGGTGGATACTGAATGCTGGGCTCTAAACCTTGACCTTCCCCTATGGCAAATTAGTCCTAAATAACAATGGGTAAGATTTGAGTACTCATCCCTCAGGGATCTGGACTCTTATCTCCCCAGATAACAATGAGTTTCAACCTTTTTACAACTACCCTCCTAAATTAAAGTTTTAACCTGTTCACTTAGCCCCTGATGGTCAAAGCTACACATACACAGCTTCCAACAATTACATCATTGTACCCTATAAACCCCAAATCCCCTCTGTAACTGATGACCATTTTCCCATCTGGAAAATGGACCCCAATGGCGCCCGAGTAATATAAAGGCTTCTCTAAATCTGCTGAGGTCTGCTTCCTGTCCTTTTGCACTTACACTTAGAATGGCCCTAATGGTCTTATCAGTTGTACTGCCCTGCCTCCATTTTCCCTTTACCTCTCTGATCCCCTGTCCTACTACCCTTCCCTGAACTGAGATACTTCACTGAAGCCACACCAACCCTTTATCATCCTTTTAATACTCTAGATATGTTCATACCCAAGGGTTCTTATGGTGTTCCCTCTTCTAGGAATGCTGTTCCCCTAGCTATTGACATGGAATATTTCCTTGTTCCCTTCAAATTTTTTTCAAATATTACTATCTCTGTAGTTTTTCACAATAAACTACTGAACCTGGGATAAGAATGGTGGGAGTCTATCTTTTTGTTACCAGAGGCTGCTTGTATCACACAACCTCAAGTCAATAGGAAAGGCAGTTTCACCAAGGTGCGGAAAGCCATGAAAATCTCACAAATAAATGCCTTCTGTTTTTCTTTTTCACAGTACTGTGGATGGAACCCAGAACATCAGGTATGCTAGGAGCACTCTACCACTGAGTTATATCCCTAGATCCCTGGTCAACTGATTTTTGACAAAGGCACCAAAGCATTTCAACGGGGAAAAAAGTCTTTTTAACTGGACATCTTAATGCATAAAAGTGAACTGAGACCTTTACCTTATCCCATATACAAAATTTGGCTCAAAATGGATAACAGACAACATAGTAGTTAAAACTGTAATACTCCTAGAAAATGCACAAAAATCTTCATGAATGGGCTGGCGGTGTAGCTCAGTGATAGAGTACCTGCTTAGTATTTACAAGGACCCAGGTTCAATCCCCACCCAGCACTGAAGAAAAATATCAACAGCAGCAGTAGCAAAAAAAAAAAAAAAGAAAAGAAAATGTGTTTTTGAGGTTCTTTTAGTAAAAAAATTTCAAAAACACAAATCATACAATCCATAAAAGAAAAAAATGCAAAAACTGGAATTTATAAAAATTTTAAGGTTTTCCATACTTTGGAAAATAATATGCACCTCATGGAACTGGCACAAGGAGAGACAATGGAATAAATTTAGAGTACAGACAAGAACCTCACATTTATGTTCAATTTATTTTTAAGAAGGATGTCAAAAAAACTCAATGGACAAACAATAACCTTTGCAACAAATGAAGCTGAGACAACCAAACATCCACATGCAAAAGAATGTGCATTTCCACAAGCCACATATAAGAATCACCTCAAAATGCAAAAGAAATGAAAGATTCTAAAAGAGTTACTTGCACACCCATGTTCATTACACCATCAGTCACAAAAACCAAGTGGTGGAAGCAATCTAAATGTTCACTGACAGATGATGGATAAACAAAATGGGGTACATATATGCAATGAATGTTATTCAACTTTTTTTTTTTTTTTTGGAACCACAATTTGAACCCAGGGGTGCTTAACCACTAAGCCACAGCCCCAGTCCTTTTTATTTTGAGACAGGGTCTCCCCCAGTCAGCTTATTCAACTTTTAAAGAAAGAAAATTCTATGTACGTTACAATATGGATAAATTTTAAGGACATTATACTAAGTAAAATAATTCATTCATTGAAATACAAATGCTGTAAGATTCCACTTATATGAGATACCTTTTTGTTCATAAAAACAAAAAGTGGAATGGAATGGTAGTGGCTGGGGGTTGACAGGAAAGGGAGAATGGGAGGTTACTGCTTATTGGGTACAGAGTTTCAGTTTTCCAAGATAAAAGAACTCTAGGCAAGAATGGTGCTGACAGCTGTACAACAATATAACTGTGCATCAATACCACTGAACTCTACACTTAAAAATAATTAAGATGGCAAAAAAAAATTTTTTTTGAAAGAAATACTCTATGTCATGCTCAACCTGGTCCTAAACTCATAGGCTCAAATGATCTTCCTGCTTCAACCTCCTGACTCTCTGTGATTATAGGGGAATGCCACCACCTGGCTAAGATGGTAAATTCATGTCATGTGTATTTTACCACAATTTTAAAATGTCCTAATTATCTTAAAATTAATCAAAGATCCAAATGTAAAAGCTAAAACTTTGTAAAATACTTAGAAGAAAACAGAGGGACAAATCTTTATAACTATTGATTAAGCAATGGTTCATTAGATATGCCTAAAATACAAGCAACAAGAGAAATATAGATTAATTGGATTCCATCAAAATCAGAAACTTTTGTACTTCAAAGGACAGCATCAAGAAGGTAAAAAGAGGCTGGGCACAGAGGTGCAGCCAGCGGTCCAAGAGGCTGAAGCAGGAGAACTGTGAGTTCAGAGCCAGCCTCAGCAACTTAGTAAAGTCCTAAACAACTCAGCAAGATCCTGTTTCTAAATAAAATATATAAAAGGGTACAGGATGTGGCTTAGTGGTTAAGAACCCCAAGGTTCAATCCCTGGTACCAAAAAAAAAAAAAAAAAAAAAAAAGGTAAAAAGAGCCAACAGAATAGAGGGAGAAAAATATGTGCAAATCATACATCAGATAAGGAACTTGTATCCAGCATATACAAAATACTCTTAGGATTCAAGACTAAAAAGGCAAATAAAGAACTGTAGCAGAGTGCTTGCCTAGCATGCATGAGGCCCTGGGTTCAATCTCCACACCACCAAAACATAAAAAATAAAAAAGAAAAGTTACCCAATTTTAAAATTGGCAGTGGTATGATTAGACCTTTATCCAGAGATGTATAAATTGGTATCTGAAAAGATGCTTAATATATTAGTCATTAGGGAAATACAAATCAAAACCAAAATAACAAAACACTTTAAACCTACAAGGATAGCTGTAATTTTTAATTATGTAAATAAACAACAAAAACTAACAAGTGATGCTCTTAGTTAGAGCTGCCCTAACTAAATATCACAAATTAAATGGCTTATGCATATTTTTTCTAAATTTCAGTAATAGATCCCAAATAGCCAAAGCAATCTTGAAAAAGGATAAAGTTGGAGGCCTCACATTTCCTGATCTCAAAACATATTACAAAACCACAGTAACCAAAACTGGTATTTATGGTATTAGCATAAATATAGATATACAGACCAGTGAAACAGGATAGAAAATCCAGAAATAAATCCTTGTAAATATGTTCAAAAGATCTTCAACAAGGATACCAACACCACTTAATAGGGAAAGGACTGTCTCTTCAACACAAATTAGTGCCAAGAAAAATGAACATATACTGAACTTGGACCCTACTTTAATACATATAGGCTCTGGGTTCCATCCCAGTACTAAAAGATGATGATGATGATGATGATAAAGTACTCTTACAACTCATACAACAAAACCTCAAGAAACCCATTTTAAAATAGGCAAAGGACTTGAATAGATTATTTCTCCAAAGAAGATATACTGATGACCAACAAGCATATGGAAAGATGCTCAATACCATAATCATCAGAAGAATTCAAATCAAACCCATAATGAGATATCAGCTAACATCCATTAGAATGGCTGCTATAAGAAGGGGTACTGGGGGTGTGGCTCAGTGGTAAAACACCTGCCTAACATGCAGATGGTTCTGGGATTGATACACAGCACAAGGAAGAAAGGAAATAAATTAATTAATCATGGGTAGGCACTGGAGTGTAGCTCAGTGGTAGAATGCATGTTTAGAATTTACAAGGTCCTAGTTCAATCATCAAGCACCTAAGAAAAATAAAGTCAGTGAAGATGCGGAGAAATTGGAAACTTGTATTGTTGGGAATGTAAAATGGTAGAATCACAGAAAATGGTTTGGAATAATTTCCAAAAAGTTAAAAATAGAACTATCCTATGAGCCAGTAATTCCATCTCTGGGTATACATACAAAAGAAATGAAAGCAGAATATCAAAGAGATATTTGCTCACATGGGTTCACTATAGCATTATTCACAATAGCCAACAGGTGGGAGCAACTCAATGTCCATCAAAGAATAAATGAAAAAACAAAATGTGACATTTACATATACTGCCATATTATTCAATCTTTAAAAAGGAAATTCTGTCATGTTACATCACGGATGAAATTTGAGGACATTAAGATAAGTGAAATAAGCAAGCAACAAAAAGACAAATATTGTTTGATTTTGCTTACGTTAGGTATATAAAATAGTTAAACTCATAGAAATAGAAAATAGAATGACTGATACCAAGGGATGGGGGTAAGAATTAAAAGGATGCTATTCAGTGGGTGTAGGGTTTCAGTTTTGCAAGATAAACATAACGGAGATCTGTTGCACAACCATGTGAATATATTTAAACACTACTGAACTATATATCTTAAAATCATTAAGATGATGAGCTTAGTATAATAAGTTTCTGCCATAATTAGAAAAATTTTAAAACTATTTAAAATATATTCAGGAATATGTAGATTTAAAAGGGAAAAAAAGAAAAAGGGATGAGAAATGTTAAAAATGGATGGAATGGTATAAATCCAACATCACTAACAGAAAATCAAACCAAAGCATATACTCTGCTGAGGATATGTATATCATTATTATAGACTCAGTGCAACTGAATGAGTAAGTGATAGCTCTGGAGGGAGACTGCCTAGGTTTCCATTCCAGCTCCACCACTTCCAGGCGGACTGACTTAAAGCAAGATACTTAACTTCTATATCTCAGTTTCTTCATTGTAAAATGCAACTAGTGCTAGCATCTTCCTCACAGGGTTATTAGATGACTAAATGAATTCATACAGATGTAGCACATAGAACAATGTCTGATACATAGTGACAATCACTCAATAAATACTGGCTGATATTAACTGCAATTAAAGATTATTCTGCAAAACTAAATGGATCCAAGAATCATAGATTATACAAGGTTCCTTACAATAAAATAAATATTACCAAGACCATATGTTACTAGGAATAGTTCATAATTGTGGGTTTTATAAGAGCTTTAGAATGCTAATTCCATTATATTTAGATAATACACTATCATCTAAATCAGAATGATCTGAAGTACTCTTAAGGACATAGAGGGTATAATTTTCCAGCCTTGGAGTACATGACTTTTTCACACTGGCAAGCATTAAGGACCTGACATACTAACGAAGACCTAACTGGGTTGTGCACAAAGGTACTTCTAGTTATTTTAAATTTAAAATAGAGTGTTACAAAATCTACCTATGAATAGAATCAACAGACAAGGGAGAATGTCTTTTTTTTTTTCTTTTTTTGAGGTGCTGGGGTTTGAACCCAGGGCCTTGTGCTTGCGAGGCGAGCACTCTACCAACTGAGCTATCTCCCCAGCCCGACAAGGGAGAATGAAGAAAGAGTAGAAAATATAAGCAAAATAAATCCTCATCTTCCACAAAAGAAATGTCTAAAATTGAAAAGATTAAAATATCCGAATAATCCTGTTTTTCAGAAATACAAAAGCTAATATTAAAAGAAACACTATGTTACTCATAGAAACTAGTTAGAATAGGAAGTTTGGGAAGGAAGAGCAGGAGGCAAAGAACTGCCCTTTTATTTTTTTTAAAGTTGTAAATGAACACAATACCTTTATTTTATTTATTTATTTTTATGTGGTGCTGAGGATTGAACCCAGTGCCTCACACGTGCCAGGCAAGCACTCTACCTGGTTTTAAGCTAAAACCCCAGCCTCACGAAGGACATCTTATTGCTATTATAAGCCCTAAAAATACAACTTGATTTTTTTTAAATTCCTGTATATGTTTTTTTTTTTTTTTTTTGAACTGGAGGTCGAACATAGGGCTTTGCAAGTGCAAGACAGATGCTTTGCCACTGAGCTACATCCCAGCCCATGTACATGTTTTTTAATTAAAAATATTCTAGCCCAGTGCAGTGGTGTATACACCTATAATTCCAGCAACTCAGGAGGCTGAGGCAGGAGGAACTCAAGTTCGAGCTCAATCTAGGCAACAGAGTGAGAATCTATCTCAAAATAAAATATAAAAGGGCTGACAATGTAGCTCAGTGATAAGAGTACAGCTGGGTTCAATTCCCAGAACAGCAAAAATAATTAAATCTAACCTATTTTATGCAAATTAAAACCACTAAAATATCTTTTCCCCCCACTTCAGAATGGCAAACATACAAAATGATGATTATATATACCGGCAGTAAGGCTGTGGAAAAAGATTCTCCCATATCTAAGCAAGAATGCAAAATTTTAATAAACCATTCTTTTGAGATGGGGGTCTCATTATATTGTCCAGGCTGGTCTCAAACTTCAGGGGTACTGTGATTCTCCTGTCTTAGCCTTCTAAGGAGCTGGGACAACAGGTGCATGACCTTACACCTAGCAGGAATGTAAATTTGTGTTGTGGAAAACAACTAGAATGTAGTTATCAAAATTAAAAATGTAGGGCTGGGGAGATAGCTCAGTCGGTAGAGTGTTTGCCTTGCAAGCACAAGGCCCTGGGTTCGATTCCCCAGCACCAAAATAAATAAAAATGTATATATTGCTGAGCATGGTGGCACACATTCTATAATCCCAGAGGCTCAAGAGGCTGCGGCAGGAGGACTGCGAGTTCAAGACCCAGCCTCAGCAATTTAGCGAGGCACTAATGACTCAACAAGACCCTGTCTCAAAAGAAAATGTAAAAAGGGCTGGGAGATACAGCTCAGTGGTTAAGTGCCCCTGGGTTCAATCCCTGGTAACCGCCCCCCCCCCAAAAAAAGTATATATTATTTGACTCAGTAAGGCAATTTCTAGGAATTTACCTTACAAGCATATTTGCAAATGAGTGAACCAATCTGTTCAAGGTTATCCTGTGTGATATTATTTATAAAAGCAAAGATGAGAAATAGTTGTCCATCATAGAACACTGGTTTAACAAGTTATGGTTTATCTAAAACATGAGATGCTGACATAGTGTAGTCTGAAAATATCCCCCAAAGCCCATGTATTAAAGGCTTGGTCCTTGGCCTCACACTGCTGGGAGATAGAATCTTTAAGCAGTGGGGTCTAGTGGAAGGAAGTTAGGTTATTAGGGGGCACGCCCTTGAGGTGTACACTGAGGTTCTGGTCACTTTTTGTCTCTCTGATTCTCAACTACCATGAGGTAAGGAGCTTTCTTCTGCCACATGTTACTGCCATGCTGTACAGTACCACCAACAGTCTCAAAAGCAATGAAGTCAACTGAATATGGGCTGCAACTGTAAGCAAAAACAAACCTTCCCTTTTTATACACTGATTGTCTCAGGTTTTTGCATTAGTCATGGAAAGTTAACAGATAATAATATGTAAATGTTTTAAAGAAAAGAGAAGTTTTTAATACAGTATTGATAGGTAATATTATTAAATGAACATGATAGAGGAAAAGAAAGTTTTGTATTGGCCTGCACATATATAAAAAGTAGAAGGAACCAGAAAATAGTAACAGTACTGATTTTGGGGGGAATGGAAACTGAAAAAATAGGAAATAAGAGTAAGAACAACTTTCTGTCTACCTTTTCGGATTTTGACATTGGAATTGTATAAAACATTATATCTATTTAAGAATATCTTAAAACCTTTGGGAGTTTTTTCATTTTTTAGTACTGGGGATTAAACGGAAAGGTGCTTTATCCACTGGGCTACAACCCAGATTTTAAATTTTGTTAAATTTTGAGACAGGTGTCTTAGTCAGTTTTTTCACTGCTGTGACTAAAAGGAACCAACCAGTATAACTGTAAAGGAGGAGAGGTTTATTTGAGGGCTCACAGTTTCAGAAGTCTTAGTCCACAGAAGGCCAGCTTCATTCCTGGGGCTCAAGATGAGGCTGAACATCATGGCAGGAGAGGGTGGTAGAGGGAAGCAGTTTATATCATGGTGATCAGGAAGCAGAGAGAGACTCCACTCTACAGATACAAAATATATACCCCATAGCCACACCCCAATTCCTACCTCTCCAGCCATTCCCCACAACTTCAATTAATCCCATCAGGAATTAATTCACTGATTGGGTTAAGACTCTTACAACCCAATCATTTCTCCTCTGAACCTTCCTGCATTGTCTCACATGTGAGCTTTTGGGGGACACCTCACATTCAAACCATAACACTGGATCTAATTAAGTTGCTGAGACTAGCTTTGAACTTGCCTTCCTCCTGCCTCAGTCTCCCAAGTCAGGTGTGCGCCACCATGCATGGTTTAACACCTTTTTTAAAAAGACCCTTTACTAGTAAATTAAATCTAAGCTGTAAGCCCTCATTTTAATTTAAATTATATTCATTTCAAATCAGAAATCCCATCAATGGGTTCAAGAAATGTGTCAATAGAACTTCTAAACACTAACATACTAACACACACCTGCAGAATAATAACTGGAAAAAAAATAATGTAAAATAAAATTGCTTGTCATCTAGAAAAAAAAAACTGGAAAAAAAAAGGAGGCTCCAAATAAAAGTATTTTATTTATGTGTGTGTGTGTGTTACTAGGGAATGATCAGATGGATGCTCTACCACTGAGTTACATCTCTGGCCCTTCTTATTTTTTGAGACAGGGTCTCAATAAGTTGAGGCCCAGGCTGGTCTCAAACTTCCAATTCTCCTGCCTCAGTGTCCCGAGAAGCTGGGATTACAGGTGTGGGGCACCATATACTTGGCATCTTTTCTCAGTTTGAAAGGGTTTTGGTTGTGAGTGAGTCACCAGGAGTTTCAATTCCATAATATCATCAATTTGTCAATAAATATCATTCTCAAGATTTGTAGAAGAATGTGAAAAAGGAGAGGGATCCAAATTAAAGCATTAATATATTCTAAAAAGGAATTAGAAGTAAAAAGGTAATTTCCTAGGAGTTGGGGGTTGTGGCTCAGTGGTAGAGTGCTTGCCTATTGTGTGTGGGGCACTGGGGTCAATTCTCCGCACCACATAAAAAATAAAGATATCGTGTCCATCTACAACTAAAAATTTTTTTTAAAAAAAAAGGTAATTTCCCTAGGTCAAAAGGGCAAATGTGAGTCCTTTCTATAGGTCTGCTTTCTCAATAAGCATCTTTTTTCGTGGGCACTAGATTTCTACTCAAATCTAAAAACCCTCCCACAATTAAAAGACCTGATTATCATATACATTATTTTGAGAAATAAAGTGTCTATTTAGAAAAATTAATAAATTCTCTTTCCTTTTTTTTTAAAACTCCAAGTTAGAACAATGAAGAACTGGAAACTGTAACAACACAGAATTTCTAGAAATTTAAAATACATTCTAAGTAGAAAAGCAGAAGCCACATAATACCACTCCTTTTTACTGCTATTTAAAGACACAGGTTCCTCAACTTGCTTAGCATTAGTCTGCAGCAGCAGCTATAAGTGTGGGAGCAGGGGGAGCTGAAACAGAGCAGAGTGGGAATACATATCTGTCTCCTCCTATTTCACAGCTAGCCAGTGGTGAGAGTGTGAGAGTGTGTGAGTGTGTGTGTGTGTGTGTGTGTGTGTGTGTGTGTGTTTGTGTATGTGTGTGTAACTCAGGTGGCTGCAACCCAAGTACAACAACCCAAATCATCCCAACTGTATTATATTTCAGTAATGGATTTAAACAATGCCGATCATTGCATCCCTACCTTACTACACACACCTAAGAATGCCATTCCTCCTATCTTCCCTAAGCCAAGATGAACAAGTCCCTCAGGGAATTGAGGCAGCTACTATGCAAAAACAAAACAAAGCAATTAACAGCAACTTTATTCACTGACTCTAATTCATGAAGGGAGATTCCATGCACACAGAAAAAGTACCTTCTAATTCTCCTGTTAATTTAAAAAATTAACTTATCAAATAATAAATATTTAACATGAATTTACTATGTGCCAATATCTGTATTTAAAAATTGCAAAGATGGAATATTATTCAGGTTTTTTTAACAAGGAAATTTCCTCTAAAACATACATTAAAAATTTCTTCCCAGAATCTGACACAAACCATGGGTTTCTCAAAATACAAGAAAATGCATGCTATTTGAAAGCATAAGAAAGCTCTTACTGATAAATACTATAAAACTTTTCATTTCATTCATTATTCAACTAATATTCACTGAATACTTACAATATTTTACATTTTCTGAGAGCTTGGGTAGGAGGGTGCTCTTTCAGTTTCAGGGAAGAATTATAGTGCATCAGGAAGCAGAGGTTTAACATGAGAGCAGGAGGTGAAAAAAGTGGAAAACAAGATCCTTAACTATTCAACTAGGAAGTATGACAATAAAACAATCAAAGAAATAGGTATTAGGTACAGTGCTAGTAAGACCAAGCAAAAGTGCCCCTCCCTGCAAAAAGGGAACTTTATAAAAGAGAAAAAGAAGAAACATACTACAGATAAGGCAGAAGCAAGATAGAAAAGGTAATCACAGATGAAATGAATCTCATATCCAATATCAGTCGATCTTTATTTTTGCATTTTTTCCATATTTTTAATTGGTGCATTTGATTTGTACATAATGGTAGAATTTGTTGTTACATATTCACATAAAAAACAGAATGCTTCATTAATTTGCATGTCATCTTTGTGTAGGGGCCATGCTAATCGTCTCTGTATCATTCCAATTTTTAGGATATGTGCTGTCAAAGATAACACAATCTTATAATGCCTGATATATGCCAGGAATGAACTAAGCATTTCCACACATATTATCATATCTAATTCTCACAACAACCCTGTGAAGATAAACATACTTCAGAAACATAAAAGGAAAAGAGAAGCCAGGCACAAAGGAGCACTCCTATAATTCTAGCAATTCAGGAGGCTAAAGCAGAAGGGTCTCAAGTTGGAGGCAAATCTCAGCAACTTAGTGAGGCCCTAAGCAAACTTAGCAAGACCCCATTCTCAAAAAATTAAAAAAAGAAAAAAAAAAATTTAAAGGGCTGGGAGTATAACTCAGCAGTAAGTGGTAAAAGTCCCCTGGGTTCAATCCCCAGTACCAAAAAAGAAAAAGAGAAATAGAAAATTGCACTAAATGACTCCAATTGTTTCCGTAATGGAAACAGAGGAGAAAAGAGCAGGAAAGCTTTGAAAAGGGCTTGAGAGGAAATAAGAAACTAGCATTTACTGTCTATGAAGCACCAGGCACCCTAGTATCCTTTAGGAATGTGATTTCATCAAGTACTTACTATTCATTTAATGGAAGAACTTGCTTGATATGGTTTAGGTGGGTATTCCCTGCTACTCAGGAGACTGAGGCAGGAGGATTTCAGTTAGAAATTGCCATCCTGGGCAACTTAGCAAGACCCTATCTTCAAAATAAAAAATAAAAAGGGCTGGGGATGAAGCGCAGAGGTGGAGTGCCTCTGGGTTTGATCCCCAGTACCAGCCCCCACCCCCACCCCCGCCCAAAAAAGAGAAGACCTGAGGTTGTGTGAATTTTCCAAGATCAAACAGCTCTAAGTGGTGAGTAGTGATTCAAACCTAGGTCTATGAGACTTCAAATTCTATTCCTTCCCACTACATTACACTGCCTCTTTAACATCAAAGATAAAAAGATCATGAAGCAGAAAGGTCCCATTGAAAGCATGAAATTGAAATAGGTAATGCCAACTTGGTGCCCTCTATGCATTCAACCACCCGGTAAAAAGCACTTACCATTAAGAAGTAACTAAAGTTGCAAGAAATTAACTTGTACATTTAAGGACTAAGGCAATTATTATTCAAACAATAATTGAATATTTTACTAATTGTTATCTATGAATATTACACACTGCATAGTCCTGATAGGACTTCCTACCTAGCCATTTGAAGCTACAATTTGAGTATTGGACTCTGGTATATATACACAGTGTAATACTATTCAGCCATAAAGAAGAGTAATATTATGGCATTTGCAAATAAATGAATGGAATTGGAGAATATCATGCTAAGTGAAATAAGCCAAGCCCAAAAAACCAAAGGCCGAATGTTTTCCCTGGTAAGTGGAGAATGAATATAATGGGGGCCGGGGGTTGGGGAATGAAGAGAGAATGGGGGAACTTTAGAATATGTAGAAGAAAATGAGAAGGAGGGGAATGTGAAAAATGGTGGAATGAGACAGACACCATTACCCTATGTACATGTATGATTACACGAATGGTATGAATCTACATTGTGTACAACCATAGAAACAAAATGATGTACCCCATTTGTGTACAATGAATCAAAATGCAGTCTGTAAAAAATTAAAAGCTAAATAAAAAAAAATTCAACACTAATCTAAGGAAATACCTAATGTTAATCAAAGTATCTGAAAATACCCACCCAAGGACAAACTTTTAGTTTTCAAAACTGACTTTATTACTAACAGGCCTCAAAACTAATACACACTGAAATAAGATTTTGTAAAAAGTATATTTTGTACTTTTATGATGTACGGTAAATGTATACCTATGAAGAATTGCAAAATGGACCAGAAAAATCACTGGACACTGTCTCATGAACAGAAATTTAACATTTCAGAAATGCCTAGAATCTTTTCTCTGACTACTTTTGTTAACTACAGTCACCAATAAAATAGATGGTACATTTTCATATTAGACAAAAATCTACATTTGACACTTTTTCCTAATCCAAGATTCCTACCAGTCCACATCTGTACATTCATGAAAACATTAAAATACATTGCTGTTTTCAAAGTAACAGTTGTCTTCTATTGGTATATGTCAGATGAAAGAACAGAATGATTAGATGTTTTTAACACACTTGATTGAAATATGCATACACAGTTTAAAGAATCCCAAACCATCAATTAATACATGAACTAACCACCAAATCAACAACCTATTTTAAATTCATTAATACAGAAATGAAAAGGTATATCAATGCTCAGATCTTCTGGTTTTCTAAGGCTCAATTTAAAAATATCTCTAATGCCACTAGTCTCCATGGAATTACTGGTTTCAGAAAGTAGCTTTTTATTTCTAGCAGGACCAAACTAATCCCCTGACACTCTCAAGAAAGTCATAAAATCAAGTTGTATCAAAAATCATTACAGGGCTGGGGAGATAGCTCAGTCGGTAGAGTGCTTACCTTGCAAGCACAAGGCCCTGGGTTCGATCCCCAGCACCGCAAAAAAAAAAAAAAAAAAAAAAAAAAAAAAAAAAAAAATCATTACACTCAGCGTTCATTCAGATCCTTCTAACCCACCCCCAAGCTTGTAACAACATGTCAAAAAAATATTGCTCTAGCAAGTAATTATTTTATCCAAAAATGAACAGGGCAATTTAGATTAGAAATCATTTGCTGTCCATGCCATTCATAAATCCATGCTACTACAATTCTTAAAATTAATGAATAATACCTGCAACATACCAAGCATTAACTATCCTAAAAGATAAAATTTTCATCTCGCTGAAGTTAGTTAAGACTTAAAACCGTAAAAAGTTAATTAACTCTTTTCGCTCTCCACTCTACTAGGCCTTCCAAACCACTCAAAAACATTTCTTGTAATTTGTCAGTTGGAGGGGAAAAAAGAATGAAGACAAAACAAATCAACTGAAAATGATGGAAGGCTAATCCCAAAACTTCCAAATTGCACCCAAACTATAGTGAGAAGTCTTCACCATTTTCAGTAGTTCAAAATAGGTATGTGTTGTCGTCCTTTCTGGAGGAAACTTTCTTTTTTGACTCTTCTCATGGTCCTTTTACCATCGAAAAGTAGCAGGTGTTTGTTTAGGATTCTATCAAAATTTTCTCAAAGTATTTTTCAACTACCAAACAAACAAACAAACAAAAAAAAAACTGAGTCATTTAAAATAAAAAGTTAACACCAGGTACAGTGGCGCACGCCTAAAATCCCAACAGTTCAGAGGGACAAGGTAGGAGGATTTCAAGTTCAAAGCCAGCCCCAGCAACTTAGTAAGGCCCTAAGCAACTTCCAAGACTCTCTCTCGAAATAAAATATAATAATAAAAAAAAAAAAAAAAAAAGAAGTAGTAGTAGTAGCTGGGTATGTGGCTCAGTGGTTAAGCACCCCTGGGTTCAATCCCTGGTATCAAAAAAAAAAAAAAAATTTTTTTTAAAAATAGGATTTTCTCTCTACCCCAAATTCAACAATGTATAGATCTGAATACCAAGAAAAACAAATGGAGAAAATGAGTCAATACAGGTGTTTCGTCTTCCCAGTAGTATGGCAGGCAGCTACTTCCTATTCACAGCAACTTCCTATTCACTAAGCTACCATCTTTTTTTCAGGTCACAGAGAATTTGGGTTGAATCTCTCATGATGTACGAATACAGAAACAAGAATAAAGAAGAAAAAGAAAACAAAGTAGAAAGAATACAAAACATAATAGTCTCATAAAATACCCCAACTTTTCTGAATCGTTATACAAGACAACACAGCAATCCTAGAAACCAGTTCTTAATGCTATTCAAAGTTTCCTATAAGACACCTTACTACCTAGTCTACAGTACGTATATTTAAAATTATTTCCATCACCTACTCCTTTTTTCAAAATTTCCCTTAGGAGATCCGTACAGGAATCATGAAAACTAATCTGATTCTACTGAAAAGTGTGAGTCACAAGCAAGTACATGTACTTTTTGGCCCTTGCAAACATGTTAATTATTGGAGTCAAGTAAATCTCTAAATGGTAGAATTTTTTTAAACAAAGTTTCAGTGATTATGTTTTGTTTGTTTGTTTGTTTTCTGGTACTGGGGAAGGGCTGAACCCAGGCCTCATGCATACTAGGCAAGCACTCTACCATTGAGCTACATCGCCAGCCCTTTTTAAATTTTTATTTTAAGATGAAGTTGCCCAGGGGCTGGGGAGATAGCTCAGTCGGTAGATTGCTTGCCTTGCAAGCACAAGGCCCTGGGTTCGATCCCCAGCACCCAAAAAAAAAAAAAAAAAGATGAAGTTGCCCAGTGCCCTCAAATCTGGGATCATTCTCCCTCAGGATCATCAATAACATATTGATCAGGCTCTTTGTTTCGTTGTTTGTTTTTTATTTTTGTTTTCTGTTTTAAGATAGAAAGACCTGGGGTACAGGAATGTGCCACTGTGATTAATTGTTTCTTTTTGTTTCCTCTTTTGGGACAGAAGGACCATTGTGCCTACTCATAAAAGAGGAAGAAGAATGGCAATTCAAAGCTTCCAGGTTCTGTGTCTACTGAAGAAAAGAGGTACTGTATGTTACCAGGAAGCCTCCAAACCCACTCCTGAACATTTAAAAAGGGGGTAATCATTCATCTCCCTTGTCCAGTGAAAAGAGAAGAAAAGGCCTGACCTGTTATATTGTAGATTCCAAAACTTGATAAGTGTATATGTGGGACACTCTGTGTTTTAAAATACATTTTTGTGAATTCTTTGGTCCTTCTATCAAAAGGTAGAGTCTAATTCTTCCCCTTTGAAGAGAATGCAACAGAAGGGACATTGAGCCACCTTTCCAGGTAGGTCATACTACTGGATATTCTCTCGGGCAACTCTGGAGTTCTGGGCCATCATGTAAGATACCTATGAGACTAGAGGGTTGGAGATGTTCTGGGAGCAAAAGCTGCCAGGTCTTCTCAGTCCAGTTGCCAGATATGTGAAAAAATTGTCCTTTGAGATGATGACGCCAGGCCCAGATACCACTTGTCTCCAAGTGCATAAGAAACCTCAAGAGTAACCTCTCTAAATGATTCCAGTTCAGCTATCATCTGACTAAACCTCCATGTGGAACCCTAAGAAAGAACCACTCAGCCAAGTCCAGCTAAATAGTGGAACCACACAAAGTAAAAAGGAGTCTTTTGTTTACACCACTAGATATGGGATTATGTGTTTCAGATAATCAAAACAGATTTTGCCATAGGGAGTGGACTGCTGCCCTAACCAAAAAAATTAAAATGTTAGGCGGGCAACAGTAGCTCACACCTGTAATCTCAGTGATTCCGGAAGCTGAGACAGGAGGATTACAAGTTCAAGGTCAGCCTCAGCAATATAGCAAGGTCCTAAGCAATTTAGGGAGATCCTGTTCCAGAATAAAAAATAAAAAGGGATGGGGCTATGGCTCAGTGGCAGAGTGCTTGCATAATACGTGTGAGGCACTGGGTTTGATCCTTAGCCCCACATACAAAAATAAGCAAATAAAGGAAAGCTATCCATCTACAACTACAAAAAAAAAAAAAAAAAAAGGCTTTTGGACCTCCAAACTTCTATGGGAAAGAAACAGAAAGAATATTACCCAGCTGCCAAACAGAACACATTTTATAGAAAAGCAAGAATTCAAAGGACAGAACCAAAGAACCATTTAGGCAGTACGATTGAGCACTCTGGTAAGTATTACAGAACTGGTAAATACAAGCATCATTGGATTTCAGAATTGCTGCAGATCACTGACTACTGTGAGCCTTCATTTTTCTTTATTTCTAAACAGGAGTGTCTATAAGTGGTTAGCTTATACCTGTCTACTTTTGCCTATTGGGTGGGGGGGGTGGATAACTTGCATCTTTAGTTCACAGGTCTTCAGAATGAAAGTGATGGTTATAAGCCATGACCAAGCAGCTTGTGCTACACCTGTAACTAATTCAGATAGCAAGATCCTGGACCTCAAACTAGAGCCTGATCTTGTAATAGAAGATTGGGGGAAGGGGGCTTGAAGAAGTGGTAAGTGCATTTTTCAAGTGAGAGGAATGTAACTACTTTATGACCAAAGGGCAGACTGAAGAGGCTTTGAAATGACCTTTAACACTTCTCCCCCAAAAAGGGGAGTCTAATTCTTCTCCCATTAAATATAGGCTGGCAGAAAAGAGGAATAAAATTATGGCATTTGCTGGTAAATGGGATGAAGTTGGAAAATAATCATGCTAAGTGAAATAGACCAAGCCCAAAAAACCAAAGGCCAAATGTTTTCTCTGATAAGTACATGACAATATATAATGGGGGGAGAGAAGAAAGAAGGAACTTTGTATGGTATAGAGGAAAAAGGGGTGGGAGAAGGAGGGGGACAGAAAGATAGTAGAATGAAACAGACAGTATTACCCTATGTATATGTATGACATGAATGGTGTGCATCTATATTGTGTACAACCATAGAAATGAAAAGTTGTACCCATTTGTGTACAATGAATCAAAATGCAGCCTGTAAAAATATTTTATTAAATTAATAAATAAATAAATATAGGCTAGCCTTAGTGATTCATTTCAAATGAATCAAATACGGAAGAAATGACACTTTGATTCTGACACTAGGTCATAAAAGACAAGGCAGCTTCCTTCTGGTTCTCTTACTCAGAAGGTAGTGTTTTTGAAGCTCTAAGCCTCCAGGTAAGAAGTTTGGTCACCATGAAGTCCCTATGTTGGAAAGACTACACAGAAATAGAGACATCAAGCACTACAGCTCTTCTAGCTCCTACCTATTTAGACTTCTCTGCTCAAGTGCCAGACATGGAAGTCTAGATGGAAGTCTTAGAGATAACTTTAGCAGGGTTGGGGTTATAGTTCAGTGGCAGTGTATTTGCCTAGCACATGAAAGGCTCTTGTTTAGATCTTTAGAATCACACAAAAGAGAGAGACAACTCCAGGATCAATCTCTGGCTGCACTTGAAAGACAGAACTTGAGCAAGAATCATTTAGCTGAGCCCACTTAAGCCCCAGAACCATAAGGGTTTTATGCCACAAAGTTTATTTTGTTCCTTAATGATAGATAACTGCAAATTTATGCCTGGAAACCCCAGCCGGAGACACAGGAGGTTAATTGTAGACCACCTTACTATACTACTAACCAATTAACATCCAACAATATAGCTCCTTATTCATCCAGTTCCTTCTTCCTTTTCCTCCAGCTGAAATGTTTGATTTGACCATTATAAAATATATTTTTATGTTTGATTTAACATTTATCCAACTACGATGTGACAATTACTATCAGTTTCAAAATTTACACCAACCTAACTTTGCTACTTGAAATTAACCTCTACTTACACACATGTACACAGAGTAAATGATGTGATACTAGCAGATTATTTATTTTACAAATATTTTTAAATTATAAGATAAATTGAGGCTGGTAGTAATGCTATTTCCTCCATAATAATTTGTAGTGCTTTAGAAATGTTTGTATTTTTGTTTTGGTTTTGGTTTCTTTGCTGAGATGGTGGGGATTAAACCTGGGGTCTTATGTATACTGCAAGCCACATCCCCAGTCATTTGTAGTGTTTTAAAATGTCTTATACCTGCAGAACTAAAACAAGTACCACTAATGTACAATAACCACTATTTCTAAAACTCTAAAATCTCTTCATTTTTAAATGTTGATATAAGCCAGAGGAGGGGGCTCTTTTGTGTTTCAAGATACATAATTCAATGTATTTTAGATCACTGGCAGGGAATTTAATGTTTTAGCTCTCTTAGAAGAAAAACTGGAATTTGATTTTCACAGATTATGAACATGGTTAAGCCCAACTTCTATAGAGAAACTAGAACAGCTGAGCCAAAAACTAATTGGCCCCAGCAGAATGGCAGAAAGTGCTCTGGAAGAAAAATAGCAAGGAGGCCAGAGGTCAAGGTAACTTACCTCTGGAAGAGTAATTACTTTCTCCAGTGTGTGAGCACTTCCAACTAGAAATTCTAAGGGGAAAAATGCCTTAATTCTCTAAGTCACCAAATAACTAAGAAATCCTAAATTATTTAGCAGCTGTTTAATTAACCTTTTTTTTCCCTTTTTCCTAGATTGTCAAATGTTTGATTGTTTTAGCAAGTACCAAAGGAAAAAAAATCATATATAATTAGTTTGACAAGAAATTTTAAAGAATAAAATATGTCTTTTACTTTATGCATGATTATTTGAATACTGGGTAATATAGACACCCAAGTTTACACTATAAAGAAAACTAAAGAACTTCTAGCAGGATAGGTGGTTGATATTTATAATCCCAGTGACTCAGGAGACTGAGGCAGAAAGATCACAAGTTCAAGGCCAGCCTCAGCAATTTAGGGACACTCTCAGCAATTCAACAAAATCCTGTCTCAAAATTTAAAAATAAAGAGGCCTAGGGATGTAGCTCAGTGATAAATGCCCCTGGGTTCAATCCCCAGCACCAACAAATTTCTATATTAATATATGAGACTGGTAACTAAAAAGAAAGAAAAGGTCAGTGTGCAAAAAACTATTTAACCTGTAATACGGCTGATTTTAAATATCAGGCTAGACCCTGAGTCCTGACAGCAGAGTCTTCCAATCCAGGGGTCGGGCCAGTTCTCTCTTGCAAACAGGGCAAAAGTTTAGGCCACATACAATTTCTGAAATACATATCACTTCCCATAGTGAACCCACACACACACTCTACCTAATTACTGATAGAACTAACTCTGTCAGAAACACACTAAACACACTGAACTTAGTCACATTAAAGAATAAATATTGGGAAGGGGATGTAGCTCAGTGGTATAGCACTTACTTCAAGTGAGCAAGGCCCTGGTTTGAGCCCCAACATCACAATAAATAAACAGAAAAATGATAGTCCCCATGGGAGAATAAAGATTGCAAACTATAACCTAGTGGAAAAAATGCCAGATTCCCAAAACAATTCCTTTTAAGCTATCTATCAAAGAGATACAGGTGTTTTACTTACCACTGTATCCCCTAGTACCTGATAGCATATTAGAAGAGCACTCAAAACTGCACAAATGAATCCATGTTTTCTTTTTATTCCCATGTAAAGAAACTGCATTCTAATTCTATTCTAGCTACTCAATCCTGGGCAAGTTACTTCATTTCTAAAGCTTTATTTTGTATTATATAACATAAAATGAGTTCAGAGGGAAATTAGGGAAAGATTAGCTGGTAGATCTCATAAGGGCAAGAACCCTATCTATCTTAATCACCTGTGTAAAAATGAGTTCGGGGAAAATTGGTGAGGAAGATTAGCTAGGTCTCAAGAGGGTAAGAACCCTGTCTATCTTATTCACCTCTGTATCCTAATGAAGTGGTTCGGGTACATTCAAATATGTATTGAATAAAGTTTTTGCCAGCCCCAATTCTATATTTCTTCACCATTTGCTTAAATTATATGTCTTCTAAGCAGAGAGCCCAACAAGAAGCATATAGTACATGATGAAACAAGAAAATTTAAGATTCCTCTATACTCAGCCATAAAGTTTTTTAAAACTAAAATATTGCCGGGAAAGATGGTGCACACCTGTAATTCCAGCAACTTGGGAGGCTGAGGCAGGAAGATCACAGGTTCAAGGCCAGCAGAAGCAACTTATCAAGGCCCTAAGTAAATTTAGCAAGCCTTAAAATAAAAAATAAAAAGGGTTAGGGACATAGCTTAGTGATAGAGCATCCCAGTGCCACAAATGCCAAAAAAGAAAGAAAGAAAAGAAAACTAAAATATTTCTAAAATCTTCTCTACCAGCACTAATCTTCAAAATTTATAAAGAACTTAAAAAAAAAAAACTTGACACCAAAAATACAAAGAACCCAATCAATAAATGGGCTAAGAATGGGGCAGACACTTCACAGAAGAAGATACACAGGTAATCAACAAACATATGAAAAAATGCTCATCATCTCTAGTAATTAGAGAAATGCAAATCAAAACCACCCCAATTAGAATGGCTATTATCAAGAACACAAGCAATAATAAGTGTTGGCATGGATGTGGGGAAAAAGGCACACTCATACATTGCTGGTGGAGTTGCATATTGGTGCAGCCACTCTGGAAAGCAGTATGAAGATTCCTCAGAAAACCTGAAATGAACCCACCATTTGACCCAGCTATCCCACTCCTCGGTTTATACCCAAAGGACTTAAGATCAACATATTACAGTAAAGCAGTCACATCAATGTTTATAAGCTGCTCAATTCACAATAGCTAGATTGTGGAACCAACCTATATGCCCTTCAATTGATGAATGGATAAAGAAACTATGGTGTGTGTGTATATATATATATATATATACATACATACATACAATGGAATACTACTCAGTCATAAAGAAAAATAAAATTCTGGCATTTGCTGGTAAATGGATGGAGTTGGAGAATATCATGCTAAGTGAAATAAGCCAATCCCAAAAAACCAAAGGCCAGATGTTTTCTCTGATAAGTAGATGATGATACATAACAGGTGGGGAGGGGTGGTGGGGCAGGGTAAGAGAAGGATGGAGGAACTTTGGATTGTGTAGAGGGAAATGCCGCAGGAACGGGTGGGAGAAGGAAAGATGGTGGACTGAGACAGACATTATTACCCTATGCACATGTATGATTACACAAATGTTGTGAATCTACATTGTGTACAACCATAAAAATGAAAAGTTGTACCCCATTTGTGTACAATGAATTAAAATGCAGTCTGTGAAAATAAAATGGAAAAAAAATTTTTTTAAATAATTTAACCATGAAAAAAAATCTTCTCTACCTCTTTATACATACAAATACTTTGCATGATAGTGACACTATTTATCCCCCAGATACAGACTTTTTAGAAAAGTAAGATTTAGATACAGATAGAATGCCAGAACAATACAACTTTTCAGATTCTCCTGAGCTGGTTTTTTTGTTTCTTTCTTCTTCTTGAAACTCTATTAGACAAGCCTAAAAGATCAGGTCAATTCACTTACAACCCAAAAATGTATTTCAAAGTCAATTATTATTATTTATAAGTAACAGAATAAATGTAATAGCTATCTATTCCATCTGACTATTCTTTAGCATAATTGCTTAAGAGTTGTATGTACATATAGGATGCAATCAACAACTACCACCTATTCATTATCTAGGGCCCCTTCTGAGGCACTATTTTTAAAAATAACATTAAACACGTGAGGCCCTGGGTCTGACTCCCAGCAACATAAAACATAGACACACACACAACTATACAACTAACATTTAAAAGGATCTTATGGCTCTGGAATACTAACTATCTCCATATGAGGTGTGAACTTTGAAATGCTGATTCATCATCAGGCAATGACTAAAAATATTCAAAAACAAATTATTAAACATATTATGACTGACATATTCCAAATTATCTTTAGTATTAGAGTCTAACAACTAATAACTTTTGGGACTATTAACCCATGTCTGCACTAGCACTTTGCAATCTCCACTTACTTCACTCAGCTACTTACTACACGCCAAATATTGTACTAGTCCAGGCGACCATAAACATTTTCGGTCAAAGGTCAGACAATAAATGTTAGGATTTGCCAGCTATAGTCTATCCCAATATTCAACCCTGCTGTTGTAGTGTTAAAGCCACATTAATAAAGAAGCATGCCTGTGTTCTAATTAAGCTTTATTTACAAAAAAGAGGCAGTAGCCTGTTTTTGGTTTGCCAATCCCTGTTCTAGCCTATGGGAGACAGCAGTAAAACAAAATTTTTGTAATTAAAATTAAACATACACCCATATAGACTATCAGATGCTAATAAGTGCTATGGTGAAAACTGAAGCAGGGTAAAGAGAATAGGACAGCCAAGGACTCACTATTATGGCGATATTTGAGTCTAACATCTAAAATGAGGAAGAGGGGAAAGCCACACTACCTACAAAGGAAAAGCATTTCAAGGGAGTACAAAGGCTCTGAATAAGGAACTATCTGATATGTTAGCAAAATAGCAATGATCACTGGGTGAGGTGGCATGCACCCATAATCTGAGCTACTCAGGAGACTGGGGCAAGAGAATCATGCAAGTCCAGAAGTTTGGGGCTGGTCTAGGCAACACAGTAAGATCCTCTCTCCTTTTTTGAAAGAGTTGTGGGGTAAGGAGGGAGGGAGGGAGGGAGGGAGGAAGGAAGGAAGGAAAGAAGGAAGGAAGGAAGCAATGATGTCATTATGGCTAGAGGGACACGAGAAGGAGAAAGGGTCACAGAAAATTAAGCCAGAGGAGTAAGCCGAGGACCTTGTCACAACTGTGGCATTTACTCTAAGGCAGAAAGCCAATGAAAGGTTTTGAGCAAAGGAATGAAAAAAATCTTACTTATTAGGTCTTTTAAGATATTGTTCAGAAAAGACTGCACAGAGACAAGGGTAGGAACAGAGAAATCAGTCAGAAAACTAATGCAATAATCCAGAAAAGACAGAATGGCAGTTGGAATCTTGGTGGTAGCAGTAGATATGGAATCAGATTCAGTATATATTCTGAAGGTAAAACAAGATTAGATGTGAGATGTTACCCTGAAAAGTCTCAAGGATGATTCCAAGGTTTTGGTCCAAGTAATGAGAAGGGTAGTCTCTGTTCACTGGGATGATAAAGACTCTGGAAAGAGACTTGGGGACACATACTAAGTTTTGGGATGCCTATAGTAACATGTTAGTCATTCACATAGAGATGTTAAGTAGGCAGAGGGATTTAGTAGTCTGGGATTAACCTACATTTTTTCATATTTACTAGTCACATGGCTATCTTCTTTTTGTAGTTAATATACTTTTACATTGTGATTGTTCCTAGTGTATGACTGCTCTCTCCAACTGGATTATAAAATCCTTAAGAACAATCCTTAAGTGCCTCACCACTTACCTCACAGATTTATCCTCAAGACTAACTCTTACTTTATACACAGTTTGAATAAGGTTGTATTTCTAGTTCCTGAGTCTGTTAAAGGCAGAAGCAGCAAATTCATAAAAGGGGGCTTGGAATGTACCTCAGTGGTAGAGTGTTTGCCTAGCATGTACAAGTCCTGGGTTCAATTCCCAGCACTATGAAAATAAAAATAAATAAGAAGGGAAATAAGACAGCAGATATAACTGACAGCTGGAAAACAGTAAACAAAAGAAATTATAAAAAGCTGACAAAAACTAGCAAGATTTATTACTACAGGTACAAATAGATGTACAAATGTCAGTAATTCCTCCAAGGCACTGTTCCGATGAACTTAATATTTCAAATTATCTTCAGTTGCATTTAATGTGATTTTTAAAATATTGCTATTAACCAGGCACAGTGCCACATACCTGTAATACCTGCAACTCGGGAGGCAAGGCAGGAGGATTCCAAGTTTAAAGCCAGTCTCAGAAACTTAGTGAGACCCACAAAAACTTAGTGAGACCTTGTCTCAAAATAAAAAATAAAAAAGACTGGGGATGTAGCTCAGTGGTAGAGCACCCCTGGGTTAGCTCCCCAATACCAAAAATTTAAAAATAATTAAAATATTGCTATTAAAAATGGAAGAAGTAGTATGTAAGAGAATTTGAAATTTTTGTTTTATTCTCCCAGGTTTGTTACAAGGGAGTAAATAAAGATATATGTATGAAAGTCATTTAATAAACATTTTCTTGTGTTAGAACAGGTGGCTAGGGGCTGGGGTCATGGTTCAGTGGTAGGGTGCTTGCCTCGCATACATGAGGCCCTGGGTTCGATCCTCAACACCACATAAAAAAATAAATTAAGGGTATTGTGTCCACCTACAACTAAAACAAACAAAAAAAAGAAATGGTGGCTATTGGAAAAAATAAGCCATCATTCAAGCTTCAGTCTTTTCCTGAGAGACAGAAATACAAACAAGTATAATACAATGTCATCAGTAGAATGAATAGATTCTTAAATCAGCATCTGAGTTTGAATTTTGACGATGATACTTAAGTATCTCCAGGCATGTTACTAACATCTCTGTACAGTTATTGATAAGATTATACGTAAATTAATATAAATATGTATAAGTATTAAAGTAGCACAGTAGACTGCTGGTAGCTCATTATAATCTTCATCCTCAGACATATATTATATTATGAAATTCTTATGATGGGCCAAAGCAGGTGCCAGTTAACTTTTCCATAAAGAGCAAGTTACCAGTTGGGCATGATGGCACACACCTGTAATCCCAGCAGCTCGGGAGCCTGAGGCAGGAGGATCACAAGCTCAAAGTCAGCCTCAGCAACCAAGTGAGACTCTGTCTCTAAATAAAATATTAAAAAAGCCTGGGGATGTTGTTCAGTGGTTAAGACCCCTGGTTCAATCTTAGGTACCCAAAAAAAAAAAAAAAAAAAGAGCAAGTTACCAAATATTTCAGGCTTTGGAAACCATATAGTCTCTATCACAGCTATACAAATCTGCTGTTGCATTGTGAAAGTACAGAAAAAACAGGCACAGGTGTGTTCCAACAAAAGTTTTATTACAGACATTCATGCTTTTTCATGAATGCCCCCTCTCCCACTCCTTCTCAATTTCCACCATATTCCCTCTTCAACCTCTTGTTTGAATGATCCCATGACCTTCTGCTCTAACTAAAATCCAACTGCTCTGTGGCCACTGCTTTTTTTTTTTTTTGAGGTGGGGTACTAGAGATTGAACTCAGGGGCAAGTGACCACTGAGCCACATCCCCAGCCCTATTTTGCATTTTATTTAGAGACAGGGTCTCACTGAGTTACTCAGCACCTTGCTTTTGCTGAGGCTGGCTTTGAACTTGAGATCCTTATGCCTCAGCCTCCAGGACCGCTGGGATTACAGGCATGTGCCATTGCACCTGGCTTGCTCTCTTGATGGTACTATCAGTAGCGTTTTCTCTCCACACACACCCCTGGTGCTACTGGGCCTGGAAATTAAATAGGTATTCAGATTATTCCCCTTCCTTCTTAAGAAAGCCTCCTCTCAGATCATATCACCACCTACCCCTCTTTGTTATGTTCTTCTGGATATGCAAGGAACACTACTTCTCAAGCTTTGAAAATTTTAGTTCCTGGTTTACTTGTCTGTCATTATTCCAGATGATTTCGGTGTTCAACTAGATGACTGTTCCAATATTCTGACCTCTTGGTTCCTTCACCTCCTCTTAATTTTTTTTTTGGTCATACTTGGAAGGTCTACCACTGAGCTACATTCCCTGGCCCCTTTTGCTTTAAGACAGGGCCTCCCTAAGTTGCTCAGGCTGGCCTCTAACATGAAAATTTTCCTGCCTCAGCTTCTCAAGTCACTAGGATTACAGGCATGACCCACCATGTACAATCTTGTCTTCTGTACTACTTTGACCTCTCATTCCTATAATCAATATCCTAGACCTTGTCATTACCATAAATATAGTCTCTCCATAATCTCTACTTTATCTGCACCACTTCCTATCTTTTCATATTGCTCCCTCCAGCACCCTAACTCCAACAATCCTTTGTGTAATGTACAAAGCTGCTCTCCCCACCCTTTCCGTTGCAGCCATTTCCCTGCCTCCCAACTACTGCCAGTCTGTGAACAGCCTAGGTAGCTACTGGTTCATCAGTCAGCTTGCAAGTATCCTTCTCCATTATTGGTCCCCTGTTAGCCCAGCGGAATTCAACTGATTCAGGGTAGCTACCCAGCCATCTTTTCTCTTGCTTTTTCTCTCCTACTCACTTGCTTTCTTTCTCCTCCTCGCTTTCCACTCTCTCTAGCGCGCACTCTTTCTCCCTTTCTTTTCCTCTCATTTTCTCTCTTACCCTGCAGGGAGACACTGTTTGCTTAATAAACTCCCTTATGTGATTTCCCGTGTCCGGCATGATTTTCATGGGATTCCTTATGTTTTAAGCCCCCCATAGTCATTCACAAGCCATTGATGCCCCATTCTCTCATGTCAATTCCTTGAGCTTAGAATTCAAGACTCATCATGCTAATCACTCCTTTGCATATACTTCAAGTCTTCTGCCTCCTCCCTTACTTCATCATAGTGAAGCCAGAATTAAGGACAGGTAGTGAAGAAACAGGGGATCAGTCAAATCAAGAAAATGAAGGCCATGAAAGCCATCTGCCTCTGGAAATTGGAGACTGCCCCTGGAAGAATGGGATGTCAAGGAGCTCACTGATTACCAAATTCACCTGCCTTTATCAAGGACTGCAAACCAGGAGCTACTAATTAATGCCCCCTCGGCCCTTGCCTGCCTGAATCACCTTGGCCCTCCCGCTGCCCATCGCTTCTCACTTTATGCAAAACCAGGCCTAATCAGGAAGGCAGGAAGGAGAGATAAGGGGGGAGAGAACTGGAGAACAAAAGAGACCTTAACCGATAAAAGCTGTAGGGTGGGCTCACTTCTTGGGACTTTAGAAATTCAGCCATGGCCCCCTTCTCCCTCCCGGGAGAAGTCTGTATTATTACCTTTAAATAAAACCTGCTTAATATGCTTGCCTTGGCATGCTTCCCTAGTGTTCAAACTTCAACATTACAGGGAGCAGAACTCAATATCCATAGTTACCTGGCAGAGCACCAACTATGCTTAAATACAACCCCCTGTCAAACAAACTAAACCCTTTAGGACATTCAGGAAGCAACTGTTAATTTTAAAACTGTCAGGATATTTAAGTGTTTCAGTATGATAATAGTTATTGTCAGTAAGAGTAAATATCTTTTAGAACTGAGTATGGTGGTACACACCTGTAATCTAAGCTACTCAGGATGCTGAGGCACAACCATCCCAAGTTTGAGGCCAGCCTTACCAACTTAATGAGACCTTATATCAAAATAAAATATAAAAAGGGTTGGGGATATAGCACAAGGTAGTGGTAGGGTGCCTGTGGGTTCAATCTCCAGTACTGAAGAAAAAGAAAAATTCACGGGCTGGGGATATAGCTCAATGGTAGAGTACTTACCCAGTCTAGCACGCACAAGGTCCTGAATTCAATCCCCAGCACCAAAAGAAATAAACAAACTCATATAAAATAAAATTCAGACCTTTTAGAGAAACAACTTATTTATACATAAAATGTAATTTCTGGAATTGCTTCAAAATAATATGAGGGCTGGAGTTGTGGCTCAGTGGTAGAGCACTTGCCTACCATGTGTGAGGCCCTGGGTTCAATTCTCAACACCACATATAAATAAATGAATACAAAATAAAGGTCTATCAACAACTAAAAAAAAAAATATATATATATATATAAATTTATATATAATATGAAAGAATAGAAATGCAAGAAAGTTCATATAAAACAAGATTAATCATGAGTTAAATAAATGAAGCTAGGTGATAACTACATGAAGGCTCTATCTACTTCTGTATGTTGAAAATTTCCCCTAATAATAGGCTAAAAACAAAGCATGCCTGTAGTATGTAGCTAAATATGGCTTTAAAAGAAAAAACACACATCCATAATAAACAGTTCTCACATACAATTCACAACCGCTAACTTTAATGGTCTCTTGGTTCAACATGACAATCCTACAATTTTTGCCTTACTGGTTAACTTTCCCACTCTCTATTTGGTCCATTTCAAGCCTCTTCTCCCATCCTTATTTTGAAATGCTACCCTTAAATTTTCTCAGAGACATATATGGCAATCACCACCAATACCTGCATCTGTTCCCATATGCCCTGTCTTCCCTCCTGTTATTTACTGTGGATGAACTGACAATTCCACAGGTCAACCTCCCACTTGAATAACCCAAGCCCTACTACCCAGTCTTTCTCCCTTTTCACTTTAGTATCAGTTAGTGGTTCATCTTCATCAGAATTATAAACACACTTATGTCTCCCATTAAAAAACAAAACAGGGTTGGGGATGTGGTTCTGTGGTACAGCACTTGCTTCACATTTGTGGGGCACTGGGTTCAATCCTCAGCACCACATAAATAATTTTTTTTTTAAATTTACAACTAAAACTTTTAAAAATTAAAAAAAAAAAAAAGCCTTATCTCATTTTCCCCTCCAGCTATTTATTCATTCCTCTGCTCTACTGGACAGCAAAACTCCTAAAAGCAGTAACTATCTCCAGTTCTTCACTTTTAAAATCACAACCCTAGGCTTTTGCTTCCTGATTACTCAAACAAAGCCTCTCTCAAGACCCACAACAAGCCAGTACTATGGTGGCACATACCTATAATCACAGCAACTTTAGAGGCTAAGACAGGATTATTGCCAGTTCCAAGACAGAGTGGGCAATTCAACCAAGACCCTGAGCACTGAGGATATAGCTCTATGGTAGAACACCTGCCTAGCATATGTGAGGCCGCCACAATACACCCAACCCCCCCCCCAAAAAAAATCTGCAACAACTTCCAAATCTGAAGTCTTTTCTTTATTTATGTATCTGTAACATCTGGAATATCATTCATTTTGTCTAAACATTCCCATCCCCAGAATGTAAGTTCAAAGAAAATTGAAATGTTCGTCTCTCCTGTTCACAGCTGTATATTTAAGGCTAAGA
Organism: Sciurus carolinensis; assembly: GCF_902686445.1. NCBI lineage: Eukaryota > Metazoa > Chordata > Mammalia > Rodentia > Sciuridae > Sciurus > Sciurus carolinensis. The sequence goes on along the minus strand of NC_062216.1, from coordinate 109,848,207 downwards.
ACAATGCCTGGCAAATGGTACTCCCCACCCCCCTCCACATATCTTAACATCTCTGAAAAACAGATACAACTGATGACAATTTACAATTGTTATTTATTTCTTCCAAGCTCCTGGAGCACTACCAATCTGAAGCAACTCTAAAAGGAAAAAGACAAAATTTATTATATGCTCAAGCAGGGAGAACTAAATTCCTGAAATGACTTTTGTTTTGTCATTTGCAGTACTGGGGATCAAAGCCAGAGCCTTGCTCAAGATGGGCACATGCTTTATCACTGAGCTATACTCAGTCCCTGACACAACTTTTTTTAATTTATTTACAGTACTGGGGATTGAACCCAGGGCCTTATCTATGCTAGGCAAGCACTGTGCCACCAAGTTACAGCCTTAGTCTCCTGAAACAACTTTTAATTAAAAATTGTTTGTTTTTGTACCATATAGGGAATGAAAATTCAAACTGAGAGCCAGTTCAAATTCCATTATGAAGTTCAACTTCAAAATGCCAAAGCACACCAGTTGCCTTGCTGAGATTTTCTATATGGTGAGTTTACTACTGATTTATAAGTAGTTTCCTAGTTCTACAGGGGACTCCAACAGACTATACATCTGAATCCATTTCCCTTTCCTAGTAGGACACAAATAATCTTATAACTGATTATATCAGAAATAGCAATACAAGCACATTATTTAGAACAATGGAGATACCAAGAGTATGAATTTAAAATCCAGAAATTTGCCTCTCAGGAAAGAGAAAGGAAGAAAGGGAAAGTCAAACCACAAAAACATGTGATTCTTCAAACTACATACACATACAATTATTGTAAAAATGAACCCTAAAACCTAAGGGAAAAAAATAATTAAATGATCTTTGAGGGGGAAAAAAAATCAGAAAAAAAAAAAGAGAAAGAGATGGGGAAATGTAAGGGTCAGAAGGTGGAAAGCCATTGAATACAGCAAAGGCAAAAAGAAGGGCAAAACAAAAACAAAAGGAATAAAAATCTTGATCAGCTTTACAAGGACTGGAGACTAAGTATGTCAAAAGAGTCTAAGAAAAAAAGTCAGAAGTGCCAAGTTGTATAGTATAGAATAGGACTTTTCAATTGAGCTCCATAAGACCTAATGTCCATCTCCACTTGGACATCTCACAGGAAACTCAAATTGAACATGTCCCAACTAAAATAACTGCTTACCTCAAATTATTTTCTAAAAAAAAAAAAAAGGGGGGGTGGGGGATGGACGGACTTTTTTTGTATTTGCATTAAAAGGATTAAGTGTGTTCGAGGAAAAAAGAATATTCACAATCCAGGTAAACTAGAAACTACTACTCTAAGTTCTACCTAACAAAATTCAAAAAGCAAGCGTCAAATTGTTTCTACAAAACTGAGTCCCATAACAAATCACAAGGATAAATCCCAACAATGGAATAAAAAAAAAAAGGGATGAGCTATCCTTATATACTACACATAGAATTAATTTGCTGAGTGAAAGAAGCCAGACACTGCAAATATATATATACTGTATGAGTCTATTATATAAAATAGAAAATGCAAACTAATTTTATGAAGGTAAGCAGATTGGTGGTGGGGGTGTATAGAGGAGGAAAATGGATGACAAAGGGAAATGAAATCTGGGAGGTCCTGGATGTGTTCATCTTGACCCTGGTAATAGTTGCACAGGTACATCAAAACTTATCCAAGTGGACACTATAAATATGTGAAGTTTATTCTATGTCAGTTTATCTAAATGAAGTTGTTTTATTAAAAAAAAAAAAAAAAAAAAAACAAGGTAGAAAGAACCAGATTAGCATATCTGCGCTACATAAGACAAAGGATTGGTATCCAGAATTTCATACAAATACTGACAAATCAATTGAAAGAAACAGCTCAAGGAAATATAAGCCACAGAGATAAGCAAATAATTTACAAAAGAGGAAACCTAAATGATAATAAAAAATTTAAATATGCTCAAATTTACTCACTAACAATGAAGGAAATGCTCATTAGATTTTTTGTGGGGTGGGTACTGGGAATTGAACTCAGGTGCACTTGACCACTGAGCCACATACCCAGTTCTATTTTATATTTTATTTAAAGACAGGGTCTCAATGAGTTGTTCAGCACTTTGCTTTTGCTGAGGCTGGCTTTGAACTCGAGATCCTCCTGCCTCAGCCTCCCAAGACTACCACTGTGCCCGGAAGGAAATGCCAATTAAAATATAAAATAGTATGACATTCATAAGAACAGCAAAAATTGTAAAGAATAAAATTAAGGGTTGGTATAGAAAATGAATTCTTACACACTATGCTATCTTACATTGTTTAACATGAACATACCCTAAGACCTAGAATTTCTACTCCCACTCATTAGCACAAGGAAACATGTAGAAGGTTCACTACAACACAGTTTGTTATGGTTAAAAATCGCTAACAAGGTAAACGTATATTACAGGTTAATTAATCTTACGAGGTAGAGCCATACAACAAATTAAAAAGATTAAAATTTGATATATTTAACAAGAAACATGTCAAAATCCATACCAAGAAGAAAAGTAAAATCTCAAGATAAGTACATATGATGCAGTTTTATACAAAGCTTAAAAAATAAAATATTGTTCTTCTATTATAAGGAGCACCATTATTTCATGAACCACCAAAAAGAAAAACTACAATCAACTGTAAAACAAAATCCCAAATTTGGAGGTTAAATGGAAGCATCCACTTAATGTAAGGAGCATCTCAGAATCAATGAAACACTATTCCATATGGATTGTGTGAATAACACATACAGTAAAAAATTTTAAAGAAATACAAGAGATTGTCAGTAAATATTGTTACACTGGTTACTTGTGGTGAAGGAGGGAAGGGAACATAACTCTCATGCTTTTTTAAAAAACCTAATGTCCAGAGGCCAGGAATATAGTTCAGTTTAAGAGTGTGTGCTTAGCATGTATAAGGCTTTAAATTCAATCCCCAGCACCCCCCCAAAAAACAAACATTTTTAGATTAAAAAAATACAATGTCTAAATTGTGGCTTTTAAATGTCACTAGCTAATAGAAGAAATGAGGGCTCCTTAGAGGGGAAAAAGTTGATTCATGTCTGTAGAAGGAAATAAGAAGTAAGCCTGGGTTATTTTCTTGTGCCAAAAAGCAAGAAAATTATATCAAAGACCATCAGGGTCATAATTGAAAGGACAAAGGAGTCAATTTAAATGAGTTTCCATAGGACTTAAATGGGACAATATGAGTACTACTAAGAATAAGATCATTTTTCCCCAGTGCTAGGGATTGAAACCAGGGGCATTCTACCATTGAGCTACATTCCCAGCCCATTTTATTTTGATTTTGATACAGGGTCTCACTAAGTTGCCAAGGCTAGGCTCCTTCTGTCTCAGCTTCCAGAGTCGCTGGCATTACAGGCATGTGCCAGAGTTCTCACTTACTGTGGTAGTTTTAATGTATGTCCACAAATTATTTTTATCTTTCCAAGAGGTGGACTTTTTTTTTTTTTTTTTGGGGGGGGGGGTGGTACTGGGATAAACCCAGGACCTTCACCATGCTAGGTAAGCACTCTGCCACTGAGACATCCCTCAGCTCTCCACCTCCCCTCCTTTTATTAAGGTAAGGTCTTGCTATATAGATAGTATATCTACATCTATAAATTTTATAGATAGGGTCCAGGCTGGCCTCAAACTTCTGAACCTCTGCCTCAGTTCCCGGAGTAGCTAGGACTAAAGACATGTGTCATCACATATATTTAAATATGTTTATGTTTTATTCATTCATTCATTCATTCATTGGTGCTTGGGATTGAACCCAGGGCTCTTTAACAGTTACCACTGAGCTATGTCCCCAGTCCCATGAGGCAGAGCTTAATTCCTTCCCCATGAGTGTAGGTTAAATTTAGTGACTCAATTGTTTGCTTCTACAGCACTGGGGATCGAACCCAGGAACTCACGCATGTCAGACAAGTCCTCTGCACTGAGCTACATTCCCAGACCAAGTGACTCACTTCTAACAAAATATGGAAAGAGAAAAAACAGAAATTTTACTATAAGGAAACCTGGCAGATATCACCTTAATTAAGTGATCAAGGTTAACATCCCCAAGTCAGGCATGGTGGTACACATACCTGTACTACTAGCTACTTGGGAGTCTAAGGTAGAAAGATAGTTTAAACATAGTAGCTGAAGACCAGTTAGGGCAACATAGCGAGACCCTAACTCAAAAAAAAAAAAAAAAAAAAAAAGTTAACACTATCAATAAAAATATATGCTGACATCATCTACCTCTACCCTTTGATACAACAGGATAAGAAGGGCACATTACCTCTGTGTGGGTTTTCTTCCCAAAAATCATAATCTCAGTCTGATCACAAGACAACATCAAACAAATCCTCCACATTGAAAGACTTTCTACAAATACCAGATTTATATATACACATACACATTTATGTAGGCATGTAAATATGAGTGAAACAAAACGAAATGGTTTATGACAGAAATGACCTCTAGAGAGGGGACTGTTATCAGGGAGGAAAGTATTATTTGGGAAGGGCTAGAATTAAAGATAAATGTAAAAGGACCTTTTTGATGTTCACTATATATATTTCCATTGCACTCTTTTCCTCCCACAGGGTCTCCATAAATTACCCATTTTGATCTCGAATTCACAATCCTCCCACCTCAGTATCCTGAGTAGTTATGGCACACGTTACCATGGCCCACTATATCTACAATTCTTGAATTGTTCTCAATATTCATAAATTACTTTGCAATGAAAAATGAGGAGAAAATAAATATTTCATATACTCTAAACATTCTGTGGACTGGGACTGTAGCTCAGTGATACAATGCTTGCCTAGTATGTGCAAGGCCCTGGGGTTTGATCTCCAGGACCCCTTTAAAAAAAAAAAAAATCTGGTATCAGCACAGAATATATCTAGAAGGATATATAAGAGAAAGTGCTGTCAGTGATTGTCCTTGGGAAAGAGAACTGGGGATGTTGTTTTTCCCATTTATTTCTATACTATTCAATTTTATTTACCATATGCATACACTGCCTTAAAAAGAAGTTAATGTACATTTTTTAAAGTGTGCTTGGATAAATACTATTATTAAAGTATGTAACAGATTTTAAAGCCCAAAACAAAAGGAGTGATCAACTGCAAAAAGGACTAAGGAGTCACCAAATGACTTAAGAAGGCATTGCAGGCAGAGTTCATAGAATGGGTACAAGCACAGAGGCATCCTCAAAAACAGGAGAGTTCAGTATAAAGTTAGGGAATAGAGGGAGAGAAGACCTTCAGGAGGGATTTTAATAATCACCAGTTCCTGAATGCAAATACTCCCCATTACTTATTAGGAGAAAATAATGTAATTTAAATTTGCACACTGCTTTCTATATGTTCTACTTAAACCCAGTGCCCTACTCCAAATCATGACACAATGAAACAAGCATGTCTAACTATAAACCTATAAGAAAACATTCATCAATTCAAGCTGATACAATCCTGACTACAGGGTAGAATTCTAAATAAATTATATAATTACTTTGATCTCTTTCTTGTCTTCATTTATTTTTTTTGGGGGGGGAGGGTGCTGGAGGTTGAACCCAAGAGTCTCTGTCACTGAGCTATACCTTCTCAGCACTAGTACTTTTTATTTTTTAAGACAGGATCTCGTTAAGTTGCTAAAGCTAGCATTGAATAAAATTCTACTGCCTCAGTCTCACAAGCTGTAGGGATACTTAGATACACATGCTGCACCACACCCAGACTCATTTGTCTTCTTTTGACTAGCCCATAAAGCCAAGTTGCAGTAAATAAAAATAAAAACAGAAAAACTAGTGATGGTCAGGCCTGGTGGATGGCACACACCTATAATCCCAGTCACCCAGGAGGCTGAGACTCCTTAGAGGATTCCAAGTTAGAGGCCAATCAGGCCATTAGGCAAGACCCTGTCTCAAAACAATTTTTTAAAAAAGGGCTAAAGATTAGCTCAGTGGTAAAGCACTTGCATAGCAGGCATGAGACCCGGGTTTAATCTTTAGTGCCCGCCCCCCCCCCCAAAAAAAGTAATACATCAACTACATAGGACTAAATATAAAAAGAAGGCTTCCCTAAATTTTCAGAAACTTCTAATAGTGTCATTTACAAGCAAATGTCTAATAACAAGAATGATCAAAGAAGATCTAAATCTTAGCTATAACTAGGTGACATTTCTGCTTTGTAGTTCTTAGGAATAAAACTTTGGTGATAAACTAATTTTTCCCAAAGATAAGCTAATTTTATGTACATGTGCTTCTAATTTCTTTTTTGACATGGGGGCATTAATTAAAAGCAAAGCATTAACACTGACAGACTTAAACATTTATTGACAACAAATATAGGTTTTGTTACCTCTCTATTCCTATTTGGAAATGGTAAGCAGTTTCTACCAATATAGGACATATGTAGCAAAAATAATCATGACTATAACATTAACTAATATACATGAAGTGCATACTATTTGCACTCACTAAGCTAAGTGATAATAGCCATTAAAATTCAAAAGCTATGGGCAAGGAATGTAGCTCAGTGGCAGAGTGCTTGTCTAGAACAAGCCCTGGTTTCAATCCTCAGCACCACAAAAAGAAAAAAAAATCAATAGTTATAACTCAACAAAAAAGATAAATCTAGGGCTGGGAGTGTAGCCCAGTGGTTGCATTTGCCTACCATGTGCAAGGCCCTGGTTTTGATTCCCAGCATTGCAAAAACAAAAAAAGAAAAAAATAAATAAATAAATAAAAGATAATCCAATTTAAAAATGGGCAAAGGACCTAAAGGATCTTTCTCCAAAAAAGTTCTGGCAAACAAATCCATGAAAAAATCCTCCACAACACAAGTCATTAGAGAAATGCAAATCAAAACCCCAACTAGATATCACTTCACACATACTAGGATGGTTACACTAAGAAAACAAAGAAGAAAAAAATAAATGTTGGCAAAGAAATGGGGAAATCAGAACCCCAATACATTGCTGGTTCAAATGTAAAATGATGCAACTACAGAGGAAAATTGAAAACATGTACTCAATGAAATATAGTACATGAATGTTTACAGCAGTATTATTCACAATTGCCAAAGGTGAAAATAGCACAATGACAATCAATAGATAAATGGATACACAAAATGTGGTATGTCCACACAACGGAATAGTATTCAGCCATAAAAAGGAATGAGGGCTCAAGTGGTAGAGCACTTGCCTGGTAGTGCAAGGCACTAAGTTCAATCCTCAGCACCACATATAAATAAATAAATAAATAAAATAAAAGATCCAATGACAACTAAACTAAAAAATATTTTTAAAAAAATGAATGAGGTTCTGATACTTGCTCCACCTAGTCTGGATATTTTAAATAAATGGAATCATATAATATGTGACTCTGCATGTTCTTTTCACTTAGCATTATACTGATGTGATGAACCAGAACAAGCAAATCCGTAAAGATAAAAAGCAAATTGGGGGTTGCCAGAAATGGGATTGGGAAAAACAGGAAATAAATGCTCAATGAGTAAGGAGTCTCCTTTGGGGTAATGAACAAGTTCTGGATAGCCTGCCTTGATGGCTCATGCCTATAAACCAGTTACTCAGGAGTAATTGTAAAAAAAAGTAATTGTGTGAAAACAATATAATTTGACTTATTCTTACAGAAGAGTTAAGATTTCAGGCAACAAGCAATCGGGATGAAGGTACCAAATATCTTTCCTCTTTCAAGAGTCTTTCTTACTTCATCAGTCCGGATGCCCAAACACATATTTAGTAATCGTTATTGCACTTGTGCTCCAAATTACAAAAACATTGCCAAGCGCAATGGTGCATGCCTATAATAACAGCTATTTAGGAGGTTGAGGAAAGCAGACTGCAAGTTTAAGAACCACCCAGCAACTTAGCAAGACCCTGTCTCAAAAATCAATCTTTGGGGGCTGGGGAGATAGCTCAGTCGGTAGAGTGCTTGCCTTGTAAGCACAAGGCCCTGGGTTCGATCCCCAGCACCCAAAAAAAAAAAAAAAAAAAAAAATCAATTTTTAAAAAAGGCAGATGGTCCAGGTAACACACAAGCCTATAAATCCCAGATACTCTGGAAGCTGAGGCAGGAGGATTGTGAGTTCAAAGCCAGCCTCAGCAATTTAGTGAGGCCCTAAGCAATTCAGTGAGACCCTGTTTCTAAGTAAAATACAAAAAGGAGCTGGGGACATGACTCAGTGGTCAAGTGCCCCTGGGTTCAATCCCCAGTACCAAAAATAAAAATAAAAATAAATTAATTAAATTAAAAAGGCAGATGAGCTGGGTGTGATGGTGCAAATCTGTAATCCCAATGGCTTGGGAGCTGAGGCAGGAGGATGGCAGGTTCAAAGCTAGCCTCAATAACTTAGCAAGACCCGGTTTCAAAATAGAAAAAAATTTTTTTTTTAATTTTTGTAGTTATAGATGGACTGCATGCCTTTATTTTATTTGTTTATTTTATGTGGTGCAAAGGATTGAACCCAGTGCCTCGCAGGTGCTAGGAATGCACTCCACCACTGAGCCACAACCCCAGGCCTCAAAATAAAAAAATTTTAAGGTTGGGGATATGGCTAAGTGGTTAAATGTCTATAGGTTCAATCCCTGGTAGCAAAGAAAAAAAGGCAAGTAATTGGGGATATAGTTCAGTAGTAAAGCTTCCCTTGGTTTAACTCTCTGTACTGCAAAAAATATTTTTTCACATTTTTTATTGGTGCATTATAGTTAGTTGTACATAATGATTTGTTGTTACATATTCATATATGTGCACAATATAAAAACATAATTTTCACCAATATCCCTCCCCTGCACTTCCTATCTCCCTCCCCCCTCCAAAAATTTTTTTTTAATTTTTTAGTTGTTAATAGACCTTTATTTTATTTATTTATATGCAGGGCTGAGAGTAAAACCCAGTGCTTGACACATGCTAAGCTAGCACTATACCACTGAACTAGGACCCCAGCTTCCCAAATTTTTTTTAATTACAATAACATCTCATATCTTATAGTTTAACTTAAAGAATCATAGCATTATGAGCCAGAACATCAATGATAAATGTCCAATAAGAACTTTTTAAATTCCTACATAAAATATAAGCTTTGAGTTGTGACAGAAATGAGAAATGTTATCACTAAGCTTTTAGATAATCATCTCAAAAAATCTACATATAGACTAGTAAGATAAAACATAAAATCTGGGCCTACGCTAAATGGTGCACTTAGTTCTGTGGTAGTTCTACACCACCTATCTCTCAGGTGTACCACCTATCTCTCATGGCTTCTTATCATTCTATATTGTTCATAAATAGTTTTGCTGTTTTCATCAAATGTAATGAAATCTCTCAGGATGAAATCCTTGTACAGAGGACATTTACTATAAAGATGTGTGAGAAGGGGCTGGGGTTGTGTGGCTCAGTGTACAGCACTTGCCTAGCGTGTAAGGCCCTGGGTTCAATCCTCAGCAGCACATATAAATTAAAAAAGGTCCAGCGACAACTAAAATATATATATATATATATATATATATACACACACACATATATATATACACACACACACACATATACACACACACACACATATATATATATATAAACTAAAAATATATATATATTTTTAAAGATGTATAAGGATAACCTAACAAGGTAAGCAGAAGACTTCTGTCACACACTAATGCACACTTCAAATCAAAGAAACAGTAAGCCAGGAAGAGAAAGTGGTGGGCTAACAACACTGACAAGCTATAAAGAGAGACCAAGTGGACAGTTAAGGAAATGTGCTGCTCTGTTATGGAGAGCAGGCTTAAAACAGTAGCAAGTCAATTAACTGGACAGACCACGTGTATTAAGGTAGGAGACACCATAGGTTTTACAAGTTTGTGTTTTCAGTACTATATGGATCACTAGAATAATAGTAGCATCTTCAAATACAAAAACATGTTTACTTATCTATCCTATATCATATAATGGCCTCATCACAAACCTTCTCCTCAATTCCAACACCCTTTAGCCTATTCTAAAGAACACATACACGGGATGAGGTTGTGACTCAGTGGTAGGGCACTTGCCTAGCACGTGTGAGGCACTGGGTTCAATCCTCAGCACCACATAAAAATAAAGTTATTTAAAAAAAAGAGAGAGAGAAAGAGAGAACACATACACACTCCACAACTAGTAATCATGTTATCCAGTTAATTAAGTAATGTACAATAAGCTTCCTTCTTAGCAGCAATTCACAGTTGTTATTTAGGGTTTGGGTCAGGAAAAAACCTCATGTAATCCCTGAAGATCCTAAAAAACCTCTAATCAACTTGCTCCTAACCACAAACTAGTCATAGGACAACGGCTGCAGGCTTTGCCTTTAAGCCAGGCGCAGTAGTGCATGCCTGTAAATTCCAGTGACTCAGGAAGCTAAGGCAGGAGAATCACAAGTTCTAGGCCAGACTCAGCAGCACAGCGAGGCCCTAAGCAACTCAGCGAGACAATGTCTCAAATTAAAAAAATAAAAAGGGCTGCGAATGTGGCTCAGTGGTTAAGTGTCCCTGGGTTCAATAGTACCAGAAGAAGCCGGGCTTGGTGGAGGATGCCTGTAATCCCAGCAGCTCTAGAGGTTGAGGCAGGAGGATTGTAAATTCAAAGTCAGGCAAGGCCCTAAGCAACTCAGTGAGACCCTGTCTAAATAAAATATAAAAAAAGGGCTAGGTCTGTGGCTTAATGGTTAAGCGGCCTGAGTTCAATCCCCAGTACCAAAAAAAAAAAACAGTACCAGAAGAAGGAGGGGGAAGGGGAGGGAGAGGAGGGGGAAGGGGAGGGAGAGGAGGGGGAATGGGGGGAGAGGAGGGGAGGAAGCAGCAGCTGCCTTTAAGCTAACAGCTATATTTTCAGACCCTACAGAACATTTTAAGGGCCTGGGGTTACTACAGAATGTATGCCGAAGATTATTTCAGGAACCCACAGTAGGCTGTCATACTGAATATGAACATGGAATGAATGCTGGCATCTGGCCAATCTTTAATATAAAGCAACCTAAAAATAAAAGCATTTACAAATTTCAAATCCTTAAAATATTTCAGAACTAATTCAACAGTCTAATAATTGGGCTGAGTTTCAGACAGACCACATCCATAAGTGTGGGCTTACTAAGTCTCCTTCAAGGCTCCAGGAAATCAGCATTTGAGCCTGAAGTCACGTTGAAGCTGAATAAGCTTACGAGACAAGATGCAGGGGTAACAACCTCCATGTGGCATTTAGAAAAAATGAAGTGAAATTTGAGACCCATTCTAAGGGACAGTTCACCATAATTATTTCAACATAATGTACCAGGTATTATGTGACAATTCAGATATACGGAAGGAAAAGAAAATGTAGTCAAACAACGACTTCAATCAGTTTTACTTCCTGTTCTATCATGTATTCCAGCTATCTGTTAGAAATATTTAAATGTATAGGGAGCTGAGCACAGCAATGCACACCTGTAATTCCAGCAACTTGGGAGGTTGAGGCATAAAGATCCCAAGTTCAAGGCTAGCCTGGGTATCTTGGTGAGATACTGCCTCAAAACAAATTATGTCTGGCCAGGTGCAGTGGCACACACCTGTGATCCCAGTGGCTCGGGAGGCTGAGCCAGGAGGATTGCAAGTTCAAGTCAGCCTCAGCAAAAGTGAGGTGCTAAGAAACTGAGTGAGACACTGTTTCTAAATAAAATACAAAACAGAGCTGGGGATGTGGCTCAGTGCCCCCGAGTTCAATCTCCCATAACCCCCCAAAATAAAATAAAATAAAATAGAATAAAAATGTCTGGGGATGTAGTTCAGTGGTAAAATACCCCCAGGTTCAATCCCCAGGCCACAGAAAATAAAATAAAGCTTATTAATATGCACTGTAACTTTTTTTTTTTTTTTGAGTGAAGGAAGAAAGGATACAGAAGGTAAGCAATAACCAGCTTATACATGTAAAACTTTTTTTTGTGGTACTAGGAAATGAACCTAGGGACTCACACATGCTAGACAAGCACTCTACCAAAGAGCTACATCCACAGTTCTTTTTAAAATTTTACGTCTCACTAAGTTGCCCAGGCTGGCCTCAAACTTGCAATTCTCCTGCCTCAGTCTCCCAAGTAGCTGTGATTGCAGGCCTGTGCCACTGGGCCTGTCATGTAAAACATTTTTAAATGAAAAGAGTAGGGCTGGAGACGTGGCTCAGTACCAGAGCATCCCTGCGTTCCATCTCTAGCACCACAAAAAAAAAAGAAAGAAAAAGAAAAAAAGTAACCTGTATTCCACCCAAAGGCAGCAAAGTATAATAAAAATGCTTTACACTACTGACACATTTTTTTTCAGACACAACAATGAAGATCATCACCTACATTTGCATGGGTGACTGTATACCACAAATGGTTCCTTCCACATTAGATACATGAAAACTGGGTAAAACATTTCCTTTTGAATCATTTCCAATACCAAGTATCCTGCTAACGATAGGGAAAAAGTCAGTAGAGAAAGCACCATTACTCACATATAGGGTGAAACGCTCCCTTCAGGGGAATATGTAATAAAATGATGCCAAAAAAAAAAAAAAAAAAAAGACCATTTTAAAGTAACTAACAGCCAGGTACCATCATGCAGGCCTGTAATCCCAGCAGCTCAGGAGGGCAAGGCAGGAGGATCACAAGTTCAAAGCCAGCCTCAACAACCTGGCAAGGCACTGTCTCAAAATAAAAAATAAAGGGCTGGGGATATAGCTCAGTTGGGAGAGTGCCTGACTCGAAAGCACAAGGCCCTGGGTTTAATCCCCAGCACCGCAAAAAAAAATAAAAATTAAAAAATAAAAAGAGCTGGGAATGTTGTTCAATCCCAGGTACCAAAACAAAACAAAACAAAACAAAAAAACAGAAATCCCTCCACCCCCACCTGCTTCCAGTCAGCCATTCCTAGCCTCCAGGAGCTACGCTGATGTTTCTACCAGTAACCTATGGTTCCTCTCCTCCCTCAGGTCACAGCTGTTTCTTAGTTCTTATTGCCTCAGTGTAGGTTTCTTTGATCCTATCTATATTTAGAGGTAATGCCAGTACCAACTGTGGGCTCAACAGGTGTTTGGAGAGCATTTGAGCACTGAGCAGTTTTTATTGTTTTCCAGAGTTAATTGGTTTTGGCTCCACAACTGCCTGTCTTAACTTCTGCAAGTAAGAGTGCCACGTATGCACAGTACTTCAGCAGTACTGTTGACTAAATAGAAAATTAAGTATAATTACAAAACAAACCATTAGCAGAAAGATGTTTTTAGCTTCATTATCAGGATCCCAGGAGTTTTGTTAAATCACAGGGGAAATAAACTTTCCATAAACTCTACAGATGTAGCCCATTAACCCAATCTTTATCAAAATCACTGCTGTCATATCAAAACCAAGTTTCATATGCTTTACTATATACCAAGATGGGGTAGAATAGAAAGAAATATCAGGCAGTGAAGATTCAAAGGCAGCAGGCAGCTGGGCATGGTGGTGCACACCTATAATTCCAGGGACTCAGGAGGCTGAGGCAGGAGGATCGCAAGTTTTGAGGCCAGCCTCAGCAACTTAGTCAGGTCCTAAGCAACTTAGTGAGACCCTATCTCACAATAAAAAATACAAAGAGCTGGCATGTAGCTCAGTTGTAAAGCACCCCTAGGTTCAACTGCCAGTGTAAAAAAAATAAAAAAGATTTAAAGAAGGCATCCAACAGAGCTGGGTCTGGATCCAGCTTTTGTTATTCACTAATGCTGTGACCTTAGTAAATTACTTAGCTTCTTAATGTACAAAAGAGAAAATAACTGGGGGCTGGGATTGTAGCTCAGTCGTGGAGTGCCTGCCTCCCAGGTACGTGGCACTACGTTCGATCCCCAGCACCACATAAAAATAAATAGAATAAAGGTATTGTGTCCATCTACAACTAAAATATTTTTTAAAAAAGAGGAAGTAATTGTGAGGATTAAATCAAATGAGATAATGCATATAAAAAAAATCCTAGCACCTTGCCTAGCCCTTATTACCTCTGAGGGCACTTCTTGCTTTGTTCCATTTTTATAATATATACAAGTACAACTTATCTTTTTTTTAACCCCATACTGAGGAGGGAACTCAGGGGCACTCTACCAGTGAACTACATCCCCAGCCCTTTCTACTTTTTATAAGGTCTCGCTAAGTTGCCCAGGCTGACCTCAAACTTCCAATCCTTCTGGCCTCAGTCTCCCAAGTAAAAAAATACGATTTAGATTATTATTTTTGGACTCTGATAAAGTAACCAAATGCTACCATCTGAGACACTGCTGAGAAATAAACTGATGCCCAAAAATCTTTAGATGAGTCAGCAAAACTTAATGCCCAAAAAGCAAAAAGCTTTACACGGACTATTTATGAACACATAATGATAACAATAATTTCAAAATCAGCAGTCTTCTATAGTACCATTGCAAATTTGGTCTGCAAATCCAAGTATTAAGAAAATGAAAAGATAATGACCCCAGAAATACTTTCCCACAATATTCCCAAATCACCTTAATTCAACTGCAAAGTATGAAACAGCCTGATAATTTGGAATCAGCCTCAAGAAACAGTATCTTGAGGTAGAACCCCAACTCTTCCATGAGCATAAAACCCAGTATAAAATGGAACATGAATACTTCTCAGTGAGAAACTGCAATTCCGACGAAGTACTGATAACTTGGATTTTATCAAGGCTATTCATCCCTTTTTAGTCCAACTAAAAACAAGTTCTGGGTTCCCCAAACACCCTCAACTCTGCACTATCACTGATCTAACTCAAAACAAGATATTTTTGGTGATGTGTTTTTTTCCTGCTTCATTAACTACAAGCAAATTACCGAGCGTTATATGCTCAATAGAGGGAAAATAGATATTATAGATATGCTTTATCAATTAAACGGACCATAAGTGATAACCAAATTATTAAAAGAATGGTTTGTACTCCTTAGCAAAAAGTCAAGCCTGAGAAAGACCCACTTTCTAAAAGGACACAATCATCTGGATGCAGTAAAGGAAAGATAACCCTTTAGTCCACCTATCATATACTCTCTGGCTCTACACTTCTGCCCAAACCCTTTCTATTATATTTCTCTACCTCTCTTTGCCTTGTT